>NC_133328.1:394363027-394687194 GCF_042186555.1 Aquarana catesbeiana
CCAAATTCCAAATTGCTGCATTTCTAACTTTCAAAGGCCAGAATAAAGGTATTTGTTATGGTGTCAGGATGATTGAAGCGCATTATTTATATTATTACATTGTAATATAAAATGAAATCATTCAACTCACCATAATGCAGAATCAGTGGGAGCCCTAAGCGTGTCACCTGCCACGTCGCCTGCCACCAGATGCCATCAGGTGCCCCCAGCAGAGTCTGTGCTTACATCAGGTGCCCCAGCAGAGTCCGTCCTTACATAAGGTGTCCCCAGTGGTGTCCCTCCTTACATTAGGCACCCCAGCGGAGTCCCTCCTTACATTGGGTGCCCCCAGCAGAGTCCCTCCTTATGAAGGTGAGAAAGTTCCTGGATAGCCGCACTCTGAAGGAAAAACATCTTTATTGTAGAATGTAAAAAATCCACAGTACAGTCACACGAGAGAAGACATACGGGGTAGATCGCTAATGCGTTTCACATCGTTAGATGCTTACTCTGCTGGGGGCAACTGATATAAGGAGGGACAATAAATGAGTAAGCATCTAACGATGTGAAACGCATTAGCGATCTACCCCGTATGTCTTCTCTCATGTGACTGTACTGTGGATTTTTTACATTCTACAATAAAGACGTTTTTGCTTCAGAGTGCGGCTATCCAGGAACTTTCTCACCTTCATCTAACTTGTGCAAAGCCAGCACCTGGAGCAAGTTCACCTTAGGGCGAGAACAGTCCTTTCAAGGCTTGGAAGCTTTGTGAGCATCATCTCCTTTTTATTCTACAATAAAGACGTTTTTCCTTCAGAGTGCGGCTATCCAGGAACTTTCTCACCTTCATCTAACTTGTGCAAAGCCAGCACCTGGAGCAAGTTCACCTTAGGGCGGGAACAGTCCTTTCAAGGCTTGGAAGCTTTGTGAGCATCATCTCCTTTTTCATTTATTGTCCCTCCTTATATCAGTTGCCCCCAGCAGAGTCCCTCCTTACATCAGTGTCCCCAGCGGAGTCTGTCCTTACATCAGGAGTCCCCAGCGGAGTCCGTCCTTACATCAGGTGCCCCCAGCAGAGTCCCTCCTTACATCAGGGGCTCCCAGCAGAGTCCCTTCTTACATCAGGCGCCCCCAGCAAAGTCCCTCCTTATATCAGGTCTCCCCAGCGGAGTTCTTCCTTACATCAGGTGCCCCCAGCAGAATCCTTCCTTACACCAGTGTCCCCCTCAGCGGAGTCCCTCCTTACATAAGGTGCCCCCAGAAGCGGAGTCCTCCTCACATCTGTGTCCCAGCAGTGGAGTCCTTCCTTACATCTGTGTCCCCATTAGCGGAGTCCCTCCTTACATTTGTGACCCATCAGCAGAGTCCCTTCTCACATCTGTGTCCCCATCAGCGGAGCCCCTCCTTACATCTGTGTCCCCATCAGCGGAGCCCCTCCTTACATCTGTGTCCCCATCAGCGGAGCCCCTTCTTACATCTGTGTCAGCATTAGTGGAGCCCCTCCTTACATCTGTGTCCCCATCAGTGGAGTCCCTGTTACATCAGTGTCTCCATCAGTGGAGCTCCTCCTTACACCTGTGTCCCCATCAGCAGCAGAGTCCTCCTCACATGCGTCCCCATCAGCTAAGCAGAGTCCTCCTCACATGTGTCCTCGGCAGCAGAGCAGAGTCCTCCTCACATGTGTCCCCGGCAGCACAGCCCTCTTTCATGCCGCGTCTGTCTCTGTCCCTTTCAGTGGCAGCTAGTACCCGGCTTTCTCCGTGTGTTGAGTGGAAAGGGGAGGGGCCTCCCCTCTCCACTCAAAACAAGGGGATTAGTCCTCACGGCGGCGGCCATCTTTTTGTAGCCCACTGGAAGTGACATCTGGTCTCACACTGAGACCAAAGCACCCTGCCGTAGTGATACACTACAGGCGCGGGGCGGAAGCTGTCCAGCGCGATGGACTGCGCCACAAAGCAACTCCAAACCCTGCAAATGAAGCACCTCATCTGCAATCACGTGATTGCATAGACATGGTGCTCCCTATAGTGCACTGTGTCCGTTGCCCGAACACAGTGCACTTAAGGACCTTTTTTTTTTTTTTAAAGGGACATGTTTAAAAATGAATCAATTTTTTTTAGTGACAGCCTGGGGGTGGGGGGGGTATCGCCCTGGCTGGCCACCACTGTGCAGGACTCTATCTTGTAGCCTGTAGATTGCCTTTTGTGACTGGCTGTCTTCTCCCTATTTGGAACTCAAATCCTGGGTAAAACCATCATTATCTAGTTTCTCCTCAGTTATTTTTTTAGGCTTTTAATGTAGGCTTTTGGCTGATGCGTATGTACATATATTTCTAGGATATACTGTATAATCTGATGGTACCTTGCTTGGACTCCTCTCCCCAGTACAATACTCCGCACAGGCACATTGGTGTGAACAAAGAAAAATTAGGGCTGTTGCTGATTAAAATTTTTCTGTTCGATTAATCAATTTTTTTAAATCGATTAATCGACTAATTTCGATTAATTATAACGCACATACAGATCCAACTATTTTTAGCTGACGTCATGCGTAGCTCCTCCCCCGTATGCGTTACGTTCAATCAGAACTTCCTCAGCGGGGCGGGGCTACGACGTCACCCTACAGTCTATTTAAATAGCACCATTGTGCATCAGGGGGACCGATGGAGAGCCAGAGACATCCATCACCTGCTGAGACAGCAAAGTGTCAGCTCTTTGGAAAAAAGTGCCCTCATCATAAATGTTTCTTGATTGCTGGATAACCAATCAATGTCAGTTCATCGTCAAACTGACTTACAGCCAGGAAAGCCCTCAGATAGGTTAATTTTTATAGCCAAGCCCAGGATTTACATAGATGTTTGTCTGAATACTTTGATCAGTGAGATCAATCAAATCATTAGGATCTGTCTTCCTCAGTGTATGATTTCACGGACATCGACCTCACCGGACTTCTCCCCCCTTCCCTTTGTTAGCAGACGGAGGCACTTGGGGAAGGGGGGATGAGTCCGGTGACGTCACCGGATCTCCGATGGAATTTCCTGAAGACCCGGAAGGCGGCGGAGAGGTGAGTACCGATCAAAAGAATGTTTATCGATGAAAAAAAATTAACGATTAATCGAGGAATTAGTCTTTAATTTTCCCAGCCCTAAGAAAAATGTTTCATAACATTTAAATAAAAGAAAGAATTTATGTACAATAGTACTATATATCCCTTGGCAACTGTAAAAACACAGTTTAAAGTATAACTCAAAGCAAAACTTTATTGAAACTTGGATATAGTGGTGATGAGGGACTAGAACCGCTGTCAGATTTTCATTGCTGTCTGCATCCCTGTTAGGAAAATATACTATGTTTAATTGTTCCGAGTACCAGTGTTACCTGGAAAGAAAATTAGGATAAAACCAAAATTTTGCTTTGCCGCAAAAACAGGAATAGAAGGGAAATCTCCTATTTGGGACATTTGTCCCAAGGGGATTTCCCTCACTTAAGAAAGATATCTTCCCATTGTCTATTAATTCTTCAGAACAGGAAGTGAAAGTAAACCTAGCTAATTACAATGTAGACAAAGATAGCAAAAAAAAACTACTTACAGTAGTTTTAACCTTTCCATACTCTATCCAAATTGAAAAAAGTTTTCACTTTAGTTATAATTTAACTAAATTGGCTTGTATTCTACTGCAAAACTGAATGCTCTGTCGGGGGATCTGCATTCCATGTTTATGACAACCTAAGTTTACTGCAGACTTGTAGGCATGCAGATCCCTGAGTGTGTCAACGCATTATGTTGCTGAATATAATGATGTTTCCTGGCCCATCCTCCCGTCAGCACATAACGGGTTAACACCTCCTTTGGAGCCCCACATGACCACACGTTCCAAGCTGAATAAAAGACAGCCCCTCCCCCCAACTAAGATGTTCTTTTTTTTGGTCAGCTCCTGTCAGGTACTCACCAAGGCCGAGTTGCTGAGAGAGGCTCCCCTTGCAGCTGGACGCACGATACCCTCTGGGAGTGGCACAGCGGGTATTGGGCACGAAGGAGCACAGGTCGCCAGCAGGTAGTAGAGTAGCTGGGCGGTTCTTTAGGTAGAGAAGAGATCGGTGCAGGGTGGCTGACACTTCACCGAAGCCGACTGAGCAGGAATCTGGAGGTGAAGGCTGAATCCGGATGCAGAGGGTCAAACACAAGGCAGAAGTCCAGGAACGGGCCAGGGGTCAAACACGGGTAGTCAAATAGGTAGGCAATCCAACACTGGGGTAAAGCAGAGACAAAGTCCAAGAGCAGGCCGGGGGTCAAACACAGGTAGTCAAGCAGGCAGATGATCCACACTAGGATGAGGCAGAGGCAAGTCCAGGAGCAGGCCGAGGGTCAAACATGGGTAGATCAGGCAGGTAGAGAAGTCCAGAAGGCAACCGAGGGTCAAGTACAAGAAAGGTTCGAGCAAGGTCAAAGTCAATCCGGGTCACAACGGGCAGGCACAGGTACACAGGTTCAGGAACAGATCACAGGAGCTGAAAAGACAAACCAGCAACAAACACAGGACATAGCTGTCTTTATATAGGCCTGCCAGGGGAACGTCCCAATGTGCGTGCACGCGTTCGTACTGAGGCGCTGCGTCGTGCACCCACGTGAGCTGATCCGTTCGGGACACGCACTCGTACCCGCTGATTGTGGAACGGTACGTGCCGATGTGCAATCCTACCACGCAGGCGCATAGGGAAATGCCTATACTGACAAGCTCTGATTCTGAAATTCCCCTGACAGCTCCAGGACACATGTTGATTGCAGTTGGTAAGTAATTTATTTGCTGCATCCCCCCTGCCGAACCTACCCCTCCACGTTCAGCCTCTCATGGAGTTGGAAGACCCTGAATGCTGGAGCACTGGGTGCCTTTTTTGTGCCAAGGCTGTGGGCAAAAGGATTCTTAAACAGCATTTATATATTGTACGGTGTGGTCAGGGCCGCCATCAGGGGGTACAGCCGATACAACTGTAAGGGGCCCGTCTGGACCAGAAGAAGACAGGGCCGGTGAAGGGGAGCTGTGTTGTGCACTATAGAAGCGATCTCGCAGCTTCTACTGCTCTCTGTGTCAATGAGCTCAGACATCGAGCTCTTTACTGCTACCTCTGGCCATTATGTGCATGTGCACCCCTCATGTGAGCTACCTGTACTGTGCTCTTCTGTGTCAGCTTTGAGAAAACAAGCTGGGACTAGGTAGGGAGATTTCCTTTACAAGTAGGGGCTGTGAAGGAAAGGGAGGGTGCTGTTTGTGTACAGGAAGGGGCCAGAGGCTTGTGTGTTCACAGATTGGTGTATGTGTGGGGCTGACACATATATACAGGTGGGGGGCGGGCATTTATACAGGTGTGTGGGGGGTGACATATATACAAGTGTGGGGGGCTGACATATATACAGGTGTGGGGGGTGGGGCTGACATATATACAGGTTTAAGGGGGATGGCATATATACAGATGGGGGGTGGGGCTGACATATATACTGTACAGGTGTGAGGGGGGCTAACATATATACAGGATTGAGGGGGGCTGACATATATACAGGATTAAGGGTGGTGGGCTGAGTGTGTACAGGTGAGGTGGCCAGTGTGTGGATTCGGTGGGATGGCCCGTGGTCAAGCCCTGGGGAATGTTGGTGGTCAGGCTCAGGGTAGCCCAGGCCTAAAGCTGTGTAAAGGGCCCAAACATTTCTGACGGCTGCCGTGGGTGTGGTATTATAAGAGCTCTGAAATGTCATCATTTCCTCTCCCTTTGTTTTTTGTTTTCCTGACTTTTTATATGCAGTGCACCGCACTGCTCTCCTGGCTTAATCGTCAGTCTGAGAGTAGCTGTGAATGGTGTCACAGGGTGCAGGGAGATTGGCAGCACAGGATGGGAACCGCCAGACGCCATGCAATGGTGCAAATGATCTTGGGGGTCTGCAGTTGGGAGGGCTTCTCTCCCTCTGCAGTCCTGCCAGGCTAAGGACTTACCTCAGTCTCCTGTCTGCCTCTGGATGGGCTGCCCTGGCTTCCCTGCTATGCTGTGTACTTCTGTGGGTTTGACAGTCTGACTGGTTTTTGTCTCAGACTCTGACTGTGTCTGCCTTTGGAAACGCTGTTTGAGCTCACCTGATGCTTCTGAAGTGAGTGGATGAAGGCAGATGGGTCTTAAAGAGACAGTGTACCTGTTTTTTGGTGCGAGGTAATATGCTTTTCTCCATATATTTTGTGCAAATATGAGCTTGCCACACCTGTTAGTGGCACAGAAGATTAGCAAAGGTAGGAGGGGGCAACGTGGGACATGGTTCTTAAGAGTGCTCAAGGAAATTATGCAAATTAAGGTGTGTTGCATTAATTTAGGAGCAGAAACCCTCAACGCAAACTCTCTAAAAAACATAAGCCCCACCAACGATAATTTTATCTTGACCAGGACTATGACACCTAACAGGTTGTCACATTCATTAGGCATGTGGTGAATACACTCTAAAGGAGTCGTTTCCACTTACCCCGTGAAGGGACAGGAAATTGGCACATGCATTTTTTGCCAGCATGCTAGAAAATGCCTCACCCAGCTCAGGATGCATTTTGGGCCTGCATGCAGTCTGCAGTGGCAGAGAAATGAAACTGCACAGGTTGTCTCACAAAGATGTGGTTTGTGCAAAATTCTAAGCCCTATTAAGGCGGCTATAGCAGAAAGTAAGCTGCAAATATCCATGCCAGAAGCAACACCCATAATGATAGAGCGTAATTCGCTCGTTGATGGAGGATGGTCTTTTCCTATAAGTATAGAGCGTAAAGCACTATAAGTATATAAGTAATTCGCTCGTTGATGAAGGATGACAGAGACCTCGTCAGAAGACCAATTTACAGTAACAGGTTCCCTAAGCTTTATCCATATAAGATGGCTGCTTTATGTTTATGCACTGCACTTCCAGGGGTGGATGCTGCCCTCTAGTGTCTGGTGCAGCAAGTTTCTTTGCCTTTTTATAACTCGGTTGCCTTCAGAGATCCTATGGATGAGAAAGTGGACTTGCTCACACCAGATGCAGTCCAGTAGGTTTTTATTCTGCATCAAGACGGCATGGATAGTGTTTAACTTTGATTCCAATTACTTAGTTCACACCAGTACAGCGCATTCTACCGCAGTTAACAAAAGTATAATGTGGCATTTGACAAAAAATGTGCAAAAATAAAATATAAATGGTGTAAAATAATTAATAACTAAATGATATGATGATAATGTAAAACAACCACAATAAATGGAGATTCTAAAGGAAAATCCAAATAATAATTGTGTCAAGAACAATTAATCTTCCATCATATTGTGGTGTCCGTTTATGAAGCAGTGAAATCTATTCACTGCTTCGTTCTCCGGCATTCACAGTGAAGATTTTTCTCCTCTGTGTGCCAGTTTATGAAGCTTTGTAGATCGCTTCACCTTCGGAGGAGTGAAGAGATCTACAAATGCTTCAAACAGTGGAGAACGGCCCCTGATACTGGAATCTCGTGAGACTTTACGAGATTACAGCACCAGAAATACAGAGATGTCAGTTTATTAAGCGGTGATAAATTATCACCGCTCAATACACGGACGATTAATGTTAATAAAATAATGAGTCCCCCTACATTATATACATATGTATACACACACACACATTATATATACATGTATATACACACACATTATATATATATACATATACACATTATATGTATATATGTATATATATGTATACACATAAATATGACAGGGGGACATGCTAACAGTGTTGGGGGGTCTGAACGAGGCATAAGGAAGTTAAAAATCTTCCTCCTTCCCCCTTAGATCCCCCCAGATTTCCTCTTCACTCCCAGATTCACCACCTCTGAGCTGGTGAACCTGGGAGTGTGAATTCTGACTCAGATCGCCAGTGAAGCGCTGAGATCACCGCTTCATAAACTGGCCGTTACTGTGTCATTCATGAGAATTCTCCGTGTGTAGAGATAATCGGAGGGAGAACAAGTTCAAACATGTTCTCCCCCCGATTATCACTGTTTCATAAACTGTTTATGGACTGTGATCAGCGGTGATCCTCGGGATCACCACTGATCACTGCTTCATAAACGGACACCTGTGTACCAAAGGTTATAATAAACCATTGCTACAACAAAAATGGGGTGTAAGTTTCCCCATTTCTAAATCACTAATGAGCCTCATACATAAATCCAAAAAAAGGGGGTCATCATCAAATAATCCAAAAAGTGATTGAATCCAAGCAAAGCTTAATAATAAGAGTACATTAATAAATACATCAAACCACTGTGTTACTAAAAATGAAAACAATAAATATAGTACAAAATAATAAAAATGAGTCATGACAGTGCAAATGTATATTCTGTGTAACAACAATATATATACAAAAATGATTATGACATGTGAAAGTCCACACAGGTGTGATAAAGATTTGTAAGGTTATAGTCCAATAAATATCAAAAAAGTAATAAATTCATGCAAAAATCGTGCCCTCGATAAAAGGTCCCATAAAGTGCAATCCAGATTGTGACAATCTCCATGAATGGTGAAAATACTGATACCGTCACCAACTCCCCAGTGCAGCCAAAATGTGGTCCCCCCAGCTTTCAATGAAATATGAAAAATGAAAAAATGGAGCTATTGGATTGGTTGTTCCAATGGTATGTACAAAGAACCACCAATTGCACAGGGAGAATTGGAAATGCATAAAAAAGGGTAGTATGGACGGCTGAGGAGCAGCCATAACAAATGCTGGAAATGTGTTAATAGTGCAACCGTGTGCCTCCATCCCTATATGGTAAAAAGAAAAAATTGATTTTTTTGGGACTTTGTATGAGGATAGGGGGCCGTACAAGTCCCATCCTCCATCCCGATAAGTTTAAAAGGAAATAAGGGGCCGGGCTTTGAATGAGGCACACGGATGCAAATGAGGAATTAAATAGAAATTGGTTTTTAATTGGTTTTTAATTGAGTCAAATACATAGAACAAAGGTTGGGGGTATACAATTCATTACATATAATGTATATTAATATTTGAAAATCAATCGTCACAAATGTATGGATGTGTGGGGGTTTTCACATTTTTGCATTTACCCACCCGTTTTTCAGATCACCAAATATGTAATTATCTCTATTCATAGATGATTACTACGGTCTTGCTCCTGACGAGTGACTTTAAGGTCCTGAAACGCGTAGAGCTAACAACTACCGTTATAAGAACATATTCATGAATTCCCTACGGCCGTTCCTTTCTATCAAGTTTACTTTCTCCTTTATGTTTAAGTGACGCTTTAATGCATCAGCTATCCGTTTTAGTATTATTTACACTGGAATTAATCACGTACTTATGTGACCTGTGCAAATGTATAATACTGCCTTATATTCCTTATTAGAGTCAAGACGCATGTTTTATATACTACCTTTTCTACTTATCTTACCTTACTAACATTTCTATTGACGCTTTAATGCGTCAGCTATTTTTATGAGTATTTCTTACAATTCAATTAATCATAGTTATTATGTGACCGGTGTATTTGTAAAATACTGTTTTAACCCTTGGTTGGATTATGTATCTATGTGTGGCGATTGATTTTCAAATATTGATATACATTATATGTAATGAATTGTATACCCCCAACCTTTGTTCTATGTATTTGACTCAATTAAAAACCAATTTCTATTTAATTCCTCATTTGTATCCGTGTGCCTCACTCAAAGCCCCGCCCCTTATTTCCTTTTAAACTCTGTATTACATAGTTTAGTTTGTGGTTTGCGCGCCAGTACTCACTATTACTTACAATATAATGTTGCATTGTTTCTTTATGGAACACATCTGGAAAGTGGCAAAATGCATTGAGAATGCATCAAAAACACTCAAGCAGAAACACATCTGGAATGCAGAAATTGTGGTGATCTGGCCATCAGGCTTTCAGCGAATCTATACAGTGACAGATTTTGTCTGCCAACCAGCAATAGCGTTAACTTCGATATATAAACTTTAGAAATGGCATTACATTCAACATTGGAAACTACAAGATTTGTCACAGTTTCTGGAAAGAGTGGAACCTGGCAACTGACTTTTGGTTGATGCTTTTGATAGACCTAGTACAAGCGCTGGCGCACTCAGTCACTGCTATGAGAGCATTGTGGTTACGACACTGGAGGACAGGCGGAACTTTTACAAAAGCTTTCGACAGTTCCGATAATTGGGAGGTTATTGTTCAGCCAAACGCTAAAAAACGCAATTAGGCAAATGACAGAAGGAAAATTCTGGACTGTGGCCACAGACTAGTAAGAGGAAGCCGCCATCCTTCACTCAAGCCCACTGAATTTCAGAGGGTGCAAGAGGCCAAATCTTATAGGACAGGCTGCAGATAGATCATAGTGGAGGTGTCTCAAAGTTACTTTTGACATGAAATCAAGTCCAGAGCAAGCTGCTAAGATGGCTGGAAAGCCTCTTTTAAAAGTGCATCCAACCAGTCACTTCCAGTTGAGGCCAGGGGGCCTGAGTGAAGTTGATGATTGTAGCCTCCTTCTGGAGGGTTTGGACAACAATCACCAAAGACCAGTGAGTCCAGAAGACAGATGGGAGTACAATGGAGAATGCCAAAGCTAACCGCTGAATCCATTTAATTTATGTCCAACAGATCTCAGAAAAGAAAATGTTTGCAACATTTTAATACTGCTACAAGGCCATCAAGCCAGTGATGCCGAAAACATAGAATCATCTGGGGGCCTTTCTCCCCAGTTTTTCTTGTACCTAAGGCAGGAGCCTTCTGGCCTGTTTCAGTTTGAAAGAATCAAATGTGTTCATATACATCAAGAGGTTCAATCGACCGACTCCTACTTCCATGTACCGATCAAAGCCGAGCACCAGAGGCGTGTAAGATTTGTGGTGGCCAAATGTCACTTGCAGTTCAGAATTGGCACAGCCCCAGGAATCTTTTTGAAGATCTTGTTGGCAGTGGTGGTACCTTGGGCCAGGTGGCACATGAGAGCGTTTCAATTTGCCTTCTTTAGCCTATGAGCTGGGCTGTCTATGGATCAGAAAATCTTTGTGCCATGCTTCTTTCGGAGGCATGCCTCTCAGCCCAGGAGGTAGGATCATTCTGAAGCCAGATGCCAGTCTCTGGGGAGTCCAGAATCTGAAGAAACAAGTGAAGGCCATTGGAGCGCGGTGAAGCACAGAATCCCCAAGTATCATTGATGGAAGAAAGCCTTTTTATAGCATTGCAAGCCTTTCAGGATCTTCAAGGGGGCCTGAGTAAGGTTGACAACAAAACAGTAGTAGCCTACATTGCCTGAAAAGGGGACACCAAAGGTCTTTCTTGTTGCATTTTGCAAAGAAACTTTTTGTGGGGCAGTGAATCACTGAAATTTTCTGTTTGATCTTTGTCTCTGGTCAAAGTCAGTAACAGCACCCCGATCCAATGAGACTACTTTTAATAGCTTGGCTATGAAATAGGCTACATTAATGCCGCGTACACACAATCAAACATTCCATCAACAAAACAGTGGATTTTTTTCCGACGGATGTTGGCTCAAACTTGTCTTGCATACACACGAATGTTGTCGGAAATTCCGAGCTCCAAGAACGTGGTGACGTACAACACTTATGATGGCACTAGAAAAGGGAATAGCCAGTGCGCCACCCTTTGGGTTTCTTCTGCTAATCTCGTGTTTATCTCGTGTTAGTAGAAGTTTGGTGAGAGACAATTCACGCTTTTCAGCCTCGTGCTTTTCAGTTTGTTACTGCTCTTCAGTTTGTGCTTGTGGGTTCGTATCTGTTCTTCAGTTCATTCCTGTCTTTCAGTGCGTTCTATTTAAGAGTTCGTATCTGTTTTTCAGTGCATTCTTGTCCCCTGGTTTCTGATTTTCAGATCGTTCTTCTCAGGTCCTTTCTGATTTTCAGTGTGTTCTGTTAGTTCGTTCTGACCAGCCGACCGTTTTATAGCCATGTTGTGGGTACATACTCGTCATAGAGTTCGTGCTGTGCAAGGCTTGGTGTTGGAGTTTTTGCTTTGGCCCAAGTCAGTCCATGAACAGGACGAGGAGGAGTTCATGGACGAAGAATTGATTTCTCCAGCAATTCTCTCACATGCCTTTTGTTTTGTTTTGTTTTGAGATCCGGGAGAATAATCCTGATGATTTCAGGAATTATCTCCGGATGGCGGACCCCATTTTTCACCATCTGTTGGCTTTGTTGTCCCCTTATATTATGAAGCAGGACACCTGCATGCGGCAAGCCATCACTCCCGAGCAGAGGATCGTCGCCACCTTGCAGTACTTGGCGAGAAGTCTGCAGAACATCAAGTTCTCGACTGGCATCTCCCCCCAGGCTCTGAGAATCATTATTCCAGAGACCTGTTCTGCCATCATTCAGGTCCTGCAGAAGGACTATATTAACCACTTACGGACCGCCCTCCGCAGCTTTACATCGGCTGTTTGAAGGAGGATATCGTTGTTAAGGCAGCAGCGGGCCGCTACTAGATAAAAGTGGTCTCTGTGGCGGATTCGCCGCAAGATCACTTTTATCGGCGGCAGGAGAGGGCCCCCCACCTCCCGCCTCGATCCAGTGCCCTCCGCCGCTTACCGGAGCCGTCGGCATTGGTGGAGGCGATTGCGTCCTGTCGTTAGCTGTGCATGGAGATGAGTGAGGATAAAATGGTCCCCACCGGTCTCCATACAATTTCTGGGCGGAAGCGGCATCAAAACTTCACTTCCACCCACATCTCTTAAAGGGCCATTTTTTTAAATAATTTTTTTAAATGACAAATTTTTTTAATTGCATTTTTGTCTAAATATGAGATCTGAGGTCTTTTTGACCCCAGATCTCATATTTAAGAGGTCCTGTCATGCTTTTTTCTATTACAAGAGATGTTTACAAAAGTACAAATTTTTTTATTTTCTTGTTTGACTCCACAGTTTCCTTCAAACACACAGAAATGGCAGACTGTGTCTTCCCAGTTTGCCCAGCATTGGGACTTTCCCAACTGCGGAGGGGCAATAGATGGGAAGCACGTCCACATAGTCCCACCCCTCAACTCGGGGTCATATTATTACAATTATAAGGGGTTTAATGGTATTGTGATGTTGGCGGTGGTGTCAGCGAAATACGAGTTCCTGTATGTGGACTTGGGGAAAAATGGACGGATTTCGGATGTTCTTCAGATGTCTCCAGAATGGCGACTTGGGCTTGCCACCTCTAGAAGACAATGTGGCTGGTCTCCCGTTTGTGTTCATCGCTGATGAAACGTTTGGGCTGGGTGACCATCTGATGCGGCCGTTCCCCATGAGGACCCTACCCCGGACCAGAGAATTTTTAATTACTGGCTGGCCAGAGCCAGAAGAGTGGTGGAGAAAGCGTTTGGAAAAATGGCCAGCCGGTTCCGCCTATTTCTCACAGCGATCAACATGGCGGAATATAAACTGAATCATATTGTGCTTGCATGCTGCATACTCCTTAATTATTTAAGGAAAAATGCCTCAAACTATCTGGCCTCAGTTGGGACTGAGGTCGGCTTTCCGGATCTTTCAACCCTGACGGCACTTGAAGCTGGCCATCCTGGCTTGCCCCCTCAAAGCGCCCGCGAAGTAAGACAAAAGTATGTAGAGTACTTTACGGGTAGGGGGGCCATTGTCTGGCATATCAATGTGTGAAACATTTTATTTTAATAAATTCTTTTGGTATAAACTGAACTCATATTTCATTTGATTTACTGCTTGTGTTTTTTAGCTGTCTCCTAGGTTCTCCGAACAATAAGGAGATAAGTACAGCGCTGCACTAAGACAAGAAGGGGCAATAAGATAGCAGCTAACACACCTATAGACTCAAGGCAAAAGATAACAACTAAAATAAAAAGTGTAGCGCTATATATTATATAGACATATAAATCAAAAACCCCAATCCATAAGTGCATACAAACAGTAAGTAAAAACCTATCATACCTTGTATGACCATAAATATGGATTACACAATAAAGTAACACTGTGTTATTCAGCAAAACAGTATAAAGTGAAACAATATATGGTAAGTCTTAATTGACACATAAACTATAACTTATAATTGAAAAACCGTGAAGGTTCAGCAAATCTAACATTATGCGAAAAAAGTCCTGAAACATAAAAGTCCACAATATAAATTGTAGGGAAAATGTGAAAAGAGAACCACCACCAAAAGTCTATGGAGGTTACACGCTGAAAGTGGTGGAACTGTAACTCCCAGGTTCACAAGTAGACTGAATTCACTAAATCTGGCAGGTAAGTAGGCAATGAAGGAACCACAAGTGAACAGAGGGTCTAAATTGGTGCCGGGGACATCACCGGAGACATCAAGAGGCTTACCGGAACTTAATGACTTGAAAAGACATATGTCATACAAGTCAGAAAGGCTTATTGACCAACTGGTCTGGACAATGTGTCTTTTCAGATGTCGTCAGCATACAGCAGGAAGGGGGGATAACAGCACAACTTCCACATCCATAGGCATTCCGACATAGCCCAAACGGGTATTCATATGCCATGCGAGGAGTAAAAAAAACTCACATAGCGTGATAACGTTTAAACACTGGTTTATTAAAATAATTTAAAATAGACTCACATGTTAGAAGATCAGAAACAACTCAAATATCATATAGCGGTAATCGTGAGGGGTCCACCCGACATGTTTCAGCTAAGGAGCCGTCATCTGGGGTCAAACCAGATGACGGTTCCTTAGCTGAAACATGTCAGGTGATGGCCCCGGCACCAATTTAGACCCTCTGTTCACTTGTGGTTCCTTCATTGCCTACTTACCTGCCAGATTTGGTGAATTCAGTCTACTTGTGAACCTGGGAGTTACAGTTCCACCACTTTCAGCGTGTAACCTCCATAGACTTTTGGTGGTGGTTCTCTTTTCACATTTTCCCTACAATTTATATTGTGGACTTTTATGTTTCAGAACTTTTTTTTCGCATAATTTTAAGGTGTTAGATTTGCTGAACCTTCACGGTTTTTCAATTATAAGTTATAGTTTATATGTGTCAATTAAGACTTACCATATATTGTTTCACTTTATACTGTTTTGCTGAATAACACAGCGTTACTTTATTGTGTAATCCATATTTATGGTCATACAAGGTGTGATAGGTTTTTACTTACTGTTTGTATGCACTTATGGATTGGGGTTTTTGATTTATATGTCTATATAATATATAGCGCTACACTTTTTATTTTAGTTGTTGTCTCCTAGGTTCTCCAATGGACTTTTATTTTTGGCCATTTTCTTCAATAGTGCAAATGTAATTTATTTGATACATGAGGTGACAATCTCTTCTTTAGCTAACTATTATGTTGTGGGTCTAATGTCTAATGTCAACATGTGCTAGCTCCCATCATGGGGGATCAATGGACGTGTTTTAGGGGTGCAACCCTTTCCTCTCATCTACTTTTAGTTGCCAGGAAGAGGTTGCACCCACAAAACGCGTACATTAATATCCCGTGATGGCAGATATCACATGTTGACACACTGTGTGCATCTTCAAAATTTGGCTTTCAAATTACTTTAAAAATGTTTAAAAATAAAAAATATAACGACAAACTGTAAAAATTTTTGGGTGTTTTAGATTCTGCCTAAAACATCGATGATGGTGATTCTCTTTTCTTTTTTCTCCCCGATGAGGATCTGTGCACTTGCACTGTTGAAATTAGTTTCTTCTTCCACAACATCCACATCACCTAAAAATAAAAAAACACACCATGTATTATAAATATGCAGGCATACATCTATTACCTGAAGCTGTGGTCTCAGACACTGACCTGTTGTGGTCACTATTTCGCCCAATTCATGAACCTCTCCTCCCTCCACATCTTCTTCATGGTGTGTGGGGAATTTCCCTGCTTTAGGAGGTGTGGGGTTCGTGGTGTCCTCAGATATCCCAATTCTTTTCTCCCCTATGTGAGTTAAAAAAATGGTATTCTTAGCACACAGATATTTGAGGCAAGAAATAGGAATATGAAACATTGCTTGGAAGTGTCGTACAATTGTCTATTTTGGCAAAGTTCCAAGCTGAAGACATGATTTTTTACCTTTCTTAAAGCTGGAATACTTACCTGTTTTGTTAAAGTTTCACACATGGAGAGACCCCTAGTACCCACTGGAGCACCTGTGTGGGACACCCTAAAAAGGGTGTTCTGGTGTCCCACACTAGTGCTCCTGCGTCCAGATGTGTAAACAGCTGCTGAGTGTCCTCTCCTTACACTGAATCAAGTTTGCATTTCATTCTATATAAATTGGGAAAAAGATGAGGGAATAAGTGGGACTTTGTATGAGGTATAGGGGTGCCGTTCAGGTCCCCCCCTCCATCCCGATTGAATGAAAAATAATAAAAAAAAATAAAGAGGTAGCGGGACTTTTTATATAGACACTCGGGAGCGGGAATAAAATTAATAGCTTTTATTGGAATCAAATGGTTATAGAGTTTCTGTATTCGAATAATTCAATGCATAATGCTATATATAAAACCATTCGTACAACTACTACAATTCATTGAAACCAGAAAAGAGATATACATACATACATTTTCCAACAAGGAATCAATACATAATACATAATATAAAAACATTTAGAGCATGGTTACATGATTGAATGGAAGAATTGGAGAACAAAAAAAGGGAGAGTTTTAAATCATGGGGGGCAAAAAACAAATTATTATGGAACGGCCTGGTCAGATGCATCAATGTGTACACTAGGTTGTTTGTTGGCTCTACGCGTTTCAAGGTATTTAACCTATCATCAGGAGCAAGGAACCATAGTGATAATCTAAAAATTGAAGGAAAAATATTTAATTGAGAGTATGAGGGAAAAAAAAAAAAAAAAAAAAAAAGAAAAAGGAAGAAAAGGAGAAGGGGAAAAAAGGAGAGAAAAAGCTCAGAACAGGCAGGGAGGGTCCTAATTGATGGGCCCGAACTGCCTGTGCACTTACATGTATGGTCCACACAGTGGTGGTGCGGCTACGAAACGCACAGGCCAGGCCAAATATGCCATGCACGGGAGCTGAGGGGACATGTCGCAACGGGCAAAACACAGGAATGGACGACGTCCCGCAGGAATGTCATTATAGATGGTGGTGAACCAAAAAGACCAATTCTGTAAAGGAAAAGAAAATGAAGTGGCTGTGAAGTGGATGTGGGGCAAAGGTGAAAAGAAATGGGTGGAGAGAAAGAAATGTAGAGCAAGGGAAGGAATAAGGGGGGGTGGATAAAGATTAGTGTGAATGGCAAAAAGGTGTGAGAACATGAAAGGGGTGGAGGGAATAAGAGAATAAAAAGGGGAAGAGAGAGAGGGTAGAATAGGCAGGGTGATGCAAGAGGAACTATATGTGAGGAACAAAAAGGGGCAAGAGTGGGAAGGAGGAGAGGGAAAAATTGGAAAGTCATGAAAGTGATAAAGGGAAGGTGAAACTTGGTTTGAAGGTCAAGAGTAATGAGAGGGAGTGTGTACCTGATAATCAGAGGGTCCAGCCAGAAATGCATTGATGCATAGGTGATAGGTGGGAGCAGGTGTGTGCCAAACAAAGTGCGGAGTCCATGCGGGAATGGGGTCCATAGCTGCCAAGCCCCCGCAGCCATGTCCCCAACGTCAGACGCTGGCCCACAGATGGGGAGAGAAGAGGAGAACGCCGACAGCCCAGGAACCAAGCCCTTAATGGTCCCACCGGCGGCGGCGGCGGCGACCAAAACACCCCCCAGTGGGCCAGGGGATAGTAATCACTCGGACGGCATGCCGCGCTATAAGGCGCCAGCGTGCCCGGCCGGGATGTGTGACGTCGACGCGCAGTGAGCACAAGCCCCGCCCACCCTCCGTCACAACAGGGTGGAGGGGGGGTCCGCAGTGCGCGTCGCAGCTCCCGAACAAGACAGAGAGGCAGGCCCGGCAAACCAGCAGACGCACGCACCACTGAGTGCATGTAAGGAAAAAAAGAGAAAAAGTAAATACTAGGAATTGGAAATAAAACTAAAATTGGAAATCAAAAGAGAAAATAAAAAAGGACAAAACTGTAATTATCGAAACAGATGAAATTAAATATGGGATTGAAAAATAATGTTAATGATTATAGAGGCAATTAAGCCTTTGGCAAATAGAGATAGGAGTCAAAATAGTATTTTAATGTAAATTTATGGTTAACGCCGCCGTGTGCCTATCATCCCTAATTGGTTAATAATAATTGGGAAAAAGATGAGGGAATAAGTGGGACTTTGTATGAGGTATAGGGGTGCCGTTCAGGTCCCCCCCTCCATCCCGATTGAATGAAAAATAATTAAAAAAAATAAAGAGGTAGCGGGACTTTTTATATAGACACTCGGGAGCGGGAATAAAATTAATAGCTTTTATTGGAATCAAATGGTTATAGAGTTTCTGTATTCGAATAATTCAATGCATAATGCTATATATAAAACCATTCGTACAACTACTACAATTCATTGAAACCAGAAAAGAGATATACATACATACATTTTCCAACAAGGAATCAATACATAATACATAATATAAAAACATTTAGAGCATGGTTACATGATTGAATGGAAGAATTGGAGAACAAAAAAAGGGAGAGTTTTAAATCATGGGGGGCAAAAAACAAATTATTATGGAACGGCCTGGTCAGATGCATCAATGTGTACACTAGGTTGTTTGTTGGCTCTACGCGTTTCAAGGTATTTAACCTATCATCAGGAGCAAGGAACCATAGTGATAATCTAAAAATTGAAGGAAAAATATTTAATTGAGAGTATGAGGGAAAAAAAAAAAAGGAAGAAAAGGAGAAGGGGAAAAAAGGAGAGAAAAAGCTCAGAACAGGCAGGGAGGGTCCTAATTGATGGGCCCGAACTGCCTGTGCACTTACATGTATGGTCCACACAGTGGCGGTGCGGCTACGAAACGCACAGGCCAGGCCAAATATGCCATGCACGGGAGCTGAGGGGACATGTCGCAACGGGCAAAACACAGGAATGGACGACGTCCCGCAGGAATGTCATTATAGATGGTGGTGAACCAAAAAGACCAATTCTGTAAAGGAAAAGAAAATGAAGTGGCTGTGAAGTGGATGTAGGGCAAAGGTGAAAAGAAATGGGTGGAGAGAAAGAAATGTAGAGCAAGGGAAGGAATAAGGGGGGTGGATAAAGATTAGTGTGAATGGCAAAAAGGTGTGAGAACATGAAAGGGGTGGAGGGAATAAGAGAATAAAAAGGGGAAGAGAGAGAGGGTAGAATAGGCAGGGTGATGCAAGAGGAACTATATGTGAGGAACAAAAAGGGGCAAGAGTGGGAAGGAGGAGAGGGAAAAATTGGAAAGTCATGAAAGTGATAAAGGGAAGGTGAAACTTGGTTTGAAGGTCAAGAGTAATGAGAGGGAGTGTGTACCTGATAATCAGAGGATCCAGCCAGAAATGCATTGATGCATAGGTGATAGGTGGGAGCAGGTGTGTGCCAAACAAAGTGCGGAGTCCATGCGGGAATGGGGTCCATAGCTGCCAAGCCCCCGCAGCCATGTCCCCAACGTCAGACGCTGGCCCACAGATGGGGAGAGAAGAGGAGAACGCCGACAGCCCAGGAACCAAGCCCTTAATGGTCCCACCGGCGGCGGCGGCGACCAAAACACCCCCCAGTGGGCCAGGGGATAGTAATCACTCGGACGGCATGCCGCGCTATAAGGCGCCAGCGTGCCCGGCCGGGATGTGTGACGTCGACGCGCAGTGAGCACAAGCCCCGCCCACCCTCCGTCACAACAGGGTGGAGGGGGGGTCCGCAGTGCGCGTCGCAGCTCCCGAACAAGACAGAGAGGCAGGCCCGGCAAACCAGCAGACGCACGCACCACTGAGTGCATGTAAGGAAAAAAAGAGAAAAAGTAAATACTAGGAATTGGAAATAAAACTAAAATTGGAAATCAAAAGAGAAAATAAAAAAGGACAAAACTGTAATTATCGAAACAGATGAAATTAAATATGGGATTGAAAAATAATGTTAATGATTATAGAGGCAATTAAGCCTTTGGCAAATAGAGATAGGAGTCAAAATAGTATTTTAATGTAAATTTATGGTTAACGCCGCCGTGTGCCTATCATCCCTAATTGGTTAATAATAATTGGGAAAAAGATGAGGGAATAAGTGGGACTTTGTATGAGGTATAGGGGTGCCGTTCAGGTCCCCCCCTCCATCCCGATTGAATGAAAAATAATAAAAAAAAATAAAGAAGTAGCGGGACTTTTTATATAGACACTCGGGAGCGGGAATAAAATTAATAGCTTTTATTGGAATCAAATGGTTATAGAGTTTCTGTATTCGAATAATTCAATGCATAATGCTATATATAAAACCATTCGTACAACTACTACAATTCATTGAAACCAGAAAAGAGATATACATACATACATTTTCCAACAAGGAATCAATACATAATACATAATATAAAAACATTTAGAGCATGGTTACATGATTGAATGGAAGAATTGGAGAACAAAAAAAGGGAGAGTTTTAAATCATGGGGGGCAAAAAACAAATCTTTATCCACCCCCCTTATTCCTTCCCTTGCTCTACATTTCTTTCTCTCCACCCATTTCTTTTCACCTTTGCCCCACATCCACTTCACAGCCACTTCATTTTCTTTTCCTTTACAGAATTGGTCTTTTTGGTTCACCACCATCTATAATGACATTCCTGCGGGACGTCGTCCATTCCTGTGTTTTGCCCGTTGCGACATGTCCCCTCAGCTCCCGTGCATGGCATATTTGGCCTGGCCTGTGCGTTTCGTAGCCGCACCGCCACTGTGTGGACCATACATGTAAGTGCACAGGCAGTTCGGGCCCATCAATTAGGACCCTCCCTGCCTGTTCTGAGCTTTTTCTCTCCTTTTTTCCCCTTCTCCTTTTCTTCCTTTTTCTTTTTTTTTTTTTTTTTTCCCTCATACTCTCAATTAAATATTTTTCCTTCAATTTTTAGATTATCACTATGGTTCCTTGCTCCTGATGATAGGTTAAATACCTTGAAACGCGTAGAGCCAACAAACAACCTAGTGTACACATTGATGCATCTGACCAGGCCGTTCCATAATAATTAGTTTTTTGCCCCCCATGATTTAAAACTCTCCCTTTTTTTTGTTCTCCAATTTTTCCATTCAATCATGTAACCATGCTCTAAATGTTTTTATATTATGTATTATGTATTGATTCCTTGTTGGAAAATGTATGTATGTATATCTCTTTTCTGGTTTCAATGAATTGTAGTAGTTGTACGAATGGTTTTATATATAGCATTATGCATTGAATTATTCGAATACAGAAACTCTATAACCATTTGATTCCAATAAAAGCTATTAATTTTATTCCCGCTCCCGAGTGTCTATATAAAAAGTCCCGCTACCTCTTTATTTTTTTTTATTATTTTGCATTTCATTCTAGTTACAAACCCATCTAGACAATAATATACTAAACTTATTTTAATACAAATAGGCATGAACAGATGTAGTTAACCTGCATCTGCCAAAAACATCGTATTAGTGGTCAAACGAACGACGTTTACTATGAACGATTACTGTCCCCACGAACCTGAAACTTGCCATTTTAAACTTTACAACAGTAAAGAAAAGCACATGGAGCAGCATGTAAGTAATAATAACATAGGATCACATGACAAATACTTACTTTTTAGAAGCAGTCTCCTGATCCTTCTGTACTGATCGTGCTCCCTCAATTTCAGGTCTGACCAGCATTTCCTCAATTGCTCCTTGGATCCTCGTACCCCAAAATTCCTCTGCAAACTTCTCACAACTTTAGTCATGATCTTGGCCTTTCTCACATATGGGTTTCTGTACGGTCCGTACTTCCCATCATAGTCGGCCCTCTTCAAGATGTCCACCATCTCCACCTTCTCTACAAAGGACATATTTGAGGCCTTAAATCTCCTCCTGGATGGGGCCATTTCTGGCTCCGGGCTTTCCTCTTCCTCCTTGTTGCTGCTATTCTCATGCACCTGTTGTCTCTCTGCCATGTGCTCTCCCACTGCGCCGAAAGAGAAGGGGTAGGGAATATACTAGAAAGAAGGTCAGGGGTGGAGTTTCACACATGCGCAGTGTATATAAAGCATAACATGTGTGCGTCATACGTACAATCTGTGAGCGGAGGATGGAGTAGCATAAGCGCTGATCGTGCAAACAAAGGTACAATTTAAACTTGGGGCATCAGTGGTTAGTGGCCTATACTGCTTATAAATTGAGGCCTATATTGGGACAAGATTAGGAGAGTTTAGCCTGACATTAGGGTTTGTCTTGTGTTGTGTCTTGCAGAGAAAATGGATACATTTAATGACCATGACTTCCTCCCCAAATTCATTGATAAGAAGTACAGGGAGCTGCCCTGACTGTGGCAAGTAAAACACCAATTTTATAACAACAAAATAAAGAGGAAGGCAACGCTGGATCAACTGTTGGAATTGGTGAAGCCGGTGATTCCCACGGCTGACATCAACTATTTGAAGTGCAAAATTGGTGGCCTCCATGAGATCAGGAGCAGCAGCAGATGACATTTATGTCCCCAGGCTGTGGTACTATGACAGACTGCGTTTTTTGTCAGACCAGAGTTAACCCAGGCCATCACTCTCAACCCTTCCTTCCACTCTTTCTTTCACCTCAGCTGAGGCTTCCGCACAACCTGGGTCTTCCACCCAGGAAGAAGATGTGGAGGAGCCCAGCTTGAGCCAGGTATAGCATTGTTCAACATATTTCTTGTAAAAATATGAATGATGTTAACTAGATGTTATTATTGATCACTAATTTCTGATTTAACAAAGTGGTTTACATATCAATAGACAGTAGTAGCCAAAAATGATTGGGACAAGAATGAAAAATGCGGGGATCAGAATGATAGTCTTTTCTATTTGTTAACATTCAATTTGCAACAGTCATGAGCTCAAAATTGTGTGTGATTGATGACCAAAAAACTAAAACTATGTCTCATTTTCATACACATGAAAGTCTCAGCCAGGAGGAGGCTGTGGAAAGTGGCAGCCAGGAGGTGGCCGTGGAAAGTGGCAGCCAGGAGGTGGCCGTGCCCAGTAGCCTGACCGAATCCCAGGTTCTTCCCCTCCACCTTCCAACAAAAAGGACCAGGAAGGGGAGGAACGTGGAGGAGTCAGCGACTGCTTTGATTCGGCAGACTACTGTGGTCCTCACAACCACCCCTAATGTCCAGGAGGCCTTTGGCTGTATGACGGCCAGCAAAATGCAAGTAATGAAGGAGAGCCAACACCTTATCTGTGAGGAGGTCATATTTCAGGCCCTAAATAAGGGTGTGAGGGGCGAATTCACCAATAAAAGCCACATCTGTGAGTTGGACCATATGACTCCTCCACCACCTCCTGCTGCACCTCCAACACCACTGCCACAGCTTGAACGAAGCGTGCAAGCAAGTCTTGAGAGTGATGGCCTGGGTTCAGTCTGGCAAAAAACGCAGGCTGTTGTAAGACCACAGCCTCGGGACATATATGTAATCTGCTGCTGCTCCCGATCTCCCGGAGTCCTGGACCATATTGTGATCCCTATTAAAAAAATTGACTCCTCAGGCTACCAATTTTGTCTGTCAAATAATTGATGTCTGCCCTGGGGTACAAAGGCTTCACCAACTCCAACAGTTTATCCAGCGTTGCCTTCCTCTTTATTTTGTTATGACCCCTAATACAATTTAAATTATTTTTGTTAAAAAAACTTGACTACGTGTTTTAGTTAAAAAATGACAGTTTGTTTGTGAGTAGGCAGGTACATTTCAAAAATACAATGTCAAATTAACAAGGGACACCAACACCAACCAACCTCTTTTGAGGTTAAAAAATACAAGATAATAATGGTGTTGTGGTAACTTGACACACAAAACGACAAAAAATATTATGGAGATCACTATAAAAAAATTTTAAAAAAATAAAATTTCAGGAGATCTTGAGGGAAAAAAAAAGTAGATCACTATAAAAAAACAAAAAAAGATTATTCTGGAGATCTTGCAAAAACAAAAAAACAAAGATTATTCAGGAGATAACGAGAAATAATAAGAAATCAGTTTGTCAGAACTCTGTGTGAATATCAGCAGCAAAGGAACTTCATTATTCTAGCATTATAAAGAAGAATAGAATGCGCTGCACTGAAACATTTCAAAATTTGCAGCGTGACGAATGTGCTATCTCCATTACGAACGCTAGTTTTACAAGACCGAGCGCTTCTTTCTCGTACCTGATTCATAGCATGTGTGGAATTTTGTGCTTCAGACTTGTGTACACATGCTCGGAATTTCTGACGACAACAACTTTTTTGTCTGAAAATTTGAGAACCTGCTCTCAAACATTTATTGTCGGAAATTCCGACAGCAAATGTCCGATGGAGCATACACACGGTCGGAATTTCCGACAACAAGCTCACATCGAACATTTGTTGTCGGAATGTCCAATAGTGTGTACACGGCATCAGAGGTGCAGGATTCTCATCTGAGGTTGTTAAGACCTTGGTGACCAGAAGATTATCCATGAACGCTACATAGAAGAGGATATGAAAGAAGTCTATTTTGTCTGCTCAGCAAAAGCTTTCTCTTCTGTGTTCCCTGCTCTAGCCAAAATCCTTGACATTTTGCAGTCAGTGCTAGAGGTTGGTCTGGCATACAACTCTATATAAGGTACAGATCGCTACTTTATCTTTTCACAGGCTGAAGATGGGTGCAAAAGTGACCTTGAGGGAAATCTTGGTTCCCTCTGTGGGACTTAGGCTTGGATCTGAGAGCACCCTTTGCTCCAATAGGTTTAATTTCCATTGAAGTACCTCATGGTAAAACTAGTTCTCCTGACAGCAACTACTTCAGACAGAAGGATGTTGAAGATTGCAACACTTTACACTGCAAGGGCCCTTTGGTGTCTTTTTTTTACCACGTCTATCTCCAAAGTTCAATTTTAAAGTGGTATCCAATTTTGGAGGGACTACTTCCCAGTGTTTCTTATACATGGTTGAGTTACTAACAGTGTACTTGGTCAAAAGAGGAAAATGTACAATCTTTTCATTTAGTCATCCACTCTTGGGTTACCAGGGTGATTAGAACGGCATGCAGAAAATAGGCGTTTCTGCTCTGAAACAATTGCAAGCCTATTTGACTAGACTATTAGCTTTGGTATATCCCGTTATGTGCTGACGAGAGGATGGGCCAGGAAGACTGAAAATTGTTATCACTTACCGTAATTTTCTTTTCCTGGCTAGGTTATCAAATATCTTAGTTGGGGGAGGGGCTGTCTTTTATTCAGCTTGGAACATGTGGTCATGTGGGGCTCCAAAGGAGGTGTTAACCCGTTATGTGTGGACGTGAGGATGGGCCAGGAAAATTACGGTAAATGATACCAATTTTCCGTTATCTATACTGTACAAACACATCGAATACAACTATGTAAAGGGTCAGAGGAAACAAAAGCTTCAGTGAGGCAGCTACAACAAGTTTAGAATTTTGGAGACATTTACCGCATTATTTTTATGATAATAAAAATATATAACTGTGCGTTGAAGAATTTTAATCAATCCATTTGTCATTAGTGAAAGCTAAAAGAAGAACTGTTTTCAGATGGAATTTATCCCTTTTGGAATCACTTAACATCTGTGCAACAACTGTAATGAATTTAGCAGCATTTAAGGGTAATGATGTTTTGATTTACATCCTATGAGCTTAGCCGCACAGATTAATAGAAGAATGCCTGGTAGTCGCAATGTATGCTTTGATCTATGGAATTTGTTCAATTTTTTTTTTTAATAGCTGCAGGGGGAAAATAAAGAAAAGATAAGCAGTAAAGGGAACTTACCTTATTTTTCAAAAATATGAATTGCATCTTTACATTCTGTTTCTTTGTATTATTTGAGGGAAAAATACCTTTCAAAATAAACAGTTTACATTAAGTAATAACAAATTCATTTAAAAACATGTCAAGAAAATGTAAAATGTACACACTGGGTAGAGCTGGATCATCCACAGGGCAATTTCGGCAGGAGCTTTGAACCTGGTGGATGTCTTGGAGGCTACAACCTTCACACTCCTGCAGTAAAACCAAGGGGTTGGTGCAGTTGGTCTAAAGCTTTTATAATTAAAGGACAACATGAGGGGGAACAAAGCTAAAAATGGCTGTCCCTTTCAAATTCCAGCCTGGTTCTGAGGGACACCTTTTTTTTTTTTCTGCATACCAAGTGACTCCAAGAGAGGTGTGGACCTGGTCGAAGGAAGAGTTGAATCCAACTTAGATGGCCTTAGGTTGATATGCACTGTTGGTCAATGTCTAGAAGTGAGAAGGTGGGTAGTTTTCACACTTTGTGGTGAATTGGTTAAAATTTCAAACGACTAGTTTAATGGCTGCAGGGGTAGTGATTCACCTTGCCCCAACAGGAGAAAGAACGTTATACATAAACCTCCATTTACATTCCCAAACCACTCCTTGGGACGCTCAAAGTCACTGTCTACACTAAGTTGCGTTGAGTGAGGAGACATTGAGTACTTGTTTTAAGTGGCACCAAAAAGAGGAAGAGATGTTCTTTACCTTTTTAAAAAAATTTAAAACAAAAGTCCAGCAGATTTTGTGGGGTTTTTTTTTTTTTTTTTGGATATATTGTCCAGTGCTATGCTTCTCCCAGATATCATTACTGGCTGATTTGAGCCAAATTTAGCTCTCCTGGTAAGAAAAATGGACTACACTGGAAATCCCTTAACTACTGCATTTACTGTGTAACTGACAGTGGAAAACCTCTTTGCAATCAACCCTCTATTAATTTAGTTACATTGTTACATAGTAGGTGAGGTTGAAAAAAGACACAAGTTCATCAAGTCCAACCCATGTGTGTGATTATATGTTAGTATTACATTGTATATCCCTGTATGTTGCGGTCATTCAGTTGCTTATCTAATAGTTTCTTGAGACCACCGCCTGTGGAAGGGAATTCTACATCCTTGCCGCTCTTACAGTAAAGAACCCTCTACGTAGTTTAAGGATAAACCAATTTTCTTCTAATTTTAATGAGTGGCCACAGGTCTTATTAAACTCTATTCTGCGAAAAAGTTTTATCCCTATTGTAGGGTCACCAATACGGTATTTGTATATTGAAATCCTATCCCCTCTCAAGTGTCTCTTCTCCAGAAAAAATAAGTTCAGTGCTCGCAACCTTTCCTCATAACTAATATCCTCCAGACCCTTTATTAGCTTTGTTGCCCTTCTTTGTACTCGCTCCATTTCCAATACATCCTTCCTGAGGACTGATGCCCAGAACTGGACAGCATACTCTAGGTGCGGCCAGACCAGAGTCTTGTAGAGCGGGAGAATGATCGTTTTATCTCTGGAGTTGATACCCTTTTTTAATGCATGCCAATATTCTGTTTGCTTTGTTAGCAGCAGCTTGGCATTGCATGCCATTGCTGAGCCTATCATCTACTAGGACCCCCCAGGTCCTTTTCCATCCTAGATTCCTCCAGAGGTTCTCCCCCAGTGCACAGATTGCATTCATATTTTTGCCATCCAAATGCATTATTTTACATTTTTCTACATTGAACCTCATTTGCCATGTAGTTTCACCACCCCATTAATTTGTCCAGATCTTTTTGCAAGGTTTCCACATCCTGCGGAGAAGTTATTGCCCTGCTTAGCTTAGTATTGTCCACAAATACAGAGATTGAACTGTTTACCCCATCCTCCAGGTCGTTTAATTTATTCATAAATAGGATTGGTCCCAGTCAGAGCGCACAGCTGTGCTGCTCTTTCCCCCAATGGAGAGGGAGGAGGGAGGGATGCGCTCGTATACCTGCACCTGATGGGAGTTAGTCAATTGACACTCCCTATAAATGCAACAAATCCCAGGGGAACTTCATTGGATCTTTTTCAACTTTGAGATGCCAGGCAATGCACCCACTGATCTAATAGATTGAACCAGGAACACATCAATCCTTTTACTCCGGTTCGCTTGATTGGTACTAACGTGAACCCATCTGGGTGCAGTTCGGGCCGCCTGTTGTCCCCTTCTCTCCTTCCCTCTCCTGTATGGGGGGCATGTAGGCGTGATCCCTCGCAAGACATATTTGGTCCACCGCCCGTTCCCTGGGGGAATTGGCCCCACACGGGGGAGACAAGGGAACATAGGAGGAATCGCATCACCTTAAACACTCTAAAATGCCAGAAATCCTGTGATAGTGGACAACCATCCTCTGAAGAAGACCCAGCAAGGGTCAAAACGCGTCAGGATTTATACATACAACTCTCGTTGTCCTACATATACTGCCTTGCATATTGCCCTTATTTATAGGCATTGTCTGTTGTTATCAAATTTTAAGGATTCAACATTTGAGGAAACTGTGGTTGCTCTATAATACATTGTATTTTGCACTGGTTCTAATTATAGGCATAGTCCGCTGCAATTGTACGCTATATCCAGTTCATGTCCTGACTCAAACAGTCAGAATTTATTTAGCGATTTTTTAATATGTTATTTATATTTTTTGTATCAATAAAATCAATTTTTTCAATTATCTATACTGCATCTCATTGGCTGCTTTAAACCCCCGATAGGGGGTTCTCGTAGTTTTTTATGCATTTTATGGGGTGTGCGGCCTATCTGTCTACACTCATGTGAGTGCTTTTTGTTGCTGGTTAGGATTGGTCCCAGTACAGAACCCTGAGGGACCCCACTACCCACCCCTGACCATTCCGAGTACTCCCCATTTATCACCACCCTCTGAACTCACCCTTGTAGCCAGTTTTCAATCCATGTACTCACCCTATGGTCCATGCCAACGGACCTTATTTTGTACAGTAAACGTTTATGGGGAACTGTGTCAAATGCTTTTGCAAAATCCAGATACACCATGTCTACGGGCCTTCCTTTATTCAGATGGCAACTCACCTCCTCATAGAAGGTTAATAGATTGGTTTGGCAAGAACGATTCTTCATGAATCCATGCTGATTACTGCTAAAGATACTGTTCTCATTACTAAAATCTTTTATATAGTCCCTTATCATCCCCTCCAAGATTTTACATACTATTGATGTTATGCTAATTGGTCTGTAATTCCCACTGCTGTATTTTGGGCCCTTTTTAAATATTGGTGCTACGTTGGCTTTTCTCCAATCAGCTGGTATCATTCCAGTCAGTAGACTGTCAGTAAAAATTAGCAACAATGGTCTGGCAATTACTTTACTGAGTTCCCCAAGTACCCTCGGGTGCAAGCCATCTGGTCTTGGTGATTTATTAATGTTAAGTTTCTTAAGTCTAATTTTAATTCTGTCTTCTGTTAACCATGGAGGCGCTTCCTGTGATGTGTCATGAGGATAAACACTGCAGTTTTGGTTACTGAAGCCCCCGATTCCCTCGTGAAGACTGAGAAGAATAAATTCAATACCTTCGCCATCTCCCCATCCTTTGTAACAAGATGTCCTTCCTCATTCTTTATGGGGCCAATATGGTCTGTCCACCCTTTTTTACTGTTTACATACTTAAAGAATTTCTTGGGATTTTTTTGCTCTCCTCCGCTATGTGCCTTTCATGTTCTATCTTAGCCATCCTTATTGCACCCTTACATTTCTAGTTGCATTCTTTATAAAGTCTGAATGCTGCTGATGATCCTAACCTTGTATTTTTTGAAGGCCTTCTCCTTTGTTTTTATATGCATTTTTACATTGGAGTTAAGCCATCCAGGACTTTTGTTCGCTCTTTTAAATTTATTACCCAATGGGATACATTGGCTAATGCCCTTATTTAATACGCTCTTAAAGCAAACTCATCTCTTCTCTGTGTTCTTTGTTCCTAAAATGTTATCCCAATTTGTGCCTTTTAGCAAGGTTCGTAGTTTAGGGAACTTGGCTCTTTTGAAATTCAGTGTCTTTGTATTCCCCTTTTGTTTCCTATTTGTGTGATTTATACTGAAGCCAATTGACCTGTGATCGCTGTTACCTAAATTGCCCCGTATTTCCACATGCGTGATCAGGTCTGTATTGTTGGTAATCAGTAGATCCAGTAATGCTTTATTTCTAGTTGGTGTGTCTACCATCTGACCCATAAAATTGTCCTGCAAGACATTTAGGAACTGGCAAGCCTTAGATGAATGCGCGGTTCCCTCCGCCCAGTCTATGTCTGGATAATTAAAATCCCCCATTATGATAACACTTCCCATCCTTGCTGCTAATCCAAATTGTGATAGGAGCTCTGTCTCCCCTTCCTCCCTCAGGTTAGGGGGACTATAGCATTCTCCCAGTATTATTTTCCCCTTAGCTTCATCCCCTTGGAGCTCTAGCCATAAGGATTCCACCTCCTCCCTAGCTCCCTTAGTGATGTCATCTCTCACATTCACTTGTACATTATTCTTGATATATAGGCATACTCCTCCCCCTTTTTTACCCTCTCTATCCTTGTGATAAAGGGTATACCCTTGAATGTTTGCCAGCCAATCATGAGAGCTGTTGAACCAGGTCTCTGAAATTCCCACAAAGTCCAAATCCTCCTCGTACAACAGTATCTCTAGTTCACCCATCTTGTCCGCCAGGCTCCTGGCATTGGTGAACATGCCACATAGTTTAGATCAGTCACATATTATCCTCTTATTGGGTGTTCTGAGATTGCAACTAGGACTTGCTACTATACTTACCTTGGGTTTATGTGCTTTGGTCAACCTACCACTAATGCCCCCAATACTACCCTCTGGAATATGTTCCACGCTGACTACCTCTGGACCCTCCCCCCATCACCTAGTTTAAAAACCCCTCTAACTTTTTGGCTATCTTCATTCCCAGCTGATCTGCACCCTCCTCATTTAGGTGCAGTCCGTCCTTTCTATAGTACCGGTTATCGACTGAGAAGTCGGCCCAGTCCTCCAGGAACCCAAACCCCTCCTTACTACACCAGCTCTTCAGCCACTTGTTTACTTCCCTAATCTCCCTCTGCCTTTCTGGTGTGCCTCGATGTACTGGTAGTATTCCTGAGAATACTACCTTGGAGGTCCTTTTCCTTAATTTAGCTCCTAAGTCCCTAAAATCGTTCTTTAGGACACTCCATCTGTCTCTGACTTTGTCATTGGTGCCAACATGCACCATGACAGTTGGGTCTTCCCCAGCCCCTCCCAGTAATCTGTCCACCAGATCCGTGATGTGTCGAACCAGAGCTCCCGGTAGACAACATACTGTTCGGCGCTTCATGTCTTTGTTACAGATTGGCCTCTCTGTCCTTCTAAGAATTGAGCCCCCTATCATTTATTCTGCCCATTGGATTGCATAAGGCCCTGTTCACACCTGAGCGATTTTCAGCTTGTAAAATGCTTCGCTCTAAAGTTCCAAAATGCCCAACAAGCAAAATACTATTCATTTCAATGGCCCCTGTTCACATCTGAGCGTTCTGTCGCCTGAACCAAAATGCCTGAAGCTCAAAAAAGGTACATGAACTTCTTTTTGGCAGATTACAAGCATTTTTGGCCCCGTAGACTTCAATAGATAAGCCTGACTTGAGCAGAAAAATGCTCAAATAGCAGCTGTCCACCCCTAAATTCGTCTACCTCTCCTCCCCCCAGTGCTTTCTATTGGCTAAACCAAAACACCTGAAGCTGTAAAACGCTTGTGATACACTTCTAAAATGCTTTAGAAAAAGCATGTAAAAAGCTGCAGAAAAGCTAAAAAAACCTGAAAAACGCCAGTAAATCAATAAGTTAAGGTGTGAATGGAGCCTTAAGGCACCTAAATATGTTTGTTTGAACATAAACTCTTGATCCTCTTCTAATACACCTGTAAAGGCCTATATGTGCATAGACATATAGGCTAACGTGGAGTTGCTTTTACAGGCTGAAAAACAAACTACAATCAACCGTAAAAGCTGCGTTTATTAAGCCCAGTGTGCATGAGGCTTAAAATAAGAAGCTTAACCGATACTGCGGCAGGATGGCTCCCCTGGGAGAGCCATCGTAGCTGTACGTCGGCCCTTTAAGACTCTGTAGGAGGCCCGTGTCCCCCGGAGCTGATGCGAGTGCCCGGTGGGTGCAATGACCACACCCACACCCATGATCGCTTATGATCGAGCGAGAACTGAGATCTGTGCGTGTAAACACACAAATCCCAGTTCTGTCAGGGGAGAGGAGACAGATCGTGTGCTCATACTAAGTATGAACACCGGTCGGTCTCGTCCCCTAGTCAGTCCCATCCCCCCTACAGTTAGAACACACCTAGGGGACACAGGTAACCCCTTGATCGTCCTCTAGTGTTAACCCCTTCCCTGCCAGTGACATTTATACAGCAATCAGTGCATTTTTATAGCACTGATCGCTGTATAAATGTCACTGGTCCCAAAAGTGTCCGATTTGTCTGTCGCAATATTTCAGTACCACTAAAAATCGCAGATCGCTGCCATTACTAGTAAAAAAAATTAATAAAAATGCCATAAATTTATCCCCTATTTTGTAGACGCTATAACTTTTGCACAAACCAATCAATATATGCTTTTTGCGATATTTTTGTTAAAAAAAAAATTGTAGAAGAATACATATCGGCCTAAACTGAGGAAAAAATGTTTTGTTTTTTTTGGGGGGATATTATAGCAAAAAGTAAAAGATATTGTGTTTTTTTTTTTTTTTTCAAAATTGTCACATTCTTTTGTTTATAGTGCAAAAAATAAAAACTGCAAAGGTGACCAAGTACCACCAAAAGAAAGTTCTATTTGTGGGAAAAAAAGGACGTAAATTTTGTTTGGGCACAGCGTCGCACGATCGCGCAATTGTCAGTTGAAGGGACGCAGTGCCATATCGCAAAAAATGGCCTGGTCAGGAAGGGGGTAAATTCTTTCGGGGCTGAAGTGGTTAAATTGAATGTAAAGAAAAAACACCCAAAACAAATTTGTGGTTGCTTTTGTTCTTATAATATCAGAATATTTTTTTTTTTTTTAATGATATTACCTGACTTAATTTCAATTTTAGTTATGAGGCACTTCCTTTCATAACCCTTTGGCGCTGGCCTTATGCAAATATGTGGAATCTTAGGGGCCGCATATTTGCGTGAATTGCTGCAATTACATCTGTGTACTCCTGGCACAGTTACCATCGCCTAGCCGAAAGCTCGCGATTGCTCCCTGCGATCTGAAGTTTTCGGATCACGTGACAGCTTATCACGGTGGTCATGGGATCTTAAGCCCCGCCACGCCTCCTGGCGTGATAAACCTCTTAAAGGGCTGGGAGGCGCCGTCGTTAAGAGGTTAAATTCGCAGTGCTTACTCAGTTCAGCTGTGGCATTGTTACCCTTTTTTTGTGCTCTTCCAAATTGGACTACAAGCAGTCATGTTACTGCACAGTGTACTGGCATGTTCTGCTGTAGTCACTGCACTGAAACTGTTACATTCAGTTGCCTCCTGGGTGTGCACATCTCTACAGAAAGTTCAAAGTGTCCAAAGTATGTGCACAGGTTATGGAGAGAAAATATTAACAAAGTAAGGTGAAAACTGTATTTTTAACCAAAAATTTGGGTAATTTATTTTTTTTATTTTTTTTTTACAAGCAGTATTTTACAAAACTTTATTTATTTATTTTTCTTTGGCAGCAAAAAGGTATGATGTGGTGTATTTTGCCATCACTAGGTGGTGGTATTGCTTTATTTTAGTAGAGTACAGAAAAGACTCATCCAGTTAGTTTTGAGTCTTGAACATTTCAAACATGTGTTTTGTCTTGTAGCATTTGTGTTAACACAGATCAAGTTCAAAAGTTCAGACGAGACTTAAAGGCATTCTGTTTCCAATGTAGACTATTTTCTCCAGCACCCTACACCCTGTCCATTTCATAGAAAGATAAAGGTTTGACCTCAAAACCCCAGAGATATCCAGTACTGGAGGGGTAAAATATTATTAAGGATGAAGTAGTCTCCCTGAATAAACCTTCAGAGTAAGACTTCTAAACTTCATATCGCCAATAAAAAACTTCTCAATCTCTTCCATATGTAAGTTCACTATGGTTTTATAAAGTGTATGCGAACCACAAGCCTCTCAACGTGTCTGTACATTTAAATATACATCAGATGTATTTAAAAATACATTATACAAATATATGCGGTGTACATACAGTTTTTGTGTGGGTTTTATCCAGGTGCTTTAATTTTCTCTCACTATTGAAAATCATTATGGTAAGTTTTCATATCTGTGAGTACAAATAATAAAGAGTTTTATTTGATAGTAAAGTTTTAATGCGGGTAGACTGATCACATGGTTCCAGGTTGCCTGTTAATGGATTGTTGAATAAAGCTGGCCATAGATGATTCTTTTTTTTTCTTTCCGTCAGCAGGCTGAATCGTTTGGCTACAGATGCTGATTGCCAAAAGTTTTCCAACATTCCAGTTCAACAGAAGTTGATCTAATGATCAACTTCTGTCAAACAGGGAGGGCCGAACACGGATCCAAATTTGTCTGGTCCCTGCTGAACTGGACGGCTGTATTTCTCCTATGGATCACAAGAGTGCAGATCGTTTTGTACTCTGGTGACCCGTTTTCAGCAGACTGAAGACCGCTGTCTGCTGATGTCACAGAGCCGGTCCAGGCTTGGGAAAGATCGCAACCATAAGCCCACTTGCAAGCTGCTGAAAGCCTGAGCTGGCTGCTCCCACCCCCTCCACAACACAGCGCTCCAGTGAGCGTGGAGGGGAGCAGAGAAGAAAGTCGGTGACTGACAGTCACCTGCTCTTTGCTCAGGGAGAACTGAGCGATTTGGTGATGTTTGATCCCTTGCTTCTCAGCCTTAGAGCCAGTGGGGGACAGATGTAACATTGGACTGATTCTGCGTCCACCTAGGTAGGTATGATTGAAAAAAAAATCCCCATACTTCTCTTTTAAGTCAGTATAAGTAAGCTATATAAACTGATGTATATTGGCATAATCTGCTGTTATTTACTGGGTCAGTGAATGTATATCTTTAACTTTTAATTTTAGCTTTGGATAGAATGATTAGAACCTCTGTCAGCTTTTTATCCCTTCACTTCATATCTTGCAGACACAACTGAATGTAAGGGGATCCTTGGGGTAGATTTCCCTTCTAATTCAGTTCTTGGTATTGTCTTTCACATTTGGTGATTACGGTAAGTGTGAAAAAAAGACTACAGATCTACCAGGGCAGCAATAAAAAAGTTATACAAATAAAGATATAATCATCTGCAGTGCCACACCATCAAAGTGCTAAAAAAATCAACATATATATTTTTTACATAGTGACACTGTATATAGTGTCCCAATGTAAACTAATTATATTAACGTGCCTTATGCCTGTTACACACGATGAGATCGATTTTTTTTTTTTTTGTGCAGGCTAGTCTCATTTCGAAAATAAAGAGGTTACTAAAGTTATGAAAATTCTCGTATGACACAATAAAAATTTGCAAGTGATGTAATGTTTTGTATTTGTATTGTATTTTCAGACGACAAATGTACTTAACCACTTGACGACCGCCTCACGCCGATTTACGTCGGCAAGGTGGCACGGACAGGCAAAATCACGTACATATACGTGATTTGCCTTCCGCGGGTGGGGGGTCCGATCGGACCCCCCCCCCGGTGCCCGAGGCGGTCGTCTTTTGTCCCCTGGCGATCGGAGGTGAGGGGGAGGCCATCCGTTCGTGGCCCCCCCTCGCGATCGCCGCCGGCCAATGAGAACATTCCTTTGCTGCTGTATGCTAAACAGCAGCAAAGGAAATGATGTCATCTCTCACCGTCAGCGTTTTATAGCGTCAGGGACCCCCATATACTATCTAATAAATGTTTTAACCCCTTGATTGCCCCCTAGTTAACCCTTTCACCACTGATCACCGTATAACTGTTACGGGTGACGCTGGTTAGTTTGTTTATTTTTTATAGTGTCAGGGCACCCGCCGTTTATTACCGAATAAAGGTTTAGCCCCCTGATCGCCCGGCGGTGAAATGCGTCGCCCCAGGCAGCGTCAGATTAGCGCCAGTACCGCTAACACCCACGCACGCAGCATACGCCTCCCTTAGTGGTATAGTATCTGATCGGATCAATATCTGATCCGATCAGATCTATACTAGCGTCCCCAGCAGTTTAGGGTTCCCAAAAACACAGTGTTAGCGGGATCAGCCCAGATACCTGCTAGCACCTGCGTTTTGCCCCTCCGCCCGGCCCAGCCCAAGTGCAGTATCGATCGATCACTGTCACTTACAAAACACTAAACGCATAACTGCAGCGTTCGCAGAGTCAGGCCTGATCCCTGCGATTGCTAACAGTTTTTTTGGTAGCATTTTGGTGAACTGGCAAGCACCAGCCCCAGGCAGCGTCAGGTTAGCGCCAGTAGCGCTAACATCCACGCACGCACCGTACAGCTCCCTTAGTGGTATAGTATCTGATCGGATCAATATCTGATCCGATCAGATCTATACTAGTGTCCCCAGCAGTTTAGGGTTCCCAAAAACGCAGTGTTAGCGGGATCAGCCCAGATACCTGCTAGCACCTGCGTTTTGCCCCTCCGCCCGGCCCAGCCCAGCCCACCCAAGTGCAGTATCGATCGATCACTGACACTTACAATACACTAAACGCATAACTGCAGCGTTCGCAGAATCAGGCCTGATCCCTGCGATCGCTAACAGTTTTTTTGGTAGCATTTTGGTGAACTGGCAAGCACCAGCCCCAGGCAGCGTCAGGTTAGCGCCAGTAGCGCTAACACCCATGCACGCACCGTACAGCTCCCTTAGTGGTATAGTATCTGATCGGATCAATATCTGATCCGATCAGATCTATACTAGCGTCCCCAGCAGTTTAGGGTTCCCAAAAACGCAGTGTTAGCGGGATCAGCCCAGATACCTGCTAGCACCTGCGTTTTGCCCCTCCGCCCAGCCCAGCCCAGCCCACCCAAGTGCAGTATCGATCGATCACTGACACTTACAAAACACTAAACGCATAACTGCAGCGTTCGCAGAGTCAGGCCTGATCCCTGCGATCGCTAACAGTTTTTTTGGTAGTATTTTGGTGAACTGGCAAGCACCAGCCCCAAGCAGCGTCAGATTAGCGCCAGTACCGCTAACACCCACGCACGCACCGTACACCTCCCTTAGTGGTATAGTATCTGAACGGATCAATATCTGATCCGATCAGATCTATACTGGCGTCCCCAGCAGTTTAGGGTTCCCAAAAACGCAGTGTTAGCGGGATCAGCCCAGATACCTGCTAGCACCTGCATTTTGCCCCTCCGCCCGGCCCAGCCCAGCCCACCCAAGTGCAGTATCGATCGATCACTGTCACTTACAAAACACTTAACGCATAACTGCAGCGTTCGCAGAGTCAGGCCTGATCCCTGCGATCGCTAACAGTTTTTTTGGTAGCTTTTTATTGAACTGGCAAGCGCCAGCGGCCTAGTACACCCCGGTCGTAGTCAAACCAGCACTGCAGTAACACTTGGTGACGTGGCGAGTCCCATAAGTGCAGTTCAAGCTGGTGAGGTGGCAAGCACAAGTAGTGTCCCGCTGCCACCAAGAAGACAAACACAGGCCCATCGTGCCCATAGTGCCCTTCCTGCTGCATTCGCCTATCCTAATTGGGAACCCACCGCTTCTGCAGCGCCCGTACTTCCCCCATTCACATCCCCAACCAAATGCAGTCGGCTGCATGAGAGGCATTTTCTTTATGTCCTCCTGAGTACCCCTACCCAACGAACCCCCAAAAAAGATGTCGTGTCTGCAGCGAGCGCGAATATAGGCGTGACACCCGCTATTATTGTCCCTCCTGTCCTGACAATCCTGGTCTTTGCATTGGTGAATGTTTTGAACGCTACCATACACTAGTTGAGTATTAGCGTAGGGTACAGCATTGCACAGACTAGGCACACTTTCACAGGGTCTCCCAAGATGCCATCGCATTTTGAGAGACCCGAACCTGGAACCGTTTACAGTTATAAAAGTTAGTTACAAAAAAAGTGTAAAAAAAAAAAAATATATATAAAATAAAAAAAAATAGTTGTCGTTTTATTGTTCTCTCTCTCTCTCTCTATTCTCTCTCTCTTGTTCTGCTCTTTTTTACTGTATTCTATTCTGCAATGTTTTATTGTTATTATGTTTTATCATGTTTGCTTTTCAGGTATGCAATTTTTTATACTTTACCGTTTACTGTGCTTTATTGTTAACCATTTTTTTGTCTTCAGGTACACCATTCACGACTTTGAATGGTTATACCAGAACGATGCCTGCAGGTTTAGGTATCATCTTGGTATCATTCTTTTCAGCCAGCGGTCGGCTTTCATGTATAAGCAATCCTAGTGGCTAATTAGCCTCTAGACTGCTTTTACAAGCCGTGGGAGGGAATGACCCCCCCCCACCGTCTTCCGTGTCTTTCTCTGGCTCTCCTGTCTCAACAGGGAACCTGAGAATGCAGCCGGTGATTCAGCCAGCTGACCATAGAGCTGATCAGAGACCAGAGTGGCTCCAAACATCTCTATGGCCTAAGAAACCGGAAGCTACGAGCATTTTATGACTTAGATTTCGCCGGATGTAAATAGCGCCATTGGGAAATTGGGGAAGCATTTTATCACACCGATCTTGGTGTCATCAGATGCTTTGAGGGCAGAGGAGAGATCTAGGGTCTAATAGACCCCAATTTTTTCAAAAAAGAGTACCTGTCACTATCTATTGCTATCATAGGGGATATTTACATTCCCCCAGATAACAATAAAAATGATTAAAAAAAAAAAAAAAAAAAAAAGAAAGGAACAGTTTAAAAATAAGATAAAAAATCAAAAAAATAATAAAGAAAAAAAAAAAAAAGCACCCCTGTCGCCCCCTGCTCTCACGCTAAGGCGAACGCAAACGGCGGTCTGTCGTCAAACGTAAACAGCAATTGCACCATGCATGTGAGGTATCGCCGCGAAGGTCAGATCGAGGGCAGTAATTTTTGCAGTAGACCTCCTCTGTAAATCTAAAGTGGTAACCTGTAAAGGCTTTTAAAAATGCATTTATTTTGTTGCCACTGCACGTTTGTGCGCAATTTTAAAGCATGTCATGTTTGGTATCCATGTACTCGGCCTAAGATCATCTTTTTTATTTCATCAAACATTTGGGCAATATAGTGTGTTTTAGTGCATTAAAATTTAAAAAAGTGTGTTTTTTCCCCAAAAAATGCGTTTGAAAAATCGCTGCGCAAATACTGTGTGAAAAAAAAAAATGAAACACCCACCATTTTAATCTGTAGGGCATTTGCTTTAAAAAAATATATAATGTTTGGGGGTTCAAAGTAATTTTTTTGCAAAAAAAAATAACTTTTTCATGTAAACAATGAGTGTCAGAAAGGGCTTTGTCTTCAAGTGGTTAGAAGAGTGAGTGATGTGTGACATAAGCTTCTAAATGTTGTGCATAAAATGCCAGGACAGTTCAAAACCCCCCCAAATGACCCCATTTTGGAAAGTAGACACCCCAAGCTATTTGCTGAGAGGCATGTCGAGTCCATGGAATATTTTATATTGCGACACAAGTTGCGGGAAAGAGACAAATTTTTTTTTTTTTTTTTTTGCACAAAGTTGTCACTAAATGATATATTGCTCAAACATGCCATGGGAATATGTGAAATTACACCCCAAAATACATTCTGCTGCTTCTCCTGAGTACGGGGATACCACATGTGTGAGACTTTTTGGGAGCCTAGCCGCGTACGGGACCCCGAAATCCAAGCACCGCCTTCAGGCTTTCTAAGGGCGTGAATTTTTGATTTCACTCTTCACTGCCTATCACAGTTTCGGAGGCCATGGAAAGCCCAGGTGGCACAAAACCCCCCCAAATGACCCCATTTTGGAAAGTAGACACCCAAAGCTATTTGCTGAGAGGTATTGTGAGTATTTTGCAGACCTCACTTTTTGTCACAAAGTTTTGAAAATTGAAAAAAGAAAAAAAAAAAAGTTTTTTCTTGTCTTTCTTCATTTTCAAAAACAAATGAGAGCTGCAAAATACTCACCATGCCTCTCAGCAAATAGCTTGGGGTGTCTACTTTCCAAAATGGGGTCATTTGGGGGGGTTTTGGGCCACCTGGGCATTCCATGGCCTCCGAAACTGTGATAGGCAGTGAAGAGTGAAATCAAAAATTTTCACCCTTGGAAATCCTGAAGGCGGTGCTTGGTTTTCGGGGCCCCGTACGCGGCTAGGCTCCCAAAAAGTCCCACACATGTGCTATCCCCATACTCAGGAGAAGCAGCTAAATGTATTTTGGGGTGCAATTCCACATATGCCCATGCCCTGTGTGAGCAATATATCATTTAGTGACAACTTTGTGCAAAAAAAAAAAAAAAAAAAAGTGTCACTTTCCCGCAACTTGTGTCAAAATATAAAATATTCCATGGACTCAATATGTCTCTCAGCAAATAGCTTGGGGTGTCTACTTTCCAAAATGGGATCATTTGGGGGGGTTTTGTGCCACCTGGGCATTCCATGGCCTCCGAAACTGTGATAGGCAGTGAAGAGTGAAATCAAAAACTTATACCCTTAGAAATCCTGAAGGCGGTGCTTGGTTTGCGGGGCCCCGTACGCGGCTAAGCTCCCAAAAAGTCCCACACATGTGGTATCCCCATACTCAGGAGAAGCAGCTGAATGTATTTTGGGGTGCAATTCCACATAGGCCCATGGCCTGTGTGAGCAATATATCATTTAGTGACAACTTTTTGTAAATTTTTTTTTTTTTTTTTGTCATTATTCAATCACTTGGGACAAAAAAAATAAATATTCAATGGGTTCAACATGCCTCTCAGCAATTTCCTTGGGGTGTCTACTTGCCAAAATGGGGTCATTTGGGGGGGGTTTGTACTGCCCTGCCATTTTAGCACCTCAAGAAATGACATAGGCAGTCATAAACTAAAAGCTGTGTAAATTACAGAAAATGTACCCTAGTTTGTAGACGCTATAACTTTTGCGCAAACCAATAAATATATGCTTATTGACATTTTTTTTTACCAAAGACATGTGGCCGAATACATTTTGGGCTAAATGTATGACTAAAATTTAGTTTATTGGATTTTTTTTATAACAAAAAGTAGAAAATATCATTCTTTTTCAAAATTTTCGGTCTTTTTCCGTTTATAGCGCAAAAAATAAAAACTGCAGAGGTGATCAAATACCATCAAAAGAAAGCTCTATTTGTGGGAAGAAAAGGACGCAAATTTCGTTTGGGTACAGCATTGCATGACCGCGCAATTAGCAGTTAAAGCGACGCAGTGCCAAATTGGAAAAAGACCTCTGGTCCTTAGGCAGCATAATGGTCCGGGGCTAAAGTGGTTAAACGAAAATCATATACGATCTGGTATCGTATGAGAAAAATGTTTGCTTGTCCCATCGGATAATTTTGCATGAATTGCTGTAATCGTCTCTCAAAAGCTGTGTACTAATGATCAGATTATCGTACGATCACTGTCATCTCAGGTAAGCATCATCTCAGGCAGCACATGTATCCATCCATAGTACTCAGTCTCTTCTTTCATCCTCAAGTCCTCTCCAAGCTGTAGCAAATAAAGCTCACATCGGAGCTGATGGATATAATATAGTGTAGTATTCATTGCGCCATGTGGAAATCAGAAAAAGCATGCCACAATAAAAAGAACGATATAGTGTAAAAAAATAAAGCTGTAACTCACATAAGATACCGCAGTGGCAGCATCCTGTCATTTTGGTGGAAGAATATAACAGATAGAGATTTGTGTAGGATGTACAGGACTCTTTTGCACTTTTATGGATAAGGCACTTTAATATGATAAGGATTTGTCTATTTTTAATGCGAAACCAGTTGGGTGGAGCTTAGCTGTGACTTTATTGTGCACGCCGGATACTTGGCAGCGGCACCATATTTTTGGTGTAATAGCAGTAAACAAATACTCTTGCACACAAGTGTGTTAATCAGGTTATCTATAGTTCAAGATGGATACTGTCTCTGGCCTTGCTGTCCTCCAGGATGGGGGGTATCCTAGCAGTCAAAAAGGGAATAAATAAAAGAGGACGCACCAGCCTTGTGCATTATCCTTAAATAAATTTATTTAAAAAACAAATTAAAAACTACTCACAAGCATGTGAAAGAAACCGCAATGTAAAAGACTTTCAAATGATGGCAATCGGTCCGATAACCATAGTCTCCAGACGATGAAGGAGAGGACATGAGGACCACCGCTGGCTGGTGCGTTTCGAAGGATTACCTTATTCCTCAAAGCCTAGCAGTGCTACCTCCTTCAGCTTCATATACAGTATAATATACATACGAAGGACACCTCCCAGAGAGGCTCAGGTGCCCCACCCACTACTGTGGGCGGCCCACTAGTGGGGCAGTGCCAGAGTGACAGCCAAAGAATTGCACCAAATTTCCACAATGTAGTACAGGTCATAAGAGACGCCATCAGTGTGACAGTCACTGTGCGCGATGGTGGCGGATTTGGGCATATACTGGTGTTCCGGTGTGGTGGGATATGGACCCTTGCAGGTACCATGCTACACTAATACTACGCTTGTTGATGGGTGTCAGGTATTTTATTTTCTACCTGCCCAATTCCTGTGCTGGCTATGGGGATTATTGATGTTGAGTTATAAGTGGGACTATAATATGACCTGTAGGACTATAATATGTCCTGTACTACATGGTGGAAATTTGGCGCTATTCTTTGGCTGTCACTCTGGCACTGCCCCTCTAGTGGTCCGCCCACAGTAGTGGGTGGGGCACTTGAGCCTCTCTGGGAGGTGTCCTTCGTATGTATATACATATTTTATATTTTATGTTATCATATGAATAGATATAATAAAATATTTACAAAAATGTGAGGGGTGTACTCACTTTTATGAGATACTGTATGTATATATAATATATATATATTTATTTAAGCGGAAGGAGGTAGCACTGCTAGGCTCTGAGGCAGAGGTAATCCTTCGAAACGCGTCAGTCAGTCCTCATGTCCTCTCCTTCATCGTCTGGAGACTATGGTTATCAGACCGATTGCCATCATTTAAAAGGCTTTTACATTGTGGTTTCTTTCACATGCTTGTGAGTAGTTTTTAATTTGTGTTTTAAATAAACTTATTTAAGGATAATGCACAAGGCTAGTGCGCCCTCTTTTTTTTGTTCCCTTTTTGGTGTAATGCCTGTCTCCCTGAGTATAATTGCTGATTAAAACTCTCTGCAATCTGTGATATTTGGCCATGGAGTTAATGTGTTTCTTTTGAGTTATACTGGCATGGTGGCTTTGTAGATGACCCACTGAAGTTTTTACGCATTTGCTGGAGCCATTATATCAGACCATCTTGTGACTACTAGAGGTGGATCCTTGATGTGAGATTGCCCCAGGTTGTTACTGTTTGCCTTTGAGTTTCTTCATGCTAGATCAACATCCCATAACTTAGAGGTCTGATCATTCCTGTAAGGCGTGCCTCTATAGGTGGTGGTATATTTCGCAAGATTTTACTGGTAGAATTTATCATCACAGAATTTGTTGAATAAGTTGATGAACTTTGAACTGCCCCTCCCGTAATTATTCTGCAAGCCCCCCTTGTTTCCTTGCCCCCTCCACTACCATCCTCCTTTTCTTTTGGACAGTGCATACCCAGTCAATCTAGGACTAGCATTGCTGCCATAAATGCACTCTGGCAGTGTAGTTCCAGCACTAGGTAGACTAAAGTGGTTCCAAAGGCAGAGTTTTTTTTTTTACCTTAATGCATGCTATGCATTAAGGTAAAAAACCTTCTGCCTGCAGCTCCCCTCAGCTGCCTGTATACTCACTTGTGCCCGATCTTGATCCAGGGATGTGCACGAGAGAAGCGGCTCTCTTGGTTCGCTCGCTAATCATTGGCTCAGACACAGCAGCTGAAACCATTTGGCTACTGCTGCTGTCAATCACAGCAAGTAAGGAGAAAGCTGGGGCCGGGGCTGAGCCACTCTCTGTGTCTATGGACACGCAGAGCCAGCTTGGGAGCAAGCGTGCATGAGTGCCCCCATAGCAAGCAGCTTGTTATGTGGGAACTCGACAGGGGGAAAAAGCCATGAGCGTTGTCGGGGGACATGAGAAGAGGAGGATAAGGGCTGCTCTGTGCAAAACCACTACACAGAGCAGGTAAGTATGACATGTTTGTTGCTGTATATATAAAAAAAATCCTTTACAATCACTTTAAACTTTACTACTACTACTACCTTTCTACTGTTTATGAAAATCTTGAAGCCAAATATCAGCTTATGCTTAGACCTTACTGTTAATGACTTTGAATGCTAAATTGTGCTATTACCATTGTTAATCCATTTGATGCTTGCCTAGTTAGCAACCATATTGGATGACAATATATTAGGTTTAGTTCCTAGAGCGCAACTATTGGGTAACTCAGTATTTCTTTCAGTGAATTCCTGTGATATTGTAAGTTTTTACACTCAACCCCGTGTGTCAGAGGAGCTAAGGTTCTTGGGAAGGTCGAGGCAAAGAACAGAGGACCCATCCTATCCAGCGGCTCATACAGGGATAGCACTACACACAAATATGAATAAGTCCTATATAATAATAATAATATAATAATAATACTTAAAAAGATGAATCACTAATAAAAGAAAAAACAACCATATTACTAACACACAGGGAAACAGGAATCATCTACTACTACTCAAGAGAGCCGTATTGCCAGGGGGGCCATCAACAAACTGAGCCAATGTAGACAAACCCAGCATTAAACTTTCATTTCTATGCATATAGGGTCTGGCTGACAGCATCCCGATGCTATCTATGGCAAAAAAGAAGCTGGCAACAACTGTGTAATACTGGAATTTGAACCAAGAGCCGTAGTAAAGAGTGTGCAAAATGTAAGTTTACATTAATGTCACTGAAAAAGAGAAAAAAAATCCCTTTTTATAACCAACCCACAGTGGGATTTGATCCAGCTGTGCACCACAACAGAACTGTTCTGCCAACCAGAATATCACACGTGTGAGGTTCATGGCAGTTCCCAGTAAGACATATCAAAGCAGAAAAGTCTATTATTTAGTATAGGATTACTGAAATTTAAACAGGTCCTCCAGCACTTAAAGTAAAATGTTATTAAGTATAGTTTGCTACTGTCACGTACTAAAACCACAGTGCAGTTTCAGAAACCAGAAGACCTTTCTATTCATAAATGACTATTTTTGGGGTTCCTGTGCTCTAGTACTCACATGTACAGTAGTTGAAAGCACAAAAGGAAACAGGACCTGTATGTGCCTATTTTAATTCTTTATTTAACAAAAGACAAGAGTTATCAGTCACAATTGCAGTAGAGAGACCGCTCAGGCCCAGCTGAGGAAAACAGAAACAGACTCATACATCAATTACAAAAAGTCAGGAGGTCAAAGTCTTCTGAAAGGCAAAATAAAACACCACACCCGAGTAATTGGCAGCCAAAGAATAGCTATATATTTGTGCACAAGTGAAGCAGACTACCCCAGCTAGCTGTTTGCCATGTTCTGGAGAAACCCATTGTCATCCGATAATGCTGTCATGAATTGAACGGTCTGGACAAGAACACAAATTCAGAAATATATTTCCTTTTTTCTTTTGTTACTCTTTTTGATAATGCGCTTTAGAGTTTTCTAGAATTGTTGCAATGTATCTCTTGTTACAAAGATGTGTGGATTTAGTATGCTCCTCAGCTTCATCTAGTGGCCACAATGCAGTATTTTCCTACAGCCCACAATAAAATAACATTCATTCAAAAAAAATTGATAATTTGTTTTTGCTTAATTTATACATAATATATGTGCAGATCACATATCACTATTCAATCCCCCTGTCTCTACAGCACCTTCCATTAAAGTTTTTCGAGATCTGGTGCTTACAGATTTGGAAGTAATACCGAATAAAAGAATACATAGTGATCCTAATATTAAGATTGGACTCAAATCTCTTTGCGAACGCAAAGACCTTATCATTCGTCCAGCAGATAGGGGGGGGGGGGGGGGGGATTGTCATTTTAGATAAAAGCGAATACCATGCTGAAATGACTAGAATCCTAAGTGATTCAGATACTTACCTACGTCTTTCGCAGAATCCCACTTCTGACCATAAAAAAATACTTGTGGATCTTGTTGATACTGGCTCCCAGCTGGGTATCTTAGATAAAAAAGAAAATAATTATTTGGTTCCGGTTGTTCCACAAATTCCTAAAATGTATTACCTGCCTAAGGTACACAAAAAAGTGTGACCCAACCCCCTGGCCGCCGGATCATCAGCGACCTCACATATAGGGAAGTATATTGACCATTACCTTCAACCTATAGTCAAATCCATACCTTCTTTTTTGAAAGATACTAAAGACACTATTGCAAAACTCCAACAGGTTGCGTATAGTGAAGATCTCTTATTGGTCACCGCTGATGTCACAGCCCTGTATACTTGTATACCTCATGATGTGGGCCTGGGAGCAGTTGAATTGTTTCTCTCTAGAGATAAGACCATTCCTAGAACCCAGAAGAGGTTTTTTATGGACCTTTGGCGTTTTGCCACTAAGTGTAACTATTTTTGGTATAACAATGAATTTTATTTACAAACTAAGGGTGTAGCCATGGGGGCTAAATTTGCCCCCAGTTTGGCCAACATCTTCATGGCCAAATGGGAGGAGGATGTTGTCGGTACTCTGGATCCACCACAGTTAGCACTGTGGGCCAGGTACATTAACGACAGCCTCCTCCTATGGAGGGGCAATATGGAATCGTTGGATAGATTATTATTGATTTGCCCCTGCGGTATACAATATGTGGGCCGTACAACACGGGCCATGCATGTTAGGGTAAACGAGCACATAACTAATATCAAGAAGGGATTCCCGAAACACACTGTCTCTCGACACTACTTGGAATATTATAATCGGATCCTATGGGAACGACTTTTATGGCCATTGATAGGTTCAATCCTCATTGGCGTGGTAGTTCTTCCAAACGGGAAATTTCTAAATTAGAGACCCGCTGGATATATGACCTGAAGAGTTACACCCCTTTCGGCATGAATGTTGATTGGGATGTGAATTGTTTTATCAATAACAGTTACATTTTTTTGACTATATATATTTTTATATATGTTTTCGACACTAGGGGGCAGTGTCTAGATTTAAATAGCCATTACCTTTTTATATTTTTTATTTACCTTTTATCTTAATTTTCATTAATTTTTTCATGCTTATTCGTTTGTTTTATTACATTCATTTTGGATATATGTACCTAATTTTTAGTGTTCTTTATATTGCTGTATTCGGTTGAGAACCTCCTTTTCTCCTCTTCAATATCGAATATTGCTTTATCATTTTTTAATATTTTAAATGCTGATCTATGTAGGTCTTTTTAAATGTTAAATGCAGAATAACATTGGATTAAACATTGTACGGCTGCTACATGTTATTAGATATGTTATGTTAATATGCCTAGGCTTCTTACACTTACGGTTTGAGTGTTATTCATCCCCCGGATGTTGTTAAGGCACAAGTGCAGCCCTCTGTTGTTTCCCCTTTTTTGTTGGCCGGGACTCAGTTCCGCCGATCATACGGAGAACACACTGAGGCTGTCCCGCAATCTGCACAGTTTAGCTGCGCATGCGCGGTCTACTTATTCCTCTCTTCTCCCCTCGTTCTATTATATGATCCCTGGTTGGTACGACCGTACCGCGCATGCGCGGTCGGGTCGTTTATACCAACCAGGAAGGACGGCATTGATCTGGCTGTCCCACCCCCTTATATTTTAATGTTGTGCGGGCTGGTTTCACCTTCCTCTCGCACTGGAACGCACGGCCGCATTGCGCATGTGCGGCCTATCAAAAACGGTCTTGTCATTTCCTGGTTTAATGACAGCATGGCCGCACTGCGCAGGCGCGGCCGGAATTTGCTATTTTAAACAGCTGCTGTATCTGTCGTGCTGCCCTATCAGAGGTCAGCAGGACTTTAAGATGTGTACTATATATGTGGGCGTGCTTGCATCATTGGCCATGCCTCTGATGATATCCACATAGGATGAAACATGTCAGGCTGGTTGATGCAAGCACACTGAGAGCCGCGGATTGTTCCTGTTGTTTTTTTTTTTTTGCGATGAATTTTACTTCCTACCTGTAAGTAGACTACAATAAATCTTGACTGTTTTACCTTACGGGCTTCACTATTGTTGCTTTCTTTTCATTGGTTTTTCCTGTTGATGACTGCACCAATGCATTTATCGGTAATGTGAGTCCTGAGCCTGTGATATGTGGTGACCTGATTGCTTTCATGCTGTGCCTACCAATGATAGAGTGTGCCATTTGGATTTGCTGCTGACCTTCTGCACCATATGAGTACCTCGCTTATTGTATATATCTTTCTGGTAAGCAAACTGATAGCACGTGGGTGTGGTGTGCTTTTATTTACACACTGAAGTCTGGTGGAGGTTTCCATGTCATCCTTATTGCCTATTGAGTTCTATGGACTATTATTTATATTTGGACATTTATTTTATTTAAGCGCTGCATTTTGACCTTTTAATTTTATTTACAAACTAAGGGTGTAGCCATGGGGGCTAAATTTGCCCCCAGTTTGGCCAACATCTTCATGGCCAAATGGGAGGAGGATGTCGTCGGTACTCTGGATCCACCACAGTTAGCACTGTGGGCCAGGTACATTAACAACATCCTCCTCCTATGGAGGGGCAATATGGAATCGTTGGATAGATTCATGTCTATTCTAAATGACAACCAGGTTGGAATTCATTTGTCTTATGAAGACCAAAACCTTCTTCAAAGCCACCAATCGCAACGGATATATTCCGGTTGACAGCTGCCATCACACAGCATGGCTAAAATCCGTGCCCCGTAGTCAACTGATGCGGATCAGACGCAACTGCTCCCATCTGCCAGACTATTTCCAACAAGCAGCGACCCTTAAATCTAGATGTGTTGATAAGGGATACGATGTATCCCAGATCAATGAGGAAATCCAGAGAGTTGCCTCAGTCAATAGAAACTCTTTGTTAGTTGAACAACCAAAAAGATCTCAAGGCAATAAACACAAATGGTCCTTCCTTACCAAGTACTCTATTCAACACAAACAAATCAAATATATCATTTCTAGACACTGGAAAGTGCTAAAAAATGATCCAATATTAGGCCCCTTACTCCCAGAGCGAGCAGGAGTAATATACAGGGGTGCTCTATCCGTTAAGGGTCAAATTGCACCCAACGTAACAGATCCCCCGACTGTCCCGTCATTCTTTCACCACATGAAAGGCTTTTTTCCATGTCGTAGGTGTACAGTGTGTAAACATAATGCATGTAAAGCACGTAAAATTGAAACTTTTAGATCCAATGTTACTGGAAGAGAATATAAGATGAAGCAATTTGCGACTTGTTCGACCAAGTATATTGTTTATCTCATCACCTGCCCTTGCGGGAAACAGTATATAGGCCGGACAATACGCACTTTCGCCATACGAGTCAACGAACATATTACAGCTATTAAGAAAGGACGCATCAATCACAGTGTCCCGAAACATTATTTGCTTTGCCACAACCAAAATCCAATGGGGACCAGATTTCAAATAATTGATAAGTTTGTGCCCCATTGGAGAGGTGAGTCCAACATTAGAGGTGTATCCAAGCTTGAAACTTCTTGGATATACCAGTTAAAATGTCATACACCCCACGGACTTAAAGCGGGAAAAAAATGTAAAAGTCAGCAGCTACAAACACTGTAGCTGCTGACTTTAAATAAGTACTTACCTGTCCTGGGTGCCCGCGATGTCGGCCGCCCGAGGCCGACCCGTCCCTCGGCTCTTGGGTCCCGGCACCGCCATCCTAAGGGAAAGAGGCAGTGGAGCCTTAGGGCTTCACTGCCCGTTTCCTACTGCGCATGCACGAGTCGCGCAGCGCTTTGTGAATGGGACGGGATGTGTTGTGGGACACACACAGTTCCCATAACACACCGCGCCCCATTCCCCAGAAGACAAAGCGGGGAGGAGAAGAGACAACATCACTGCGGCATAGGAAGAGGCAGATTAGGAAGACTGCCTAGCAACAGCCATTTCACGTAAGTAAAAAAATTTCTTTTTTCTTTTCCTCCATTTTTTTAGGTATTTTTTTGTGCAATGCCTTCTGGGAAGGGGCGGCAACTTCCTCTGACACTGCCATTGCTATGGAAACCTGACCTGAAACCTATTACACTGCTTGTGCTGCACTGCGCATGTGCGAGATCTGCAAGGATGAGATCGAGGAAGAAATACAGTCTGGCTTCCGATGCCCACACTTAAGATGGCCACGACTTGTTGTAAGTTTATAAAATAACAAACTACTGCTATAAACTAACAAAACAGACCTCAGGTTACAGAGTAACTTTACTAGAATACATTAAGCTTGTGTATTATAGGGATATTTTTATTTAAAAAGTATAATTTCGGCCGGAACACCACTTTAACCAATCTTGAATATTGACATTTTCCATTTTTCAAGTTTTAGATGCATTTGCCTTTTTGAGGTAGATTGCCTCTGCATTCCTTACCTACATCCCCTGGGATTTCCTAGGAGATGTATAGGGGTGTTATACATCTCTTTGCTGTAAGTTTTGTAGATGTGGTTACCAGGTGATTATCTGCACCATTTTGTTTCTTTTGATGACACCTTAGATCTTCACTATGTTTTTGGCGTCAGACTCAGGGATTTCATTGCTAGACATATCCCTCTTCCTGTCAGCATAATGGGGACAAATTATGACCCACCAATTATGTTCGGCATTAGCTATATAGTCATGTAGTAATTTAGACGCAGTATGCCAAGCATTTAACATACACGTTTCTATTTATATAAACACTTTGTGTCACATTAATCATATTTCATTTTTAGTCGACATATTTAAGTCATTTTCCATGATTTTTTACCAACACATCTCTGTGTATACCCATACCATTTCTTTGTTCTCTATATATCATTTGTTTCAAGGTTCTTAGTTCTATAAGTATGTAATTCTATTAATTGATACACTTGGGTTGTGACTTTGTAACTTTATTGCGTGATATACTGTCCCTCTTTGGGCTGTGTGGTCTGACTGCCCATTATCCATATGTTAATTTGTATTCAAGCTGTATGGGGGCTCCCATTTACAGTGTTTACCCATTACAAGTTTGTTTCTGGTCATAGCGAGCTGTTGGAGCGCTTTTGCGTTTCAAACTAAGTGTGTTTTGGTTCCTGCTTCCTGTCTCTGATGATACTGGATCTCCGAATGCATATCACGTCATTGCGTAAACGTCTGGTCAGATGGTCATCACGTGACCCCTCATGCTGATGAGCACTTTGGAGCTGTTGATTGGAGCACAATAGGGAGACTTGGTTCCTGACCAACACCGCTCATAAACGATTGGCTGTTTAAACTGTCACATGTTAGCAAACAGTTATGGATGCTAACGAACCCGGAAGTCAGGCCGTACACGACCAATCAGGTGTGTAATGGTTTTCATCTATTTATTTCTATATAATCGCAGTGGTGGCAGGTTGGCTTACACCCCAGCAGAAGTCCAAGAGGATGAAACGCGTCGGGTTCACTTTGCTACCCTAGCTACCTTTTACTGCGCTTTTTAAGTTCAATTGAACCCAATTTTTACTGCCCTCATTTTTATTGTATATTGAAAAAAATGTTATCAATAAAACTTTCCGCACTTGTTGGATTTACACTATGTGGAAGTTCTCTCCTCTCCTTTATACTATGGGAACTGTCTCTGATTGAGCAGAGTTCGGTGGATGATCTAAGCCGGCCTTAAGATAGGAGCTCAAGACAGCTGGAAATCCGGGTCTGGTTTATCCCTTTCGGTGGCGAGTAAGTCTTCAGACTCCATCTCCTTACTAAGTACATCTTATCCACTGGGATTAAAATCTACCTTCACCGCTTGGCGGTACAAGCAGGTTTGACTCACCGCCGACGGCCTGTGAGGCCACTATTTCTGGTAAGAGTATTTTATCCTTTTTACTTGAAGTCTGTTTTGGAGAAGACAATACCCTATACATGTCAACATATTGCCAATATCATTTGAGAAGGCTGTAACAAGCACTATGGCTTTAATACCATGAATCTCCACCTTGCTGATTGATATGGACTACACTTACATGTCAGCATTCGTTTTTGACTATGATATATAGTATTGGGACCTGTTTTGCATGCGGTATCTCTCAATTCACTCATTTATTTTTCTTTGCATTTTTATGTCAGATTGCCACTTATAGGATCATGCACTCACGGCGTGTTGATCCTGCCCTTTTACTGACAATTTTGTTGGTTTTATATTTTTTGATCTTGCATTCACTGTCTTTCACAAGCACATTTTCTACCTTAAATATATATTTTTCTTATAAAAATGTATTTGATTTATGACCTTTATCTACAAGCTACAGTGATTCCTGTGGCTAAATTTATATACATACATATATTTTTTCGTAAACAAAAAATTGTGTTGCGCTTGGGAATATATCTAAGTGTCTATACACCCTGGTGATATCACATGAAAAAATCTAAAGTGCAATGTGCAGATAATATGGATCTAAAACCAACTCTGCGTAATTAAATAAATAAATATATCAACACGTGCAGCAAGGTGCCGTGTGCAATGAATCCCAAAGTGTAATGTGCAAACAATACGTATCTAGATCATGTGATATAAAAATATAACAATATGAATCTAAGAACACATTTGAATAAATAAATATATGAAGCAACAAAACATAAATACCTGAATAAATGTGCACAATAAATGATGTACTATGCATATATCACATAAAAAATCCACTGTAATTATAAAAGTGATAGGTGAAAGAAAATAAATAAATAAGTAAATAAACCACTTGTGTGATAGGTAGACTATAATCGTCCTTATTTATAATGTTGAAGACTATAATCGTCCTTATTTGTGAGAAATCTTCCAACACAGCAATGTGAAGTGATAAATTCCAACAGAGATCAATATAATAATAGTGCTTCAGAGAAAAAAAAAGTTCCAGTGCTAAATCAAAAGTGCCCAAATCATGCCGTGAAGTGCCTCGGTGACCCCCAATGTGGTTGCGCTCACCTTAGAGCGTGTGACACAGTGTTCAGCTGCGTCAATACACGCTGTGGAGCCACCCCTGGGCTCAATGATTGATAACAGCTGATTCTCCAAGCAGATTCTCTATATGGCTCCACAAATATCATACCAAAAAAAGAGAAAGGCTATATAGTGTGATACCGCTAAATATTTTATTAAAATGACAGCGGGGTCATGTGGTAAGCGGGGCGATGTGATTGGCCTTTTACCACGATCTGTGTCCAGTAAGCAAGTGGTAAAACTTCAAATTTTATTTTGCATTCCTGTCCTCTTTAAAAAAAAAAAACATTTCAAGTAATTGTAGGCATATAGTATATCATAAATGGGATGTAAGACATAATAAGAGCAAAAGAAAAGATGAATTGTAAATCAAAAGGCCACAGTTCAAGGAAAACTGAAAATCCTTCCATCAGTGTATGGTTCCCTAATGCTTTAAATATTATAGGATTAAAAAGAAAAATTTGTCCCATTGACATTTTTCTCTAACTATTGGTGTCTTTCATCTTGTGGACTGGTGCCCAAACAAGTTAAAATCAGATGAAGGGTATCTGATGTCTGTGAATAGCGTATGCTATATATGCAATGTTGTGTAAACGTTTCATTTGCATGCTATTTGGAGCAGAAATAAGTGCACCCAATATTTACATTAGCTTTTTTCCGATGCAAATGTAAATGCCTGTAGGTGCCAACTGTCCTTGAGCCTTCATTTTTTAATGTATGCTACAGATTTAGGCAAAGAATATCATCAGAAATGCACTTTAAAATAAACTGATTTATATTACCTGTACTTTCCTTGTGTCTTGACTTTGAGAAGCTAACAAAGCAAAATTTACAAGAAAACAACTAATGAAATATTGAGGTGCATATAAAGTCATGCAGACACAATAATTAATTGCTTATGATGACAGACAGTGATGACACAGTGGAATAATAATTAAAAAAAAAATCTATGCCAAAAATGCCTAGGCTGCTAATGGTGAACTAAAAATGCTAGATGTCTGTCTGTATGATTTTAAATTACTGGCCTTAAAAAATAGATGGCAAGCGGTTCTAAGAGCATGAGGTTTTTGACCTAAATGCATTCTATACTAAATACTTACCTGGCTCCTCTTTCGATCCCGTTCTGTGCCAGAGAGCAGCATCACTGCTCTTTCTCTCCTCACAGGCACAGAGGCATCAGCTGCTCTCAATCAAATCATATGAGGAGGGAGCTGTGGGCAGGGCTGAGCAGCGCCATGTGCGTCTATGGATGACTAGGTCACACGTTTGCTTCTATAGCAAGCGCTTGTTATGGGAGCAGACACAGAAAAGGAGGAGCCAAGAGCACCGGCAGGGGACCCTAGAAGAAGAGATTTGGGGCTGCTCTGTTCAAAATCACTGCACACAGCAGGTAAGTATAACATGTTTGTTATTTAAAGAAAAATAAAACCTGAGTCTTTACAATTACTTTAAACTTGGTCCATTCATAGCAGAAAAATTAACTGCACATTTCTGCCCCGTTCTTATACCACCCACCTACAGAATCCTGGTCAAATGCTCCCCCGTAACTGGAAGTGTTGCTTTATTAGGGCAGTACAGATGTTGAAGAGGGAGAATGGTAAGGCCTCATTCACATTGTGGCCCATACAGATGAATGAGAGCCTTGTTTATGTGGCTAAAGCCGTCTGCAGCTGCATGCAGGAACCTATTTTACTCTAGGGCAGTGATGGCAAACGTTGGCACCCCAGATGTTTTGGAACTACATTTCCTATGATACTCAGCTACACTGCAGAGTGCATGAGCATCATGGGAAATGTAGTTCTAAAACATCTGGGGTGCCAAGGTTCACCATCACTGCGCTAGTGGATTCAGCATCTGTACAGACAGAGCTGCTTGTCCTAATATGCGTGCCTGTGTTTGTGGCCGTTCACCTGCCCCCGCATACCTGTCATATTAGGATGAACTTCTGTGACCGTATAGCCACTGCACCCCCATAAAGTAGTAAAGGCTGCCTGCATGCAGCTTAAGGCGGCATATACAAGGTGCTCATTCACACTGTACAGGCCTCAGCAACTGTGTGAATGAGGCCTAAGTATACATGCTGGAGGGGGCTGGGGCTATGTGCACACACTGTCAGTTTACCCTTAATGAGCACACACACCTTAACCCTTAAACAGTGGATGTAGTAAAATTATCGCGGGTGTAGCAGTTATTCTGATAAGCTGCTTAAAAATGGCCTTTTGTGTTCACCTTGGTGCATGCACCCAGGCACATACAATGCAACTGCTCCCGCTGTTATAAAACAGCAGAGAGCATAGGCAAAAGACACAGATCCCACTGGAGTGGCTCTGTACCTTGTGATAGCTAAATACATTGAAAAGCCTGTCTCTTCCTCACGCAACAACAGAAGAGAGAAAAGAGGATTTAATGAATTAATCCATTCATTAAATCCTCCAGGCTGCAACAGAGAAGGCTGTGATTCAACGGAGGTGCCACTGACCACCCAAAGTTGTGCAATTGTTTTGGGGGAATTTAAAGTGCAAAAAAACACCATTATTGGGTTAGGGGGTTGCTATTTCTGATTTTTAAAATGGAACTGATGACCAAAGATTGTGGAATTGTTTTTTTGGGGGGTTTAAAATACCACTGACCACCAATATTGTGCAATTGTTTTTTTTTTTTGGGGGGGGGTTACATTGCTAATGATGGGTTGTGGGGGTTTTTAAATGTCATGGACCACCAATGATTGTGTGATTCTTTTGGGGGCAGATTAAGGCATTTTTTGTTTAACCATGACATCTAGCCATTGAACACAATGCAATTTCAGTGCAAGGCAATTTCATCCTTTAGAGAACCTTCTAATAATAATGGAAGGTTTGCACTTGGCTTCAGTGGGCAACTTTTGAAGGCTAAGCACAACTTAAAGTGGTATTAAACCCCAAAACAAAAATGTAATATATTTCTGTTTACTAATTCTTAAACATGTGGCATTTTTTTTCTTTTTTTTAGTTAGACTCTTTTACCTTTTTATATTCACCAGTTGATCGAGCCAGTAAGTCTATTATTTTCCAACTTTCTTTAACGGACCAAAACTGTTCAGCAAAAATGACAGAGGGTTGAGACAAGCCATTTATCATTGACAGGGGTGCTAACAATGATCAGCTTTTATTTATTTATGTGCAACCTTTATCCCAAAAAGAAAAAATACTTTTTGCTGCTACTGTTTAAAAAGTGTTAGCTGGAGTTTGGCTTTAATTTGTAAATCTGTCCATAAATGGTTGTGTGGTTTTTTTTGATCAGCCAACTGGCACATTCGAGGTGGATGGAGAAATCCTGTTAGCTTCTGTGGAACAGAGAGAGCTAAACATTGATCGAAATTCAGCCAGTTCCTGCTACTAGTTGAATTTTGATGCATGTATAGCCAGATTCAGTCCATTTAAACCTGCTAGTGCATCTAACACTGCCCTCTCCCAAGACTGAGAATGCTGCTGTCACAGAATGTGTCTATTGCTCCTCCATTCAGACTGGAGACACCCTAGGACAACACCCGAAAAGTGCTGCTAAAATGCCGCTAAAGCACCGCAACAACCACCAGCGCTTTAGCTCTGTTTTAGAGGCGCTTCAGTGTGAAAGGGGTCTTAGAGAACTAAGCGATTAAAGACTGCTGATCGCTCAGTTCTCAAGCTTAGTCTCAACTAACAGCAGTGTGTGCTAGGCTTTAGTTTGCAGAGAGCCAGGAGCGTCGGACTGTGGAGGAGGCTAGCTCAGTCTCCCAGCAGCTCGATGAGAGGCTAAGCCAGCTGCCAGACCAGGTATCTGGGTGGATCCTGAATGTAAAATTAAAAAGGAGAAGTCCAGCCCTGGCTCGTTTAGCTGTGGTTCTCCTAAGGGTCACAGGAGTGCAATCCATTTTGCACTCCTGTGACCCGTTTTCAGCAGAGAGTGGTTTGAAGTCCGCTCTCTGCTGGCATCACTGGAATCAGTTCAGGCACCGCGTCATCCCGAATTAGTCTGGAACCGCCAGCTGCCTGGACTGATGGCTGTCTCAGCCTCTCAGTGAGCCGCTAAAAGCCTGAGACAGCCGATCCCCACCCCTCCACAGCTGAGCGTTTCAGTGTGAGTGGAGGAGCAGGAGAGCTGCTGATTGACAGTCAGCAGCTCTCTACTCGGGGAGCCGAGAGAACCGAGCCATCAGCGGTGTTCGATGGTTCAGTTCTCAGTGCAGAGACACCGTGGGACAGATGCAGCATCGGACCGATGCTGCATCCACCTAGGTAACAATATGTAGGTAAAAGCCAAACCTATACTTCTCTTTTAAGAGCTTTCCAAAGTGTGGACCAGCTGAGTGACCGCTTTAGCCTGCTGTCAGCTGAAAATGGGTCACGTGAGTGCAGAATGAAGAGCACTGTTGAGTTCCTGATCCTCATTTCTGTTTCAGATCATTGAAACCATTTTGAAGCTATTGGATCAGCATGACAGATAGGACAACTCACATTTTGCAGAAATTACAGGCCTGCACATTTTTCTCAGTGTAGTATTTCCTTTATTGAAGTTGCTTTTTACTAAACTGCGAGGAAGAGATCAATATGAGAGTCGCATAAGTATAAGAAAAAGCAATAGTTTTGTCTTTGTTATCAGTAAGGTTACACAAGACAGTGGGTGGAGCGGCGTGTTAAATATGGCCTGCATTTTGTTTTAGAGACATTCCTTGCTATTCCTGTATGTTAGAGCTTGGTGTCAGCAGAGGATCACAAGAACAGCTCCAGGGGCTGATGCCAGAAAGTTATTATTCAATGATTAAAGCAGCCAGACAGGAAAGACAGATAATGAAGCAGTGATTTGAAATATGCAATGCTGGCTGCGGGCACTTTGCCTCATAATGCTGTCAATGAATGTTGGAAACACTGTAAATTAACCAAGTGAACTCGTGTCCTTTAAAAGAATTCTATTTTCAGCCTCTTGCTGGGTTGGTGGGTTATGCCTTTGAAGCGGATGCAGTTGTTTCACATGTCATTGCCTCGGCCCATAAAAATACAGAAAAACTCCATTGTTAATTGAGTCATTGCTCCAAAAATCAGTGAGGTAACAATTCTCCAACTATGATGACATTCATTATTTGGTCATGGTCACGTAGCTGTACAATGCGGGGACAATTCTGTACATGTTTGATTCCTTTTTTAGTATTTTCATTGTCATTGAATGTACACAGACTTACTGCTTCATAGCCGTCTTATTTAACTATGAACAGCTTGCTCTATACAATGAACGGGGATGAGAAAGCAGTACACTTTTTATTTAGTCTATTTTAAAGTACATTTTCAGGTTCATAAAATTAAGATGCAGCTTTGTGTTTTTTGAATAGGACAGTTGTTTTTGTATACAGAAACATCTTAGGCAGAGCCATTAAAAAGAATAATGGACACATAAAAAGGCATGTATGTTTAATAGGTCTGCAGAATAGAACATTTCTATTCTACATGTTTCTAACCCATTTTGCATAGGGCATTTAAAACTGCTTGTTTAGAATGCAAAAAAACATGCATACGCCTGCATTAATGGTGCATGCAGTAGTGCTAAAATGGATGCTGTCTCTGCATACACTTAGGTGTTAAAGCGCCCTCAGTTTGACACTTAGCAGCAGGGAGTTTAAAGTCAAACTTGGGGCATAAAAGAAAAAAATACTTTTACATAAGGGTTAAATGCTTGTTCAGTCTGGAGAAATTAAAAGAGATACTTACCCCCAGCAGGGTCCCTCCAAGGGTATGACCAGTCCCCTGCAACCGCCTCTCTAAGCCATTCATGGCCACAGTTGCACACTTGTCTGCCAGAACAGATTAGGATAAGGTAAACAATCCTTCCTGTTCCTCATTCCCTGAGACAGAATGAGCATCTGTCTCAGGGAAAGGACCCCACTGGAAGGGTACAAACAAAAGGTGACAGCCACAACCTATATTTGGACTTAACAGAAAGAAGCACATGGAAGGGCGACGCAAGTCAAACAACAACAAAGAAAAATTCCCAGCTCAACTTACCAGCCAGTCTGCAATAAACCAAATTGTTAAATGTTAAACAGGGGTTTAGTTTGCACACATTTGCAAATTTCTGGGTGTCCAGTGGACCCCTGTGCCTATAAGAAGTGTGCTCCCTCCAGGCATACCTGCCCTCAAGCTATCCATTATTATATATGTGCTCCTACTATGGAGGCTCTCAAAATTTATAGAGTTAGGATTGCGGATAATACTGGGATGCCTTGTCGTGGCCTCTGTAGCTTACGCATGTATTTACAAATGTGTGCAAACTAAACCCGAACTGTTATGCCCCGTAAACACGGTCGGACTTTGTTCGGACATTCCGACAACAAAATTCTAGGATTTTTTCAGACGGATGTTGGCTCAAACTTGTCTTGCATACACACGGTCACACAAAGTTGTCGGAAAATCCGATCGTTCTAAACGTGGTGACGTAAAACACGTACGTCGGAACTATAAACGGGGCAGTGGCCAATAGCTTTCATCTCTTTATTTATTCTGAGCATGCGTGGCACTTTGTCCTTCGGATTTGTGTACACACGATCGGAATTTCCGACAACGGATTTTGTTGTCGGAAAATTTTATCTCCTGCTCTCCAACTTTGTGTGTCAGAAAATCCGATGGAAAATGTCCGATGGAGCCCACACACGGTCGGAATTTCCGACAACACGCTCCGATCGGACATTTTCCATTGGAAAATCCGACCGTGTGTACGGGGCATTAGACAGGACAATTTGGTTTGTTGCAGGCTGGCTGGTAAGCTGAGCTGGGAATTTTTCTTTGTTGTTAATTGACATGCGTTGCCCTTTCATGTGCTCCTTGCTTTTAATGCCAGTTATAGGTTGGGGCAGTTGCAGTTTGTTTGTACTGTTGGTTAATTGGTGAGGGGGTGCACTGGACATCTTCGCTGTCGTTGTGTTATTTGCTGGGTGACCAGGGTGCCCCTGTGCCTTTAAGGAGGAGTGGGTTACCACCAGGCTAACCTGCCCTTAATCTATTCATTATTATTTATGTGCTCCTACTCTGGAGGCTCTCAACATTTATAGAATTAAAGTGGGTTGTAAACCCACTTTACAAAAAAAAACTAACACCTGCAAGACAAAGGCATAATGAGCTAGTGTACATAGCATACTAGCTCATTATGTAATACTCACCTGAGAGCGAAGCCCTCGCTGCGGTGCCCGTACACTGCTCAGGCGGCCGACATCACTCCCGGGGGTTACTTCTGGTATCACGGCTCCGCGATGACATCACTCCCACGCATTCGTGTGGTAACGGCATACGTGCCGTTGCTTCAGTTTGTGTCAGTGTGCATGTGCTGATGACGTTGACACATGCAAATACAGGGATATCTCCTAGATATCCTGGGTAGCTACAGGTAAGCCTTATTATAGATTACAACCACTTTAAGACTGCAGATAATACTGATATGTCTTGTCGCGGCCTCTGCAGCTTATGCATGTAATTGCAAATGTGTGCAAACTAAACCCCTGTTTTTAACGTCAACTGTTAGACAATTCTGTTTGTTGCAGGCTGGCTGGTAAGTTGAGCTGGGAGCTTTTCTTTGTTGTTCTTCCACTGCAAGGTAGTTTTTTTCCCAATTCCTGAAGTTGGGCTTTATAGGGTATCTAAGGGAAAATGTCAAATCATATATTAATTTTCACATTGTATTTCAATCATTTCTAGCCTACTTCTATTAATCTTGAAGTTTGTAAACTTACGGACTTGAATTCTGTGACACATATTCACTATGCCCTATGAGTAGGCAATGCTGTGTCACACATTTCACAGAGCCTGCCTTCTGAACTTCAGAGGGGCTGAGAGGAGGAGTTTCAGAAGGCGGGGTCAGTACAGGAATCAGTGCTTGCAGGTACCATGAGATATGTAGTCCTTAGAAAAGGAAAGTAAACAGCAGAGGAGAAGCTGCAAAGCATGCAGGGAATACAGGAAGTTGTATAAAGAGATGGTCAGTAAACAGGCAAAACTCACAACATGAAGGGATTTTTTTTTAAGCTTATATTGGATTTTTAAAAACAACTATTGTTTGTATTGCTATAACAATGTTGATATTTTAAAATAAAATTGTATACTGTGACTATATATATATATATATATATATATATATATATATATATATATATATACACACACACACAAAATTACTTCTCACAATATGGGCTCCTTAGGCTTAATACACTTGGGACGTTTTACAACCTCCCCTGAACGATTTAACTTGACAGATTGTATAGTAACATTTAAAAATGTCAGTTTAAATGCCGCGTTTGCGTTTAGGAGTGTTTAAAAAAAAAAAAAAATTATATATATATATATATATATATATATATATATATATTATATTATAGTATTATACTATTATCTAATAGTCAAAAATGTATCTCCATTAAAAACGCCTGTAAACTAGATGCTAGTTACCGCGTTTACAAGCTGTTGCAAGCATTTGTCATTTCAAATGCCTCTGAACATCCGCTCTGAATGCATTTTTTGCTTTCCAAAACTCAACTGCCTAGAAACGACTATAAACGACCCTATGCACATGTACTGATAAGATAACAGAGATTTCAGGGGCAGCTGAAAAAAAAATGCCCAACTGCTCCTAAATGTCTGCTTACCAGCAGCAGTGTACATGAAGCCTTCTGAACGTAGCAGTATTGTATGCTATGGCAGGGGCCATCAACCCCCGGGCCACAGCCCACTGCCAGGCCGTGGCCTGTTTGCAGCCGGGCTGCGAAGGCTGCACTGTCTGACGAGCGGTGGCAGAGCGAGCAGAGAGATCATCTCTCACCGCCCGCCCGCATCACCGCTCTTCCGTGCTGACAGCGGGGCCGCTATACTGAGGCGAGCAGAGAAATGAGATCATTTCTCACTGCCCGCCTGCATCGCCACTCTTTCACGCTCACAGCGGGGCTGCTATAATGCTGGAGGTGAAGTGGGGGAGCAGAGAGCTGAGATCATCTCTCGCTGCTCGCCCGCATCACTGCTCCTCCGCCGACACAGCGCGGCAGAACACCGATACACTGCTGGAGATGAGGCAGGGGGATGAGATCATCTCTCACTACCTGCGCCCCCCCCCCATTACTGCTGTTCTCCCTCACCACCCACTACTCCAGGCTTGCCTCTGAACTAATGCGCACACCTGTGCTGCCACCACTGCAGTGACAATCTTCCTGTGGTGGCAGGCGATGTGGCAAATGACAAGCTGTATCTGATGGCAGGTGACGTGGCAAGTGACAATCCAAATCTGGCGGCAGGTGACATGGCAAGGGGCAAAATGCATCTGGTAGCAGGCGACGTGGCAAGTGACAAGCTGCATATGAAGGCAGGCAACGTGGCAAGTGACAATCCGCATCTGGTGGCAGGTGACGTGGCAAGGGACAAAATGCATCTGGTGACAAGCAATGTGGCAAGTGACAAGCTGCATCTAAAGGCAGGCAATGTGAAAAGTGACAATCCACATCTGGTGGCAGGTGACGTGGCAAGGGACAAAATGCATCTGGTGACAAGCAATGTGGCAAGTGACAAGCGGTATCTAAAGGCAGGCAATGTGGAAAGTGACAATCCGCATCTGGTGACAGGCGACGTGGCAAGCGACACTCTGGCACATTCTGCATTATAGTGAGTTGAACTATTTCATTATATATTACAATTTAATAATAGAAATAATGTGCTTCAATCATCTTGACATCATATCAATGATGGTGCCAGGATGATTGAAGCGCCAACACCAGCCATTGCCCCTATAAATTGCCCACGAAAATCCACATACACCTCCCCCCCCCCGGGCCTTGGCACAATTTTCTTCAACAATGCCGGTCCCCGGTGCCAAAAAGTTGGGGACCACTGTGCTATGGGATCATTTACACTGCCCTATAGCATTCAGCTGCAGAAACCAAAACTAGAAAGAATCGAGTTAAGGAGCTGATTTAGACCATATTTTGTGATGTATGCATGTAAATGTTTGTGCTAACAAATGAGTACATGCGTATGATGTAAATGGATCCTTTGCACCTTCACCACTGCCTAGTGAATGTAAACATAGATAGGCAGTGATGGCAGTGCAGGCAAAGATTAACCTTGGCTTAAGTAATTCTGCATCTGCACCGCTGCCGCAGATTACACGCTATTGAGGATTGAATTTGCCCTTAAATTAATAATTTAGGCGGTGGCGGGGGAGGCACAGTGGAGGCCAAGGTCAGTAATGATTCAGAGGGAGATGTAAATTTTAGTGTTTAATTAGCAAAGGTAGTGCAAGCACAGAATGTATGCATCACAACTTTTATGCACATAAGCTGTCAGCAAGCTCCTGTGTAAACCAATACAGTTGTGTGCATAAAGCCTAATGCTATATAGAGAATTTAGAAGAGAAGGCACATCCAAAAATGACTTTGATATAAAAAATATACATTTTACTTCCCCTTTAAGGAGGTTGAGCAGCACTGCTCACAGCCAGTCTGGACTGATCGATGCCAATTTCCACCCCAGATAACAATACCCATTCTCACTTCTCCAGGCGACTGCATACAAAGTCATCCTTGTACACAGGAGGAGAAAAAAAGGATTGCTCAGTGTGCCTTCCTGCTGGTGCCAAGTGTTCCCTGGTGCCTTATTTACAAGATTGTTCTGAGCCAATGTTTAGAACCTTAAAGGGAAAGCATTGAGTATTTTCAGTAAGCACAAATTTTGAGTTATTATTGCAGTGTTTACCTTTAAAAGAAAAAAAAATGTGTGTGTATATTATATATATATATATATATATATATATATATATATATATATATATACACACACATATACATATACAGTATCTCACAAAGGCGAGTACACCCCTCACATTTTTGTAAATATTTTATTCTCTTTTCATGTGACAACACTGAAGAAATGACACTTTGCTACAATGTAAAGTAGTGAGTGTACAGCTTGTATAGCAGTGTAAATTTGTTGTCCCCTCAAAATAACTCAACACACAGCCATTAATGTCTAAACTGCTGGCAACAAAAGTGAGTACACCCCTAAGTGAAAATGTCCAAATTGGGCTTAATTAGCCATTTTCCCTTCCCGGTGTCATGTGACTCATTAATGTTACAATGTCTCAGGTGTGAATGGGGAGCAGGGGTGTTAAATTTGGTGTTATCACTCTCACTCTCTCATACTGGTCACTGGAAGTTCAACATGGCACCTCATGGCAAAGAACTCTCTGAGGGTTTGAAAAAAAGAATTGTTGCTCTACATAAAGATGGCCTAGGCTATAAGAAGATTGCCAAGATCCTGAAACTGAGCTGCAGCACAGTGGCCAAGACCATACAGTGGTTTAACAGGACAAGTTCCACTCAGAACAGGCCTAGCCATGGTCGACCAAAGAAGTTGAGTGCACGTGCTCAGCATCATATCCAGAGGTTGTCTTTGGGAAATAGACGTATGAGTGCTACCAGCATTGCTGCAGAGGTTGAAGGGGTGGGGGGGGGGGTCAGCCTGTCAGTGCTCAGACCATACGCCGCACACTGCATCAAATTGGTCTGCATGGCTGCATCCCAGAAGCCTCTCCTAAAGATAATGCACAAGAAAGCCCGCAAACAGTTTGCTGAAGACAAGCAGACTAAGGACATGGATTACTGGAACCATGTCCTGTGGTCTGATGAGACCAAGATAAACTTATTTGGTTCAGATGGTCTCAAGTGTGTGTGGCAGCAACCAGGTGAGGAGTACAAAGACAAGTGTGTCTTGCCTACAGTCAAGCATGGTGGTGATGGTCATGGTCTGGGGCTGCACGAGTTCTGCCGACACTGGGGAGCTACAGTTCATTGAGGGAACCATGAATGCCAACAAGTACTGTGACATACTGAAGCAGAGCATGAGCCCCTCCCTTTGGAGACTGGGTCGCAGGGCAGTATTCCAACATGATAATGACCCCAAACACACCTCCAAGACAACCACTGCCTTGCTAAAGAAGCTGAGGGTAAAGGTGATGGACTGGCCAAGCATGTCTCCAGACCTAAACCCTATTGAGCATCTGTGGGGCATCCTCAAATGGATGGTGGAGGAGCGCAAGGTCTCTAACATCCACCAGCTCTGTGATGTCAACATGGAGGACTGGAAGAAGGCTCCAGTGGCAACCTGTGAAGCTCTAGTGAACTCCATGCCCAAGAGGGTTAAGGCAGTGCTGGAAAATAATGGTGTATACTCACTTTTGTTGCCAGCATTTTAGACATTATTAGCTGTGAGCTGAGGTATTTTGAGGGGGATAGCAAATTTACACTGTAAGGCCCCTTTCACACGATCGGACCATTCAGGTCCGCCTTTCAGTTTTAACGGCGGACCTGAACGGGCGCTCCATGTTAGCCTATAGAGCGACGGATGTCATGTCCGCTGACGTCCGATCCGCTAAAAGCAGACAGATGGCCCTACGTCCGGATCCATCACTGGCGGATCGGATCGGGTGAGATCTGATGAAAACGGACATGCTGTCCATTTTCATCCGATCCCTTCATAGGCAGTAGCGGCGCCTGACAAGCCCCTCCCCACTCAGTGAGCAGAGAGGGACCTGTCATCCGCCGGCTCAGTGGAAATCAACAGAGAGATCTCCCGCTGAGTCGGCGGACCGAGGCGGACTCCGTGGAAGTGGAGTCCGCTTCGTGTGAATGAGGCCTTATACAAGCTGTACACTCACTACTTTACATTGTAGCAAAGTGTCATTTCTTCAGTGTTATCACATGAAAAGATATAATAAAATATTTACAAAAATGTGACGGGTGTGCTCACTTTTGTGAGATACAGTATGTATGTGTGTGTATATGTATATATATATATATATATATATATATATATATATATATATATATATATATATATAATTTCTACAGGCAAAACTTTTTTTTTGTCTTGGATAGTGGAGAGAGATTACGACTCTTGTCAAGTTTTTATTGCTGTCTGTGCTCCCATTAAGGAGATTCACCCCCTCTATTCGTCCTGTTTACTATTATCAGTAAAAGTAAAAGAAAATGCCAAATTTTGGGTTGTCCACAGAACAGGAATAGTGGGGATATTTTAGAATGATGAGGCTAGTTCTGGTGACATCCTGGGATTTCCTCATTTTTTCCCTGTTTTGGCTTTAGGAGAGAAAGTGAAGGTAAATCTGCCCAATAGGACACAGATGGCAAAAATAAACCTTACTCAGTTTCTAAATTTGGACAGTTGTGGAGGCAACATAGACTCTTGTGGTACGGTATAAACTTACAACAGTCAGTTTACAAAAATATATAAATTTATTATGCACAAACACACACATAATAAAAAGCCTTCAATAGTAGATAAATTGCATTGGATGCTACTAATCATGGAGCATCCTCTTGTCTGACACAAATTGGAAGAACTTAGATATATATAATGATGATCCCGCGCTGTTACACACGGAGATTTGTTCTTCCAGTTGTACACTCTACATGTTTCGGGGTTACCCCCTTCTTCAGGAGTATATTAGGTCAGAAAATGATCTACAAGAAAGCATATAAATCAGGTGTACAATATTAGAATCAAAAACGCATAACTAATGACCAACCTTCAAGGTATACTGTCATGCATCCTAATTCAATAAAGATAGAGTCTAATATACTCCTCAGTACATCCCTCCTTATTAAGGATTAAGCCCATACGAAATGGTTGATTTTGGAACAAAAAAGAAAATTCATCCACATAACCGGCACCAGAATTTATAGGCATCACAAGGCCAAAAAATTGGCAATCTCCTAGGCGAGTGCGGGAACCAGGAAAAGTGAAGTCACACAAGGAGACTGTTACATAAAAAAGAAGATACTTTAAAAATAAGAACTTCATAGAGTGGAGAAATCTACTCCTAAAGAAGGGGGTAACCCCGAAAAACATGTAGTGTACAACTGGAGGAACAAATCTCTGCGTGTAACAGCGTGGGATCATCATTATATATATCTAAGTTCTTCCAATTTGTGTCAGACAAGTGGATACTCCATGATCAGTAGCATCCAATGCAATTTATCTACTATTGAATGCTTTTTTTTATGTGTGTGTTTGTGCATAATAAATTTATATATTTTTGTAAACTGACTGTAAGTTTATACCGTACCACGAGAGTCCATAGTGCCTCCACATCTGTGCAAATTTCTAATTAGTAAGTAGCATTTCTATATGCTTACTCGGGTTCTCTCTCCAAAATGTAAAAAAAAACATGAATTTAGTTCTTCTTTTAAATAGTTTATGATATAACCTTCACATTTGTGTTAGCTTGTGTTTCTTTATTTGTATAGGCAATGAGCAAATATGAAAGTGCAGCGCTAATGAATAAAAATATAAGAAGCAAGGGCTAAAAAAGATAGGATAAAGCACAATACAATCCACCACAGTGTATGAACAATCAGTCCGTAAATCCGGTCCACATAAATCTTCAAAGTGTAGAAGACTGCATGCTAGCAAAGACGGTGATTCCAGGAGCCCACCACCACGGTAACAAATGGCCTCTCACCTGATGTAGTGGACCCTTTGGTTATAGAGGGTCAAAAAACGCCTTTTTCATAAACCAATTGGTATGCAGCATATCAATCAGGGACCAGGTACAGGACACTCCAATACGGCCATATAAAATAAAAGTGGCAAAAGGATAGTGCTCTCCGTTTGATAAACTCTTTAATCAATATCTACAATAGTAACACTCACATAGATAGTACTTGATACAGGCAGACAAGCGATAATGAAGATCCTCCGATCTTCCGAACAGTATAGCAGATGCGCAGTGGCCGCGGGTGACGTCACGACGTTCCTTGTTCTGGACGCGTTGCGTCCCAGTGGGCGGGGACTTCATCAGCAGATGAGGCACGTCGCAGGCACCCGCGCTATATGCCAGGTACGTAGCCATGGCAACAGTACACTAAGCGTAATCAACTTCAGGCTCACCCGGAAGTCCATCCGGATGTAACCCCTTGTAAAGGAATAATAAGTAAACGGAAGTTTCAATCGCAAACAGCAATAAAAAAATGTAATAAAAAATGCATCAATCCTAAAAAGGACAAGTGCACTAATCCCAAAAAGGAGTTAAGGACGATCCTGGGAAAAATTTAATAATGATAAAAAATCTAGAAAAAATAATTTAATATTTTAAAAAATAATTCTATGTAAAGTATATTCAGGTAAGAGGCCATTTGTTATCGTGGTGGTGGGCTCCTGGAATCACCGTCTTTGCTAGCATGCAGTCTTCTACACTTTGAAGATTTATGTGGACCGGATTTATGGACTGATTGTTCATACACTGTGGTGGATTGTATTGTGCTTTATCCTATCTTTTTTAGCCCTTGCTTCTTATATTTTTATTCATTAGCGCTGCACTTTCTGTTTTATAATGTTTGTTGAGGGATTTGAACTTTGACCCTGGCGTTCAGCCGCTGTTCTTGTTATTTACCATTTCGCGCTGATTCATTTTTTCTATCTTTACAATGAGCAAATATGGCTGCACTTCTGTAGATATATAATTACAAATAATATATAAAACTATGGTTTTATAGCAATTATTATTTACATTACTCTTATCTTAAAATTATTGAAAAGGGTTATAAATCACTCTAAAGCAGGGGTCTCCAAACTCTGGCCCTCCAGTTGTTCAGGAACTACAATTCCCATCATACCTAGTCATGTTTGTGAATGTCACAGTTTTACAATGTCTCATGGGACGCGTAGTTCTGCAACAGCTGAAGGGCTGTAGTTTGGAGATCTCTGCTCTAAAGTGTTGATAAAGCCTTACAATGAACTTCTCTAATTTGTTATTTTTTGCTTCATTAAATATGTTATTGAAGTAGTTTTGTTAGATACACTATATTTACCAAAATTATTGGGATGCCTGCCTTTATACACACATGAACTTGTTGAGTTGACTCACCCTTTGCAGCTTTAACAGCTTCAGCTCTTCTGGGAAGGCTGTCCCCAAGGTTTAGGAATGTGACTATGGGAATGTTTGACCATTCTTGCAGAAGTGCGATTGTGAGGTCAGGCACTGATGTTGGACGAGAGGCCTGGTTTGCAGTCTGCTCTCGAATTCACCTCAAATGTGTTCTACCGGGTTGAGGTCAGAACTCTGTGCAGGCCAGTCAAGTTCCTCCACCCCAAACTCGCTCATCCATGTCTTTTTATGGACCTTGGTTTGTGCACTGGTGCGTAGTCATGTTGGAACAGGAAGGGGCCATCCCCAAACTGTTCCCACAAAGTTGGGATCATGAAATTGTCCAAAATGTCTTGCTATGCTGATGTCTTAAGAGTTCCCTTCACTGGAACTAAGGGGTCAAGCCCATCCCCTGAAAAACAACCCCACACCATAATCCTTCCTCTACCAAATGATTTGGACTAGTGCACAAAGCAAGATCCATAAAGACATGGATGAGTGAGTTTGGGGTGGAGGAACATTACTAGCCTGCACAGAGTCCTGACCTCAACCCGAAAGAACACCTTTGGAATGCAATAAAGTGGAGACTGCAAACCAGGTCTCTTGTTCAACATCAGTGCCTAATCTCACAAATGCGCTTCTGAAAGAATGGTCAAACATTTCCATAGACACACTCCTAAACCTTGTGGACAGCCTTCCCAGAAGAGTTGAAGCTGTTATAGCTGCAAAGGGTAGACCGAGTCAATATTTAAAGTGGTTGTACACCCTGTACAACCACTTTTACCTACAGGTAAGCTTATATTCATGATTACCTGTAGGTGCTTGAAATATCTCCTAAACCTCCACGGCTTAGGAGATATTTACTAAAAAGACAAGCACCTTGCCTAAGAAAGTGCACATAGTGCCGTTTCTAATAGGGGTCATGCAGTGACTAGCGGCTCCCACGCGCGGGAGTGACATCACGCGACTCCGGCCAGTCACAGAGTCGGAGTTTGCGGCCCCAGAAGGAAGAGGGGCGAAGATGGACGCTCCCTGATCGTGGGGACAACGGCGACATCACAGGCTTCGGTGTCAGGTAAGTGACACATAATGGGCTACTATGCAATGCATAGTAGCCCATTGTGCTTTACCTTTGCAGGGAGATAAAGAGGAAGTAAAACCCACCAGGCTTTACTTCCTCTTTAACCCTATGGACTAAGACTGCAATGCCATTAAAGTTCATGTCCGTGTAAAGGCTGGGGTCCCAATACTTTTGGTAATATAGTGTATGTTCAATAAGTGGAAAAAATGCATTTTCTTTCATTATGAGAATAAATACACTGTGTTCATTTGTAAGTTTGTAAACTTTATTTGTTTGAATGAATATCTACTGTTTGCCTGTTCACTATCTCACATGACTACTTTTTCACATGACTATAGGTTTTTCAAGTGCATTTAATCTTACAGTTGGATATACATAGCTTAATTTATATGCAGTGTATGCTTGATACTATGTTTTGCCACTTTTGTAAATAAGTGCTTGAAAACAGCATAGAATTTCTCTGTAATCACTGTCTATATTTGTAGTGTTTATTATAGTTTAACAAGCATTTAGCATACCTATTAATAGATCCCATTTTAGAAACCTGAATGTTCCTCTCACATCATGAGGTCTAACGTCCTATATTGTGTTAAATGTTTTTGAGGTTGAGATTTATTCGGAACTCAATAAACTATCAACATCTTCATCTGGTCTATGGATCTATTGTACCACAGTAGTGCTTCATTTGAGATCTATCCAATAGATTTGGAGAGTTGACTCAAAGTTTTTGTTTGGTGGATACAAGGATTCAGTAAGGACTTGCAGGTTCTTTGTTAAATTCCAGTGTGTGTCACTATGTAAATATGCCTCAGCTAACTGAAATGCTTAAAGTGGTTTTAAAGTCTCAAGGTTTTTTACATTCACGCATTCTCTGCATGAAGGTAAAAAAACCTTCTCTGTGCAGCAGCCCCCTCAGTCCCCCCTAATACTAACCTGAGCCCCATTGTGTTCCAGCAATGTGCACGAAAACCCCAGGTCTCCGGGGACTCTACCTCCTCATTGACTATTGGCTCCCGCTGATGTCAATCACAGCCAATGAGGAGAGAGAGAGGTGGCGGGGCATGGCTGAGCCACTGCTCTGTGTGTAAATAGACACGCAGAGCCATGGCTCCAGAACAAGCCTGCTTGGGTGCCCCCATTGCAAGCTCCTTGCTGTGGGGGCACTCAGCAGGAGGGAGGAGCCAGGAGAACCGGCAAGGGACCCAAGAAGAGGAGGATTGGGGCTGCTCCAAGCAAAACCACTGCACAGAGCAGGTAAGTATATTGTTATTAAAAAAACTGGAGTTAGACTTACCGGTAACTCCTTTTCCAGTGGTCTTCCAGGATAGCCCTTGAGAGATGGAGTTCATCCCATCGACCCAGGAAACACATTGCCAAACAGTTCAAAAGGCGGTCCCTCAGGTCCCTGGTCAGTCATTCACCAAGAACCGAAGGATGGAACTGTAAAAACATAACCATAACAGGTAATAATGTTAGTACATTCACATAATCAAAAAAGGGTGGGATCGTGCTGTCCTGGAAGACCACTGGAAAAGGAGTTACCGGTAAGTCTAACTCCAGTTTTCCCCAGTTGTCTTCCAGGACAGCCCTTGAGAGGATCCCCAAGTACTCACCAGATTAGGGGGGGACCACGGCTTGGAGAACTTTTCTCCCAAAAGCCTGATCCTGACTGGACATTAAGTCTAGTCGATAATGCCTTGTAAAGGTGGAAAAGCTTGACCACGTGACTGCTTTACATATTTTCTCCAGGGTGGCACCAGCTCTTTCTGCCCAGGATGCTGATAATGCTCTTGTGGAGTGGGCTTTATTACCCCCAGGAGGATCTTTGTTTACTGTCTTATAGCCCTCTGCTATAGCTAGCCTAATCCACCTAGCTATGGTGACTTTTGAAGCTTTTTGCCCCTTACGTTGTCCGGAAAAAAGAACAAAAAGTGAATCTGAGATTCTGAATGGATTGGTTACCCTAAGATACTCTAGGATACACCTCCTCACATCTAATAAATGAAAACGCTTTTCTTTTTCGTTTAAAGCCTTTTGACAGAAAGAAGGAAGGACAATGTCTTGTGACCTATGGAAATTAGATGCCACCTTTGGTAAGAACCCATGGTCTGTCTTTAGGATGACTCTGTCTTCCAGAATTTGGAGGAAGGCCTCTCTGACAGAGAGAGCTTGGATTTCACTAACTCTGCGTGCTGAAGTGATTGCCACAAGTAGTACTGTCTTGAAAGTGACCAGTCTTAGAGAGGCCTCTGAGATAGGTTCAAAAGGTGACCCCAAAAATGCCTTTAGAACAACTGATAGATCCCAGGATGGGGCAATGCTAACTCTAACTGGTTTGCGTCTGGAGATTGCTTTACAGAACCTAGCAATGAAAGGATCTTCTTGCAACCTTTTCTCTAAGTATACACTTAAGGCCGCTATCTGGACCTTAATAGTACTAGGAGTTAGCCCTTTGTCTATCCCCTCCTGGAGAAACTGCAGGATATTTGCTGTATCCATGTTTACCTCACCTCGGCTGTTCAACCAGCTGTTAAATTTTCTCCAGATCCTCCTGTAAATGGCCTGAGTGACAGGTTTTCTACTCTGTAGCAGGGTCTGAATCACTCTGTCAGTCAGGCCCTTGCTCCTCAAAATTTCCTCCTCAGTAACCACGCTGAGAGGTTCAGCATGGATACTTGTGGATGAAAGAGAGGTCCCTGCGACAGAAGGTCTGGTCTGCAGGGAAGACTCAGAGGAGGTTGGTCTGTCAACCGTAGCAACGTTGTGAACCATGGTCTCCTGGGCCAAAACGGTGCCACTAAGATTAAACACGTTTCCTCTACTAGAAACTTCGCTAAAACCCTCGGGATGAGGTGAAGTGGAGGAAACGCATACGCTAAACTGAAGGTCCACGGGGTCTGTAAGGTGTCTACTGCCCAGGGCTGATCTCCTGGGTGTAGCGAGCAAAAAGTTGGAACTTTTGCATTCTCCTTGTTTGCAAACAGGTCCACTACTGGTTTTCCCCAGTAAGCTGCTATGTAGTTGAACACTTCCGGGTGTAGAGACCATTCTTGATTCGATACTCGTTGTCGACTCAAGAAATCTGCAGTGTTGCTGAGCTCCCCTTTCAGGTGAACTGCAGAGATGGATGCCAGATTGGATTCTGCCCACTGAAACATGCGACTAGCCACCAGCATTAGTCGATGACTTCTGGTGCCCCTTGCTTGTTTATATAAGCTACAGCCGTCATATTGTCTGAACGGACCTGTAGATGATGACCTTGTATTGTATTCTGAAAGAATAACAGAGCCCTGAGGACAGCTGTTAGCTCCTTCCAATTGGACGAGAGGAGCTTCTCCTCTGCCATCCACCTACCTTGTGCCCAGTCTGAATTGAGGTGGGCTCCCCAGCCCCAGCTGCTCGCATCCGTAGTTAGTATGGATGTGACGGGAGAGATCCAGAGAACCCCTTTGTTCAAATTCTCTGACTCTTTCCACCACCAGAGGGAGCGCTTTACTCTGGTGGGGATTGAAATCTCTTATTCCAGATCCCTGTTTTTTAATTATTCCAACAGAAACCTCTGGAGGTTTCTTTGGTGGAACCTGGCCCATTGTACAGCTTGAATGGCTGCTGTCATCAGTCCTAAGACCGACATCACCTCCCTCACTGTACACTTGGCGCTGCTTTGAAGAAAAGACATTCTCTGGCGCAGATTCAATATCTTCTCTTCTGGCAGGACTATCCTCTGCTCTACTGACAGGATCTTGTACCCCAAGTACAAAATTTCCTGTGTTGGGGTAGTCTTGGACTTTTCCAGACTGACTATCCACCCCAACTGCCTCAGGCTGAGCTGTGTCAACTCTAGGTCCCGACGAAGTTGTTTCTCCGAATGGGCCGTGAGGAGTAAGTCGTCTAGATATGGAATAATCGTGACTGACTGTAGTCTTAACGGAACCAATGCCTCCCTGAGAACCTTGGTAAAGATTCTCGGGGAGGACGATAGTCCGAAAGGAAGTGCTCTGCACTGGAAATGATAAACTTTGGTGTCTATCTGGATTGCCATCCGAAGAAATTTCTGGCATTCCTTCCTTATTGGGATATGCAGATAGGCGTCCCTTAAATCCAGGGTAGCCATGAACACCTCTTTTTGGAGAAGATTCCTTATCGAGTAGATGGACTCCATCCGGAATTTTTTGTATCGGATGGAGCAGTTCAGAGGTCGGAGGTTCATGATTAGTCTGAACTTCCCAGGCGGCTTTTTTACCACAAAAATGTGCGAGTAAAAACCGTCCCCCTGTTCCTGAATAGGGACTGGTGTCAATACCTCTTGATCCACCATTTCCCCTATTAACAGAGGTAAGGCCTTGGCCTTTTCTGAGTGTCTTGGAAGCTTTGTCATAAGAAACTTTGAGGGTGGATCGCTGTGAAACTCCAGCGCATACCCTCTTTTTATAATGTTCAAGACAAACTCGTTTGAGGTTATCTTTTCCCACTGTGGGAGAAAATTCACTAACCTTCCTCCCACCGGGACCCTGATGTCACTGGGGTTTAGGGTTTGCATTGGGGCGGTTAAAAAGTATGCTCCCTTTCCCTTTCCCTTTTTGTCCTGTCCAGTGCTTTTTGGGTTTGAACTCTTTCTCTGACTTGGAGGGTTCCTTTGAGGGACGAAAAAATTTTCTTTGAAAATTTTTCTTTTTAATAGGAAAGGTTTTCTTTTTATCCGCCGTTCTTTCCAAGGCGGTATCTAGTTCAGGCCCAAAGACTAGGTCTCCTGTAAAGGGGACACTGCACAAGCGTGTTTTAGACACCGTGTCTCCCCCCCAAGTTTTCATCCAGACTGACCTCCTGGCTGCGACAGAAAGCGCCGCTGTTTTAGCCGTAAATTTTATGGCATCAGTGGAAGCATCAGAGATGAAACTTGTCGCCTTAAAAAGCATAGGGAAGGTTTTTAAGAGCTCCCCCCTAGGCGTGCCTGCCTTTAGATGCTCTTCTAGTTGGGCTAACCAGAACTCCAGATTCCTGGCAACACAAGGAGTGGCCAGAGCTGGTTTTAAACCTGCCATAGAAGCATCCCAGGCCCTTTTTAAGACTATGTCTGTTTTCCTGTCCATTGGGTCCTTTAAATGACCCATATCCTCAAAAGCAAGGTCAGACTGTTTTGAGACTTTGGACAGAGGGGCGTCTAGTTTAGGATTTTTATTCCAGACCGCCTCTGGCTCTCATCAAAGGGGAATCTCCTTTTAAGGGAATTTGGGAAGAAGACCTTTTTATCTGGCTCGGCCCATTCCTTGCGGACAAGGTCAGAAAGCACATTATGTATACGGAATACCTTAGCTTTCTTTTTCCCCAGAGCCTCATACATTTTATCATGTCTGGTCAATTGAGTTTCTTACTCATCAATTTCCAGCGTATCATAAATAGCGCTCAACAGCTCGTCTACATCCTCCAGAGACAGCTTGTATTTTGCGGCTTTGTTAGCTACAGCCTGATCCTCATCTGAGTCTGCGTCAGACGATTTAGGGCTAACTAACACGGGGCTATGCTCCCTGACTGTACGGGGCTCCCCAGAACTGGGTGTTGTAAGGCATGGTGAGGAGGAAATCGCAGCTGCTCTACTGGTGGAAGCAGACGTGCCTACATCTGCGATTAACTCGCGGAGAGATTTAAAGGTTGATGCCATCTCATCCTTAAAGGAGCCAAGGAATTTCACCAAGGGAGAGTCTACCTCTGTTTTAAGTAAGCCTGCAATACACTGCTTGCATAAGGCTTTGTTAGAGCCTGAGGACAACTTATTTCCACAATTAGGGCATTTTTTGCGGCCTGACTTGTCTTCCCTTGGAGTTTCCTTACCCTAAAATAAAGAATAAACTATTTCAGCATCAGAACCTTTTTAACTCTCATTAAAAACACCTGTGCTGCAACCACCACTGCATACACCCGGGACTGTGAGGTAACCACCACCATGGGGTACTACAAATCCCAGCCTTACAACAAAACCCCAGAAAAAACCACAGTAAGGGCTTGCCCAGCAGCCTACCTGGCTTTGGCTGGTGCCTGCATCCACCGGAGTGTCCTGGGAAGTAGCCTCCATGGTCCCCCTCACGAGCTCCGGGTCCCGCCACTAGTCCGGAATAGCTGGACGCTGGTCGGGACTTGTAGGCCTCAGCGTGGGCTTTCCCCTCCTCCTTGTGCCTCTAGAGACCCGGAACTGGAAGTCTCGGCACACAGGATGACGCGGTTCTGCCGGAAATTACGCTCGGCTTCTCCGACCCCCCCCGCTATTGCAGCAAGGAGCTGTGATGGAAGAATCCATCTGCACTGCTCCTGGGGGGAACCTGCACCAACCTGCCCCTGGCAGACCTCGGCACTTGAAAGAGGGGGGTAACGGGTCTGCTCCTGTCAGCTGGACGGTACCCGAGCCCCAAGCATTTTAAGGTAGGACTAAATTGGAGCCGCTGGATAGGACCCGGTCCCCCTGTACGGCTCCGCTCCCCTCAGGCAGCCCCTGAGAGATAGAGTCCTTCTCCTGGTTCCTGGCAACATGTTCCTCCGATGGAGGAAACACAAATGACTGACCAGGGACCTGAGGGACCGCCTTTTGAACTGTTTGGCAATGTGTTTCCTGGGTCAATGGGAGGGACTCCATCTCTCAAGGGCTGTCCTGGAAGACAACTGGGGAAAAAAGCCTTTAATATCACTTTAAAGATTTAAAGTCCTAACTGCATGGCATTTCGTTTGCTCAAGCAGTGTTTCATATGTAGCACCCCCTAGCTGTGTTGCTAGAGTGCTAGGATTTTTGTTTATTAGTGTAGGTATATCTAAGGCTTGGCTTGGGGTTTGTGACTGAGGTAGGCTGGATGACTCATCAACAGCTTCTCTGGTAAGCTCCTCCGTGCTAGCTGGAAACTTGGAGAAGGTTCCAGAAGCAGATAGGAGGAGTCCAGGAAGAGCTAGCTGGAGTATTCTAAAGGGCCCTGACCAATCCCCAACAGAAGGGTTGACAGGAGGCGGGCCCCCTCAAATACTCAGAGTCAGCCCAGCAGGGGCAGTGTGGTGTTCGGGTGGAAGCTGGAGATGGATTGTTAAGATGTTGCGGCCTTTGCGGGAACTCCCCAGTCTGGGGGGGGTGACTTTGAGCCTGGGCTTGGGTGCGGATGGGACCCTCTTCAAGGTACACGGAGGTGTCCTTGCCAGGAGACACAAGAGTAAGGAGAGGACAGTGGGAGAACACTGCCAGGCAAATCTCCCAGAGAAAAGGAACAGCCAAGAGGGCTGGTAAATGACACACACTCAGGAGGACTGGGAGGCATGCTGAGAGGACTGGGATGGATGTAGAGCCAGTCAGGACTGTGATGGCACAGGCAGGAGAAAGGGGCAGCTGCAGTCAGGAGGGCTGGCAGTGCCTGAAGAGGAGGTACTGGGAGCAGTAGCTACAGATAGCACAGCTAGCTCCAAAGACTTCTATTTTCGCTACAACCATAGGGGACCACAGCCCCTGCCTAGTTTACTATGCTTTAGTTATGATTGAACACATTGAGTGAGTGTGTTCACTGTGTTCATTTAGAAAAGGAAGGGGGCAGTTAATGACATACAGTATTAATTAGCCCCTTCCCCCACTCTGCATACTGAAACATCCCCCGCAGCAGCCAGTGGCAGAGAAGAGGAAAGGAGGGAAGCTAGCAGCACTGTGGTGGGGGAAGGGTGTGACACAGGGAAAGCCCAGGCAGTAGGTGGAATTGGCACCACACAGAGTGATTAGGGTGTGCCCAGGCACACCTGGCACATACCACATGCATGCCTATGCCCACCCCTAATCAAGATCATAGTAGATCTAGCACCCTCCTAGGCTGCTAAATTAAGTTTTAGCTTCCGCTGTAATCACAGGGGCAGTGATTGTTTGGTTTAGTCTAATCAGAACTTCACAGGCTGGGAGTTTGTTTGCTTCCCCCTGCCTCTAGGAGAAGTTTCTGGGGCGGGAGGATTCAGGTGTCTGGGTATTAGGTTGGGCCTAGCCAATCTTTGGGGAGGTTTGCTCAGATTGAGCTTAGTTGCTGTTGGATAGTCTGGGGCCCTGAGGATATTGCTTTTCTGCCCACCCATGGGGATCGAGCTGAGAAGAGGGTCTGCTAGACCCTGGGGCCTATTGACTGAATGCTGCACCACTTTGCAAGAGGCTGCATCTTTACAGTGAGTAAAGACTTTACCTGTGCTCTTATTACTTCATGGTCCCCAGCCGTGAACCATGGACTGTTCAAGTCTGCCTATACCAGTGCTACAGCTGCTGTACCATAAATGTTCTCTGCTAGCAATATGTTCTGTTTTGGAATGTCCAACATACACTCCCAAATCCCCTCTCACATTCACACACAATAGGCTAATTATGAGCAGGACTGAATGAACTGTTAGGGAAAGAACCTGTCTAATCTAAAACGTCTCCTTTAGGGGTAGTGCTATGTAAAATTAGTTAGCTAGTGCATTTCCTCCACTATAAGCTATGGGTGGGCACGGCCTACTTAGATGAAGAGGAGCATACGCAGTGTGGTGGCAATGTTGCAGAAGCTCTATGAGCCCACAGATCATTGCCACCACCACTGCAAGCAACTTTCTTTATATGTATTTTAGCTCTAAACAAAGGGCACAAAGACATTATAGTGATTTTTAGGAAGGATTTTTTATTTTTTTTGTTACGGTTCAGTGACCCTTTAAATAGATATGAATACCCTTTGTTCAAAAACAAACATCAATATAAGTGCTGTTATCTACTATGTTTACATCTCAGCTTATGTAATAGATTGACTTAAGCACTGAATCTATTATGTGACAAGAAAAATGTTCTTCCAAAAGTACATTTACCTTGCGACTAAAAAAGACCAGATGTGCTGAACTATATTTGGTGAGTAATTTTCAAATAAGTGAAAATAAATTAAAAATAACAATACTTTCATTCTGATTTAACAATTGTAACAAATGTAACCATATGGCAAATAAAATTAAGGCGGGTAGTTGCCAATACTTAAACATGTAAAAATGACACGTGCACTCTTTTCTGCTTATATTGAAAAGTACCCGACTCATTAGCTGTCCTTTCATTCTGGTTACTATGCACTAATAAAGATGCCTAGCCATCTGTCACACTAGTGGCTCCACACAGCAGAGGTAGCAATGAAGTAGGGAATGAATGCAGATAAAATTAAATGCACTTGAAAAAAATGGCTTTAATCCTGACACTCCTTCATATTGAAATCCCAGGAACCAAGATTTGTTTAAGATGTTAATGCACAAAGCAACGAGATGCATCTTAAAAACAGAAGGGCTTAGAAGGCGATTGGAGAAAGGTATAGCAGAAACCTTATGTTCACGCAGATGGTAGCCAGGCATAAGTTAGGAGGATTGAACAATAGGGGTCACCTCAAGAGCGTTACATTGTATTGGTCCATTTTCCCCCTTTCAGCAGGTGGTTCCTTTTAATAGTCTGGATTCTAAATATAAAAAATGATAAATTAACATGGCACTATACAGAACGATTCCATGTTAATTTTATAAAAAGGATAGCAAGAAAAGGTATACCAAATTAAAAAAAAGGTTCTAAACTATACAGTAGCCTCCCACTTCATAGACACTTACAGCAGTATTAAACCCAAAAGCAAACATTATATTGCATGTTACCTGTTCTTTGATGTGATGTATACCTTCAATGGTTTAAGAAACAGAAAACGTATATACAAATTATTTAAAATTCTTAATGCATTTTATTAATACAGGTTAAGAACATGTATTTTTCTATATTTATATATATATATAATTATAATATATGTATGTGTGTGACAGCATGCTGACACTAGGTTTTTTTTTTTTTTTTTAACAGTAAAGGTTTTTATTTAACAAATCAGCATTACAAAATCATCAGTGTGCGACAGTTAGTATTCAGTCATTACATCATTATGGTAAAGCATCCCTTTAAGGAAACAGTGCAGGATCTCACATATGCATATTTACTATCTTCCTGTATATCTTGTAACATATAGAGAGAATGGAACAACAATATTGCGCATTTTACATATAACCCATTCTATCCTATTTCCAACTTACATCCAAGTATTGGGCAGCCTTATTAGTAATTCCCCTTCAGTCTTCATCCACCTATTCCCCGTCTCCCTCCCCAATGAGATTGTAGGATATTCCTATTTGGAGCCAGCTCTGAGTATCAGCAGGTAACGTGTTCACCACCCCCCCAGAGCCAGTATGTGTGTGAACAGTTCCTCCGATTAAATACAATCATCATCTGGCATGGTCCGACGACCCCCCGTGTCCAAGAGCAGGGCAAGCCCCAAGCCAAGACTGGGGAATCCGTCACTCGGTCCCCAGCTCCCGGTCCCTCAACCACGCGTAGCCATCCAGGCCGACCAGACCTTATTAAATTTAGCAGGACACTGTCTGCTTTCATATGTAAGTTTGTACAGTGGTAGCACTGAGTCTACTGCCTTCTTCCAGGACCCGAGGGTGGGGGGCTCAGCTGACTTCCAATGTAGCATTATCTCCCTCCTTGCATAGAACAGCATAAGTGTTATAGAGAGTTTAGTGCATCTGTCCCCTTCAACATCACCCAAGTAGCTCAACAGAAGCAGCATGGGATCAGGTGATAACTCAGTTCCACATATGTCATTTAACACCCCTGTAACCCCTTCCCAGTATGGTCCGAGCTTCGAGCATGCCCACACCATGTGCCAAAATGTCCCCTCTCTGCTCCTGCACCGAGGGCATGATGGATCGACATGGGGATAAATTTTTGCCATCCTATGCGGAGTGAAGTAGGCCCTATGAAGAAACTTCAACTGCATGAACCTGTCCTTAGCTGCCATCACAGTTGGGATGTAGGTTGAGACACAGTCCTCCCATTCCTCCTCCCCCAGTGCTTGAATATCCTCCTTCCATTTGTCAAACGTACGGGTGGGCTTAATGTCATATGCTACCGTCAGGTACATGTACAATGTGGATAGGGGCTTCCCCATTGCACTTGAGGTCAAAAGTCGCTCAACTGAGTCCGGTTCCAGAGTCAGTTTATCCGGAAATTGCGCCCTCATCGCGTGTCTCAATTGCCAGTATCTGAACTCAAAAGTTCGTGGGAGAGAGTACTGTCGTTTAAGGTCGTTGAAGGACGTTAGCCTACCATTGGTTATAACATGTTTTAGAGTGGTTATTCCCCGTGTAGCCCACTGGGAGGGATCTGGAATATCATAGAGATGGGATAGGGTAGGATTACCCCAAAGCGGAGTGTGAGGAGATACGCGATTTGGCTCAGCATATATTGCCCTGGCCTCCCTCCACACTCTAATGGTAGTTTTCATTGGGGTCGTCAGAGGGTAGGGTGCCTTGGGACCCCTGTACACTAGGTTTGACAGGGCCGCGTAGGAGCCCAAGATGGCAGCCTCGAGTCTAACTGCAGGGTTTTGTCTGGGCTGAGAGAACCACCAGCGCACCGTAACCAGTACAGCGGCCTAATAGTATATCAAAAGATTTGGCAGGGCAAGTCCCCCTCCTGATAGAGGAAGGTAAAGCACCCTCTTTGCCACTCTGGGGGGTCTCCCAGCCCAGATGAAAGCAGTCAAAATCCCCTCTAGCCGTCTAAAAAAGGACTTGGGTATGTGGGATGGTGTGTTACGGAAAAAATACAGAAATTTCGGGAGAAATACCATTTTAAGCAAATTAATTCTGCCTACGGGGGTGAGCGGTAAGGAACGCCAGGCCGTGCATTTTACTGTGAGTTGGGAGATAAGGGGCTGCAGATTTTTTTCCAAAAACTCGTGGGTAGTGTTTCTGATTTTTACACCCAGATACGTGAACCCGTCCACCCACTGTAGTGGGGTGGCAGTGTCCACCCCGGGAAGCATGGGATGAAGTGGAAACAAGACCGACTTGTCCCAATTTATGTGGACACCTGAAAATCGGGCGAAGTTTCCAAATGGGTTTAAAGCTTCCTGCAATGATTGATTGGGATCAGCAAGATAAAGTAATGTGTCGTCCGCGTACAGGGACACTTTCTCTTCAATTGTGCCTACCGTTATTCCCTTCACCCTCGCTTCCGCCCTCAAAGCGATGGCAAGGGGCTCTATCGCCAAGGCGAAAAGCCCCGGCGACAAAGGGCAACCCTGACGTGTGCCCCTACCCAGGGGGAAAGAATCAGAGAGGGTTCCGTTAGTGCGAATCCTAGCTATGGGGTTGGCGTATAGCATCTGTAACCATTTTAGGAAATTCGTCCCGAATCCAAATCTCGAGAGGACCTCCCATAAAAAGACCCATTCTACGGAGTCAAAGGCCTTCTCGGCGTCAAGGGAGACCACCACTCCCGCTGACTCCGCCTGCGCCCTATCCATATGGGTAAAAAGCCTTCTGATGTTGATGTCCGTTCCCCTCCCCGGCATGAACCCCGTTTGGTCCGGATGTATTAGGGCTGTTATTACTGTGTTAAGTCTCATGGCCAACACCTTGGCCAGGAGCTTAGCATCAACGTTTATTAGGGAGATGGGGCGATAAGATGAGCATAGAGACAAGTCTTTCCCTGGCTTGGGGATTACAACAATCACTGCCTCACTTAATGATTTTGGAAGTGTCTCCAGTCGTTGCGCCTCCTTTAGCATAGCCTGTAATTTCCCTGTCAGCTCCTCAGCATACTGTTTATAGAACTCGACGGGTATCCTGTCCGGACCCGGAGATTTGCCCGACTGGAGTGACTTAAGGGCTTTAAGTAATTCGTCTGTGGTGATGGGGGCATCAAGGATGTCACGATATTTTACCGTCAGGACCGGGAAGTCAATGGGCTCTAGGTAATCGGTCAGTTCGTCTCTAGTGTATGTGACCCTAGTGCCATAGAGCTTCCTATAAAAGGAGGCAAAGCTATCGTTTATCTCTTCTGAGTCGTATGTGAGACGTCCGTCAGGTCCTTGAATGTGTGGTATGCACATCCCCCCCTGTTGTTCCCTAGACAACCAGGCTAATAACTTCCCTGACCTCTCCCCCTGTTCGAATATATGTTGTGTCTGGGCGAGAAGGCTTTTTCGAGTGAGGGAAGTGCGAATCCGGACAACCTCCCCGGTCAAAAGTTGAAGCGTGTCATAGTCACCAGGGTCTTTCGTCCTAAGGAACTGTGCCTTTTGCAGGTCTGCCTTCCTCTCTGCGTCAGATAAGTCCGCTCGCCTCTCCCTACGAACCCTGGCTATAATAGTCTGGTATCTCCCTCTGGTGTATGCTTTGAAAGCATCCCAAACCGTCAATGCACTGGCCGAGCCAGGGTTGGTATCCCAGTACTCCCTCATAGCCCCTCCGAAGTGCCCATCCACCGTCTCGTCCGACACCCAGAATCTGGACAGTCTCCACAGGGATAATCCTGGAGTGTGAGATAGTTCCAGTGTCAGGAGGAGTGGTGCATGGTCGGACACGCCCCTGGGAAGGATTATGATGTCTCTAACTCTAGACAGGGCGGTACGGTCCACATAGGCCAAGTCGATCCTGGAAAAGGATCTATGTGAGGCTGAGTGGCAGGTGTAGGCCCTATGGTGAGGATTCCTCCATCGCCACACATCCGTCAGACCGTATAGCTCCGCCCAGTCCGCTAAGCTGGGGTGGGGGTGCCCAATACTGGACATCCTGTCCACCTCCGGATCGGGGGCCATATTAAAATCACCCAAAATAGCTATGTTGTCACTTTGAAAGTCCGCTATCTTAGCGGCCACCTGGTGCAGGAGTGGTATCGATGCCGGGGGGGTAGGTACACCCTCACTATCACCCATCTCATAGAATGTATCTGAGAGTGAATCACCACATATCTACCGTCCGGGTCGAGTACCAGGTTCAGCAGCCTAAAGGGGAGAGATTTATGGACTAGGACACTTACGCCTCTCGCAAAGTTAGAGTATGTGGAGTGGTAATGATATCCAATCCAGGGTTTCTTTAGGGCCATAGTTTTCCTACCCACTAGGTGGGTTTCCTGTAGTATACAGACATGTGGGGTGTGAGCTTTGATTAATTGGAACACCAGTGATCTCTTAACCTTAGAGTTCAGACCCCTGGTGTTCCAGGATAAAATACTAAGGGGTGCCATATTTGTACGGTATATTGGGGATGCGCAAATATACTCTTCCCTCGAGGCTGCCAACCCGACCCGGAGAATACAACACATAAAGCCATACATTACTGACATTTGCAATGCATTTATAACCCATTTTTGCAAAACCAAACTTTTCAAAAACAAACGTTTAACCCAAAACAGTAAATCTGCCCTTATGGGGCCACTAACCCCTCCCCCCACCCCACCCAACCCCTTGAAACTGAGGCAGGCTTCCATCCCAACAAAAATCAGCACGCCGGCTGCAGAGGGAGGTCCTGTGCAAAAGGCGGTTCGACCCCCCAAGAGTCCCTGGGGGTCTCAGGTGAGCCGAGTCGCTGTCCTCTAACTTGGGGCCCCGCCGGGGCACCACCAAATCTTTCGGGGGGACCCGCAATACGGAGGGTAACCGAAACAAGTCAATGAAACATTGGGCTGGGCCCGACCCTGCATATATATAATAAAAAATAAAAGGAAAAAAAAGGGGAAAAGGCAAAAATGGTGAAACAAACAGATTTTTTTAGAAAAAAACGAAGAAGAAAAGGGGTAATTCTGCCATCTGAATGTGTGTGGTGAACCGGTTCCCTGAGGTCCCTGTAGGAGAGGAACATTACTACTTCCAACTTAAAAGTTCTCCTGGTGTACGCCACCAGGGGCACTGGCTTATTAGTTGTGGGTCCCTCATGGAGGCTGTCACATTTAAGATCAGGTAAGCAGGTGGAACTGAACTGCCTCATATTAATACTCAGGGCCCAGTATATTCAAACGTGAACAGATAGTGATTCCATATCAAGCTCTCGGTTGTCGGTCCTGGGGTAGTGTGTCAAGCCAGGCGGATGCCTCCCTGGGGGAGGTAAAAAAGCGGACTGATTCGCCATCCTGGACCCTCAAACGCGCTGGAAATAGGACACTGTAGCGGATGTTGCGCGCCCGCAATGCCGCTTTCACATGGTCAAATGACTTCCTGAGTTTCTGTGTTTCTATCGAGTAGTCAGGAAAGATCATCAATTTGTTGTTTTGAAACCGTAGGTCACCCACATTCCTAGAAGCTCGCAGGATCTCGTCCCTATCTCGAAAGTTGAGAAGTCGAAGAATAAAAGTACGAGGAGGGGCCCCTGGAGGGCCAGGTTTTGGTGGAATTCTATGCGCCCTTTCCACTGCATATTGGGGGGATAAACGAGCTTCCGGTAGAAGGTTGCGTAGCATGTCCTCCACAAAGCATGTGGGGTTGTTGCCCTCAGCCCCCTCCGCCAATCCCATAATGCGCAGGTTGTTGCGCCTGTTCCTGTTCTCCGCGTCCTCTGCCCTGTACTCCAGGGCCTTAACCTTAGTTTGGAGAGTATGAAGTGCTGCGCTGTGTTGAGCGACTGTGTCCTCTGCGTCACTGACCCTCTGTTCTGTTTCTGTCACCCTGGAACGGAGCTTGTCCATATCCTGTCGTAAGAGGCCCACATCCATTTGTACTGCGTCTATTTTTGCAGTAAGCGTGGATTGGCATGTGGCTATAGCTGCCATGACCTCTGCCAGCCAGGGGGGTCTGGCCTCAGCAGCCTCCATTAGTGCAGTCTGCGAGGCCCTGTGTACACTGCGTGTGGGTCTGGGTGCTTGTGAGGGTGCTGGCTGCGGGGGGGTATCTCTGGGGAGGAAGGGAATTTATATTTTTTCCCCTTACCGGCCGCTACGCCCGACTGGCTTCGCCTCATTCAGGATCCGCTGGGGTCCCCTGCGCCTGGAGTTCCAATCAGGTCCAATCAGAGTGTCCCTGATGATGCTGGGGCAGGATGAGAGAGGGCTCCCTGGGTCCTGGAATCAGCTCCGGCTCCTCCTCCGGCGGCTCCGGCCGCCCTTCTAGGCGAGACCGCGGCTTCACTTTGGGCCTAGTGGAAGTAGGCCTCCACGTCCACAACAAGGGAGGGCCAAGTCCGGGGGACGGCGGCCAGCCGGCGGCCAGCCGGCGGCCGCGACGGGAGGGAGAGGAGAGTCCGTCAGCGCCCGCTACCTCCGCCGATAGTTCGGGCCGCTCCTCTAATCGAGACCGCGGCTTCACCCGGGGCCTAGTGGAGTCGTAGGCCCCGCGTCCACAGCAAGGGGATGTCCGGTCCGGCGGATGTCAGACCGGCGGCGTCCGAGGCAGGAGGGGAGTAGGATTAGAGTGTCCACTGGCCTCAGGGTTCAGTTTGTGTGCCGATTTGGTGCCGATGGCTGCGGATTTTAGAGTAGGCCTCGGCGGAGCTCCAGAACAGGCGACTGCTCACCTCGCCATCTTGGAAACGCCCCCGCTGACACCAGGTTTAGCTGCAGATTTCTGTAGCAGTACATGTGTTTCCAGGAGCAATCCTTTGTGTGGACTATGCCTATACACAATCACTAAAGAATAAAGATGTTCTGAAGTTTAACATATTAATTTGAGTACACGTTTGGCATTGAGAAAATTCAATAAAGCTATACAGGGAGCACTATGCAAGTGTGCTTGATTTTTTTGAGCTGTGGTGACTTAAAAAAAACATTTCCCCCTGGGTGATCTATGTACATTGCAGGGAGTATAACAAACTTTGTTGAAGATTCCTACCTTTTTGTTATTCTGAAGAAATCTATGTGTTTGTCTGTCCCTCTGTTCTGAGTGAGTCTAATGGGATAAGTTTCATAATTAACTGATAATTAACTGTCAGGTGTGGGAGCAGCAGGGCACTAATAAGGAAATCTGCTGGGTCTGCATCCCTGTAGACGGGTTCCTCTTGAATAGGGATGAGCTTCGAGTTCGAGTCAAACTCATGTTCGACTCGAACATCGGCTGTTCGCAAGTTTGCCGAACAGCGAACAATTTGGGGTGTTCACGGCAAATTCGAATGCCGCGGAACACCCTTTAAAAGTCTATGGGAGAAATCAAAAGTGCTAATTTTAAAGGCTTATATGCAAGTTATTGTCATAAAAAGTGTTTGGGGACCTGGGTCCTGCCCCAGGGGACATGGATCAATGCAAAAAAAAGTTTTAAAAACGGCCGTTTTTTCAGGAGCAGTGATTTTAATAATGCTTAAAGTCAAACAATAAAAGTGTAATATTCCTTTAAATTTCGTAGCTGGGGGGTGTCTATAGTATGCCTGTAAAGGGGCGCATGTTTCCCATGTTTAGAACAGTCTGACAGCAAAATGACATTTCAAAGGAAAAAAGTCATTTAAAACTGTTTGCGGCTATTGCATTGCCGGTCTGACAATACACATAAAAGTTCATTGATAAAAACGGCATGGGAATTCCCCACAGGGTAACCTCGAACCAAAATTAAAAAAAAAAAAATGACATGGGGGTCCCCCTAAATTCCATACCAGGCCCTTCAGGTCTGGTATGGATATTAAGGGAAACCCGTGCCAAAAAAAAAAAAAGGTGTGGGGTCCCCTCAAAGATCCATACCAGACCCTTATCCGAGCACGCAACCTGGCAAGCCACAGGAAAAGAGGGGGGGACGAGAGAGCGCCTCCCCTCCTGAACCATACCAGGCCAAATGCCCTCAACATTGGGAGGGTGCTTTGGGGGAGCCCCCCAAAACACCTTGCCCCCATGTTGATGAGGACAAGGGCCTCATCCCCACAACCCTGGCCGGTGGTTGTGGGGGTCTGCGGGCAGGGGGCTTATCGGAATCTGGAAGCCCCCTTTAACAAGGGGCCCCCCAGATCCCGCCCCCCTGTGTGAAATGGTAAGGGGGTACAAAAGTACCCCTACCATTTCACTAAAAAACTGTCAAAAATGTTAAAAATGACAAGAGACAGTTTTTGACAACTCCTTTATTTAAATGCTTCTTATTTCTTCTATCTTCCTTCATCTTCTTCTTCTTCTGCTTCTTCTGGCTCTTCTGGTTCTTCGTCCGGTGTTCTCGTCCAGCATCTCCTCCGCGGCGTCTTCTATCTTCTTCTGCTCGGCTCGCTCCGCACCCATGGCATGGGGGGAGGCTCCCGCTCTTCTCTTCTTCATCTTCTTCTCTTCTTCTCTTCTTCATCTTCTTCATCTTCTTCTCCGAGCCACTCCGCATCCATGCTGGCATGGTGGGAGGCTCCCGCTGTGTGACGCGTCTCCTCTTCTGACGGTTCTTAAATAACGGGGGGTGGGGCCACCCGGTGACCCTGCCCCCTCTAACGCACAGGACATGAAGGGACTTCCCTGTGACATTCCCCGTGATGTCACAGGGAAGTCCCGTCAAGTCACTGTGCGTCAGAGGGGGGCGGGGTCACCGGGTGGCCCCGCCCCTCGTTATTTAAGAACCGTCAGAAGAGGAGATGCGTCACACAGCGGGAGCCTCTCTCCATGCCAGCATGGATGCGGAGCGGCCCGGAGAAGAAGATGAAGAGGAGAAGAAGATGAAGAGGAGAAAAAGATGAAGAGAAGAGCGGGAGCCTCCCCCCATGCCATGGGTGTGGAGCGGCCCGAGGAGAAGAAGATAGAAGATGCCGCAGAGGAGATGCTGGACGAGAACACCGGAGGAAGAACCAGAAGAAGAAGATGAAGGAAGATAGAAGAAAGAAGAAGCATTTAAATAAAGGAATTGTCAAAAACTGTCTCTTGTCATTTTTAACATTTTTAAAACCCACGTCATTTTTTTTTTAACATTTTGGTTCGGGGTTCCCCTGTGGGGAATTCCCATGCCGTTTTTATCAATGAACTTTTATGTGTATTGTCGGACCAGCACTGCAATAGCCGCAAGGAGTTTTAAATGACTTTTTTCCATTGAAATGTCATTTTGCTGTCAGACTGTTCTAAACATGGGAAACATGCGCCCCTTTACAGGCATACTATAGACACCCCCCAGCTATGAAATTTAAAGGAATATTACACTTTTATTGTTTGACTTTAAGCATTATTAAAATCACTGCTCCTGAAAAAATGACCGTTTTAAAACTTCTTTTTTGCATTGATCCATGTCCCCTGGGGCAGGACCCAGGTCCCCAAACACTTTTTATGACAATAACTTGCATATAAGCCTTTAAAATTAGCACTTTTGATGTTCGTGTCCCATAGACTTTAACGGTGTTCGCATGTTCGAACAAACTTTTTTCCTGTTCGCAGGGGGGTGTTCGGCTCATCCCTACTCTTGAAAGTATCTTTTCAAAAATGACATTTTTGTTGCAGGGAATGCCTGAAATCTGACTTATATCTTAGTGCAGATTTCTGGAAAAATTGATGAGACAATCACACAAGCAGGAAATTATGTTTCTGGGGAGTGGTCAGTACACACTCTGTGTACAGAACAGCTCCAGGTAGCCATATTGCAAAGCATTCTCAGATAATTACAGAGCTGCGGATTGAAAAGGAAAGGTAATTTTGAATAACATTCAATTACAATACGACTGGTGTCACAATTATATGCGCTATACTATTATTACGCGTTTCGTCAATGGGACGTTATCTGGAACGGTCCGTCCCATTGACGAAACGCATAGGGTGGGACTATACAGTGTCCTTGCATCACTTCCGGTTTCGAACCGTGGAGTGCAGATCGCTCTGGTTTCCTGTTTTTAAACACTGTTTTCACTTTTAATGATTTTTATTAAATGTGAGTACCCATCAGTATTATTAATACATTTTTGGATATTTGTACGGGATCACACTATGGAGTCTCTTTCCTCTCTACATGTGGGCAACATCTAAGAGGTTTACATCGCAGACAAGGAGGCACTTGGAGAACACAGGACAGGAAATTTCCTAACACTCCACAGGCTACACAGTGGCTCATACTGTGAAGGTGAAATACCTCCTGGTGGGGTGAATAATAGCGGTAAATGCGTTTCTTATGGGACACTGTTTTCCAAGAAGCACAGAACAATTTGAAGGAGCACATTGTCACTTTATTGGACTTTTTTATACACCAGGGTTCAACCACTTGACCACTGTGCACTTAAACCCCCTTAATAACCAGACCAATTTTCAGCTTTCAGTGCTCTCACATTTTGAATGACAAGTACTCAGTCACGCAACACTGTACCTGTATGAAATTTTAGTCCTTTTTTTCACACAAATAGAGCTTTCTTTTGGTGGTATTTAATCACCGCTGGGTTCTTTATTTTTTGCGCTGTAAAAAAAAAAGACCGAAAATTCTGTAAAAACATAAATTTTTCTTTGTTTCTGTTATAAAATTTTGCAAATTAGTAATTTTTCTTCATATATTTTGGCCAAAATGTATACCACTACATATCGTTGGTAAAAATAACCCAAATCGGTGTATATTTATTGGTCTTTGTGAAAGTTATAGAGTCCAAAAGCTATGGTGCCAATATCTGAAAATTGATCACAACTGAAGTACTGACGGCCTATCTAATTTCTTGAGACCCTAACATGCCAGATAAGTACAAATACCCCCCCCCCAAATGACCCCTTTTTGGAAAGAAGACATTCCAAGGTATTTAGAAAGATGCATGATGAGTTTTTTGAAGTTGTCATTTTTTCCCACAATTCTTTTCAAAATCAAGATTTCTTTTTTATTTTTTCACAAAATTGTCATATTAGCAGGTTATTTCTCACACACAGCATATGCATACCACAAATTACACCCCAAAACACATTCTGCTATTACTCCTGAGTATGACGATACCACATGTGTGAGACTTTTACACAGCGTGGCCACATACAGAGGCCCAACATGGACACGGAGCACCTTCAGGCAATCTGGAGCACCCAGGCCAATTCTAAAATTTCTCTCCTACATGTAAAAATCATCATTTATTTGCTAGAAAATTACATAGAACCCTAAACATTATATATGGTTTTTTTTGGAAAGACCCTAGAGAATACAATGGTGGTCGTTGCAACTTTTTATCTCGCACGGTATTTGCGCAGCAATTTTTCAAACAGTTTTTTTGCTTTAAAAAAAAAACAAAACAGTAAAGTTAGCCCAATGTTTTTGCATAATGTGAAAGATGAAGTTATGCCGAGTAAATAGATACCTTACATGTCACCCTTCAAAATTGCACACGCTCGTGGAATGGCGCCAAACTTCACTACTTAAAAATCCCCATAGGCGACGATTTAACATTTTTTACTGGTTACATGTTATGAGTTACAGAGGAGGTCTAGGGCCAAAATTATTGCTCTCGCTCTACCGATCGCAGTGATACCTCACATGAGTGGTTTGAACACAATTTTCATATGTGGACGGGACTTAAGTTCACTTCTGCATGCGAGCACACGGGGGGAAAAAAATATTTATTTTTTTATTGTTCATTTTACTTTATTTATTTTAGTTTGACGTTTTTTTCCAAAAAATAAATTTTTTGATCTCTTTTATTCCTATTACAAGGAATGTAGACATCCCTTGTAATAGGAATATGGTATGACAGGTCCTCTTTACAGTGAGAAATGGGGTCAATAAGAACCCACATCTCACCTCTAGGCTGGGAAGCCTGAAATAAAAAAAAACAAACGATCCTGGCTTCGATCGGAGCGGTGAGTCGGTAGAAGCACCTGAGGGCGGCGGGAGGGGGGGACGTCCCCTCTCGCCTCCCGTAAGAACGATCAAGCAGTGGAACAGTCGCTATGATCATCCTTATGGTGTAGGGAATTGCCAGCTGAAAAAGTTGATATCTGAATGATGCCTGTAGCTGCAAGCATCTTTCAGATATCCCCGCACAAAGTCAAGGACGTCGTATGACGGCTGGCGGGCGGGAAGTGGTTAAAACGCATTTTTTTTTTTTAACACAAAGTTGTCCATTTATACAATATTTCTAACACATAGCATGTACATACCAAAAATGACACCCTGAAATGGATTCTCCTACTCTTCCTGAGTATGGCATGAGACATATGTGAGACTTCCACAGCCTGGCCACATACAGAGGCCGAGTACAGCTGGGTATGGCTGAGCATGGCCGAGTATGGCTGGGTATGGCAGAGTATGGCTGGGTATGGCAGAGTATGGCTGGGTATCACAGAGTATTGCAGAGTATGGCTGGGTATTGCAGAGTATGGCTAGGTATCACCGAGTGTTTTAGAGTATGGCTGGGTATGGCAGAGTATGGCTGGGTATGGCAGAGAATGGCTGGGTATGGCAGAGTATTGCGGGGTATTGCAGAGTATTGCGGGGTATTGGCGGTCACGGATGTTCTCGGGTGCGCGCCCCAGGACGGTATATGCATATTTCTGAACCCAGTTTCACAGCAACAATATACACCAGTCATATATGTTGGATTTTTTTGCACAGAAATGTCACTTTGAATTGCAGGTTTTGCACAGGATTGTGTTTATTTTATTTTCGTTTGAACATAACAATATGTATTATATGATTGTTTTTGTGGATTTTTGTGAATATACAAATATTTATTTTCTGCACTTTTATTGTCACTTTTTGCACTAAATGCACACGTGACACACACCCCTCAAGTATTTAGAGGCTGTAGGTCACCTCTTAATAAGAGCAGCGCCATACCTATCCCCTCTTTTTCACATTTCTTCTAGATTTACCTTAAGGTGAATTTTATGATAGAGGCTGCAGCTCCTCATTTTTCATTTTCACCATAAGCGCGGGGGTCTAATAATTTGTTTATTATTTCCCCTGTCTGTGTTCACCTGCAAGATGATTGATCTGATCAGTCACCTGATTGTTCCTGTTCAAGCCTCCCGTTTATCTACTTGCTTTGCTGTTGGATTTCCCTTTGTATGACCCGGATCGGATATTGGACTATTCCCTGAACTCAGCCTGCCTTTAACTTATGCCCTGTACACACAGTCGGATCTTCCGACGGAAAATGTGCGATCAGAGCTTGTTGTCGGAAATTCCGACCGCGTGTGGGCTCCATTGGACTTTTTCCATCGGAATTTCCGACACACACAGCTTGAGAGCAGGCTATAAAATTTTCCGACAACAAAATCCGATCGCGTCAATTTCCACCGTGTGTGTACAATTCCGACGCACAAAGTGCCACGTATGCTCAGAAAAAATCCTGAGATGGAACTGCTCGGTCTGGTAAAATTAGCGTTTGGAATGGATATAGCACTTTCGTCACGCTGCAATGTTTTAAATAGTTTAATGCAGCGCACTCTCTTCTTCTTTATAATGCTAGAAGAATGAAGTAGTTTTGCTGCTCATATTCACACAGACTTCTCACAAACTTCTTTCTTTATTATTTCTTGTGATTTCATCAATATAATATTTTTATTTGTCACATCTGCCGAATATTTTTTTTTAATGCTTTTAGATGAAATAATAATTTTTGGATTTTTTTAATGCCTGATCTTGTGTTTTTTTTTGTTTTAACTCCAGAATATTTTTGGGTGTGTTTTGTGTGTCAAGTTACCACAACACGATTATCTTGTATTATTTAATCTCAAGGAGGTTGCTTGGTGTTGGTGTCTCTTGTTAATTTCACATTGTAGTTTTGAAATGTACCTGCCTACTCACAAAAAACTGTCCTTTTTGAAGGAAAACACACATAGGAGAGTATAATAAATTAAACCAAAAATGTATTAAGGGCTCATAACCAAACAAAGAGGGAGGCAACGCTGGACAAACAGCAGAAATTGGTGAAGCCTTTGGCCCCCAGGGCACACATCAATTATTTGCATGCAAAATTGGTGGCCTGAGGAGTCCTTATCTAAGGGAGTACAATCTGGTCCAGAAGTGCAAGAGAATCATGAACAGCAGCAGATGGCATATCTGTCCCCAGGCTATGGTCATACAAGAGCCTGCATCTTTTGTCAGACCAGACTGAACCCAGGCCATCACTCTCTGGTCTTCCTTCCACACTTCCTTCCACGCTGTGTCTGTGGTGGTGGAGTTGTGGCAGGAGGAGGAAGAGGAGGAGGATGGTCCAACTCACTCAGGTGGGTATTGGGTGTGATTTCGCCCCTCAACCCCTTATTTAAGGTTTGATAAATGAGTTCCTCACACATGAGACGTTGACCCTCCTGCATGCCCTGCAGTTTAGTGGCAGCCATGTGGGCAAAGGCCTCTTCACGAGTGGGGAAGGCTCTGAGAGACGCAGAAGCCTCCTGAATCAGCCTGAGTGCTGAATCCTCCACGTTACTCCCCTTCCTTGGTCTTTTGTTTGGAAGGCGGATGGGGAGGGACCTGTGATTCTGTCAGGCTCCTACTGGGCCTGGCCTTCTCCTGGCTGCCACTAACACCCGTCTCCTCCTGGCTGCCACTAACCCCCGCCTCCTCCTGGCTGCCACATTTCACAGCCTCCTTCTGTGTGCCACATTCCACAGCCTCCTCCTGGCTGAGGTCTTCCTGTGTATGAAAAAGGAACATAGTTTTAGTTTTTTCTTCATCAATCACACACAATTTTCACCTCATGACTGTTGCAAATTGAATGTTAACAAATATAAAAGACTATCATTCTGAGCCCAGCATTTTTCATTCTTGTCCCAATTATGCTTGCCCACTACTTTCTATTGATATGTAAAACACTTTATTAAATCAGCAATTATTGATCAATAATAACATCTAGTAAACATCATTTATTTATTGACCAGAAATCTGTAGAACAATGCTATACCTGGCTCCAGCTGGGTTCCTCCGCTTCTTCCTGGCTGGAAGTCCCAGGTTGGACATCGGAAGCCTCAGCTGTGGTGGAAGATAGGGTGGAAGGAAGAGCGGAAGGAAGGTTTGAGAGGGATTCCCTGACTTCAGTCTGGTCTGACAGAAAAGGAAGTCTCTCATAGCACCACAGCCTGGGGACATAAATGTCATCTGCTGCAGCTCCAGATCTCTGGGAATCCTGGACCTTCTTGCGCTCCCTAAGATACTGAGGTGGCTCCTCAGGCCACCAATTTTGGCTTTTAAATATGGGATGGTTGCTGTGGGGACCACCGGCTTCACCAACTCCAGCAGTTTCTCCAGCGCTGCCTGCCTCTTTTGTTTATGATTATACTGTGGATGTTTCACCTGCCACAGACAGGCCAGCTCCCTGTATTTGTCTATGAACAGGGGGAGGAAGTTGTGATCATTGAAGCCATCCATTTTATCTGCAATACACAAGACAAACCCTAATGTCAGGCTAAAGTCTCCTTATCTTGTCCCAATATAGGCCTCACTCTAGAAGCAGTATAGGGCCAAGTTTAAATGTTACCTCCGTTATCATGATCGGCGCCTCCGATACTCCTTCCTCCGCTCACAGATCGTACGTACTACGCACGCGTGTTATGCTTTATATGCACTGCAAAAGCGTGAAACTCCACCCACCCCTGCCGTAGGTGGAGTATTAAAGTCCCCCGCCAGGATAATGCATCCGCAAACAAAGTCCTTCAATTTGCACGCCATTTTCTGGACTGCCCGAATGTCAGTAATGGTCAGCTAAAAGAAACACAAGCAGTAAATGTAAGCAAATAATTTTTCTGATAAAAAAATGTTTTATTTAAAAAATGTCTCAGACATTGTCTGGTATATTGATGGCCCCCCTACACGCAAAGTATTCCATGTATCTTAGACGGACCTCCCGGGCACTCAGGGGGGGGCAAGCCAGGACGGCCATCTTCAAGCGGCGTCAGGGTTGGTTCATTGAGATTCATAACTCCGGCTTCAGGCCCAACTGAGCCAACATAGTTCACAGAATTTCTCCTTAAAAAGTTGGAGAACACAGCAAGCCAGGATGATGTGATTAAGTTTATACTCCGCCATGTGTGTGGGCGTAAGAAATAGGCGGAACCGGCTGGCCATTATTCCAAACGTGTTCTCTACCACTCTTCTGGCTCTGGCCAGCCGGTAATTAAAAACCCTCTGGTCTGGGGTGAGGGTCCTCATAGGGAATGGCCGCATAAGATGGTCCCTCAGCGCAAATGCTTAATCTGCAACGAATGGGAGTCCTTCCGCATTGTCTTCTGGAGGTGGCAAGTCCAAGCTGCCATTCTGGAGACGCCTGTAGAACTCCATCTAGGCGATGACTCCACCATCTGACATCCAGCCATTCTTCCCCACGTCCACATACAGGAACTCATAAGTAGCCGACACCACCGCCAACATCACAATATTATGGAACCCCTTGTAGTTGTAATAGTATGACTCCGAGTTGGGTGTTGGGACAATGTGGACGTGTTTCCCATCAATTGCCCCTCCGCAGTTCGGAAAGTCCCACCGCTGGGCAAAGTGGGAGGCCACAGTCTGCCATTCCTGTGGGTTGGAAGGAAACTGTGGAGTCAAACAAGAAAAAAATATTTATCATTTTGCACATAAACATGGAAAGCAGATTAGACACAAACATTCTTGGCCAACATCAGTATTACATTTATTTTAGGGAGTATTTAAAGACAAAAGGTTTAAGGTCTACCTATCAGATTCCTCCCCTGCCCTCTCATGGGCCATTTGATAAATTTTATGGGGGGGGGGAGATGTTTTGGACAGGTAACCCTCTCCACTTCATTGAGAGATGAATGCCTAAATAATGTGTATTACTTTGGCCAGCCCCTCCTTACTTACACTATTGGCAGCCCACTGGTCAGGTAAGAAGTGTCATAATACAAAAATATAAATACACACTGTACACATTTTAGCACATTTTTCGATTCTGCTATTACCTATCAAGATAATAATAGGATACAAAAACTTTAAACAGTACCATTTGAAAGTATTCAGGCAGGCCCTTGCACTACATGCTTTGGGAAATTCATCCATAAATCTGACCACAAAAGAGGTGGGTATAGTGTGTATGGGTTTGGCAAAGTCAGCAGATATGGTATCAGCTGAGTTAGCAGTTGGGGGGAGGGAGGGTTCCAAATGATTTTGGGACCCCCCAAAAAAACTGTGGCACTCTGCCTGAATTTCAAACACACATCACAATTTTAAATATTTTAGGGGGTATTTAGGGTAAAGCACTACTATGGAGCTGACAAAATACATAGTTAATTGAGTAGATGAGGTGGATATAGGGCCAGGAGGGCATGCTGGGGAGGTAAGTGAAGGCAAATATGTATGAAGGACAAAAAAAAAATACCTAAAATTCCAGCATGCATGAGGACAAAGGGGACATTCACAGCATATTACAATCATGGTAATTAGGGAATGAGAAAAGAAAAACAATATATTAACAAAACATTAAATACAATAAAATGTGATGTTAAAGGATAAAAATCTTACCTGAATATAATACTTCTGCAGGACCTGGATGATGGCAGAACAGGTCTCCGGGATAATGATCCCCAGAGCCTGGGGGGAGATGCCTGTTGAGAACTTGAGGTCCTGCAAACGGGGTCCGTCATCCTGAGAAAGTTCTTGAAATCGTCAGGATTATTCTCACGGATCTCACGGAGCAAAGGCATGTGACAGAACTGGTCACGCTGGAGCAACCAATTCTTGGTCCATGAACTCCTCCCCGCCCTGTTCATGGACTGGGCTTGTGTCAAAGTAAGGACCCCAAAACCAAGCCCCCGCACAGCACGAACTCTACGATGAGTACGTACACGCAACATGGCTAGAAAACGGTCGGCTGCTCAGAACGAAGTAACAGAACGCACTGATGAACAGCAAGGCCTGTGAAGAGCGACCTGAAAATCAGTAACGAACGAACAAGAACACAATGACAAGTCAATGGTAACTCGCTGCATGCACTGAAGAACAGATACAAACCCACAAGCACAAACTGAACAGCAGAAATACGATCTGAAAACCACGAGTCTGAAAAAGTGCGAATTGTCTCTCACCAAACTTTTACTAACATGAGATCAGCAAAAGGAGCCCAAAGGGTGCCGCGCTTAGTACTGAACTGCCCTTTTATAGTCTCGTCGTACGTGGTGTACGTGGCCGCGTTCTTGGCGTTGGGAAATTCCGACAACTTTGTGCCACCGTGTGTATGCAAAACAAGTTTGAGCCAACATCCGTCGGAAAAAAAACATGGATTTTGTTGTCGGAATGACCGATCAATGTCCAATCATGTGTACAGGGCATTAGACTGTCATTGGATCGGATATTGGACTATTCCCTGAACTCAGCCTGCCTTATTACCTGGACTGTCTTAGAACCACGCTATCTGTCTGCTAAACTGCAAATATTCTGTTGTTTGCTCTGTTCGCATCTGCCCTGGTGTGGTGGCCAGACATTATAGCATTGTGTATAAGTCCTGGGGGCAACCAAGTACCGGTAGCCTGCTTGTTTTAAGGGAAAGGGGGCTGATATAGGTGAAGCACAAAGTAGCTAGCTATAGTGTCTGACTAATTGCATTGAGGTAGATGTGACATTCGTGACAACAGGCCTCTTAAGTAGGGATGGGCGAACGGTTCGGTCTGAGCATAAGTTCGGACCGAACTTTCAATGTTCAGTCGTTCATTGAACAGCCGAACAAAGGGGTCGTTTGACCGTTTGTTCGGCCCCCGAACAGACCAGAATGCATTACGGAGCTAAACAATGTATTGCAAGCCCTGATTGGCTGAAGCAGTGAAAGCTTCAGACAACCAGGGCACAGAGCACTGTCAGAGTCATGACTGGAAACTGTCATCATGACTTTATCCAATCATGGCTCATTCCCGCCCCACAGTATAAAAGTGTTTTTTCAATGGCAGCCATTTTCAGTGTGATTTCGACGTGGAGAGAGATAGAACAGGGCTCTGTTCAGTGCTATTAGTTAGTGTGCTATACTGTGCTATTTTGCTTCAATTGTCAGTGTACAATATTAGTTTAGTGTCAGTCTAGGGATAGTGTGAGTGTAGGAGGAGGACCATCATTCAGCTTTGCATAGTGTGCAGCTAGAGTAGGGACAGCTCAGATAGTTTCACTGTAGTGTAGTGAGACGGTCATTCATACAGACATTAGTGTAGAGTAGGGACAGCTCATATAGTTTCAGTGTAGTGTAGTGAGACTGTGTCAGTAATCTTTACATTAGTGTATAGCTAGAGTAGGGACAGTTCAGATAGCTTCAGTGTAGTGCCGGTTGAACACCGTCTATTTGATTGCGTTACTGCCAGTTTAACCCCATTTACTTCTGTGTGTGTTACTGCCAGTTTAACGCCATATAGTTTTGCGTGCGTTACTGCCAGTTTAACGCCATATAGTTCTGTGCGTCACTGTACATTTGACGCATTTTATTTCAGTATATTATAGTGTATAGTGTGGAGTGTGTCTGTGTAGTGTGAGTACTCAAATTAAAGTGCACCAAACACCTCTTTACATTGATTAAAGTGCATCTACATACAGATTTCAACTTATTCTTTACATTTGCTTATAAGCACCGCCTCCTCCCTCCCAATAATGTCTGGGAGGACAAGGAGAGGCAGCCGTTCCCTTGGCACTGTAAGGGGGCCAGTAACAAATGTGTCCACAGGCAAAGGGGGACGTGGTGGTCAGTCCTCAGGCAGGGCATTGTTTCCTCTGTTTAGTGAGTTTGCCCATGTTATCCAGCCACAGCATGCAGAGGAGGTGGTGGACTGGCTTACTAAATCTTCCTCATCCTCTGTCATGCAAGCAGAGACGAGTGAGCAGTCCCCTGCAGTTATAAGAGTGGATAAACCAGCCTCCTTGTCTACATATTTTCCTGCCATAGCCCCAACATCAGTCATTGAGGAGTCAGCTGAGTTATTTGACCACAGTGTCAGCCACTTGCTCCTTGATGATGCCCAGCCTTTACTGGATTCAGATGTTGGTTCTGAGGTTGAGGATGACAGGAACATGAGCCTAGAGAGAAGGAGGAACACTGGTAGACAAATTGGCATTCATGTTCCCAAAGCCGCAGCGTATTGCCAAGTTGTCTCCAGTGGTAATGATGAAGATGGAGGAGATGGAGATGATGATGACGATGAGATCACTGATGCTACTTGGGTGCCAGAGCAGAGGAGGAAACTAAAGGTGAGGTGGCACAACCTCAAGAAAGCCGACATTAAGAAAGAGTGGAGGGCAGCCACTCTATTCCATCACTTTCTGCAGCTGTTATCTCCCGGCCCACTCCCCAAAGCTCAGCTGTCTGGGCCTTTTTCAGCACATCTGCAGCAGATGGCACTGTTGCTATCAGCAAACTGTGTCTCAGGTACATCAAACGTGGCAAAAACACCAACCATTTGGGTACCACATGCTTAACAAGGCATTTAATCCAACCACTCAGCCCGTTGGCAAGAGCACCTAAAAGCCACACAAAAGGGGCACAAATCTGTCCCTCCTCCTCCTCCTTACCCACTTCAGTCTGCCCCTGTGATACTGAGTCATTACCTCTCAGCAGCCTCCACTGACAGGGATGATGGTATAGCACATGGTGTCCCAGGTCCTAGCAGCACATCTGCCAACAGCACACCACTAGCCGGCAAATTTCTCTGCCCCATCTGCTGCAGAGGAAAAAAAATACAATCCCTGAAACCCACATGCCCAGCATCTGAATGCAAGCTTGTCAAAGCTGTTGGCACTTCAACTTCTGCTTTTCAGCCTGGTGGATTCTGCCCCCTTCTGTGAATTTGCACAATGTGCTGTACCACAATGGCAGGTTTACAGTCGCTACTACATTTCATGTAAGGCTGTTCCATCTCTCTACCATCACATGGAAGGGAATGTTCTGGCATCGTTGGGCAAGGTAGTCAGCCATAAAATCCACCTGACTGTTGACACGTGGTCCAGCAAGTATGGGCAGGGATGATATATTTAGTTCACAGCACACTGGGTAACGCTGCTTGCAACTCGAAAGGATGCAGGACAGGGCTCGGTACTGCAGCTGGTTGTGCACCCACGTCTCCATACAGCTGGTGGTGATGCCAAACCTGTGAGCTCTACCCCCCCTCCTCTTCCACCACCTCCATGCCCTCCTCTGCAGACTTGTCCTATGAACATCAGGTACCCCCTAAGCGTTTAAAGGGCTATTCCCAAAGTCAGGCTAAAAGGTGCCATGCAGTGCTTCAGCTGGTGTATTTAGGTGACAGGAACCACACCGGAGCAGAGATTCTTGCAGCTCTGCAGAGACAGGCCCAGAGGTGGTTCACACCACGCCAGCTGGAGCCAGGAATGGTGGTGTCCGATAATGGCTCAAACCTCCTGTCAGCCCTTAGACAGGAAAAGTTGACACATGTGCCATGCATGGCACATGTCCTTAATTTGGCGGTGCAGCATTTCCTAAGTACGTACCCAGGGTTGCAAGATGTACTAAAGCAGGCCAGAAGAGTCTGTAGCCATTTCAGGTGGTCATACACAGCCAGTGCTCGGTTGGCTGAAATGCAGCAGGAATTCCACCTGCCCGTAAACTGCCTGATTTTTGACATGCCCACCAGGTGGAACTCAACTTTGGGTGCTGCAGCAGCTATATATGCAGCAGAGGGCCATCAACGAGTACCTGTGCCAGTACGGCACGACGAAAGGCTCAGGCTGCCTCTGCTTTTTTCCCCACGCCAATGGCTGATCATTAAGGATGCACGCACTGTATTGTCACAATTTGAGGAGGCCACAAGGATGGTGAGCAGTGACAGTGCATGCATCAGTGACACAATCCCTGTTGTGTTCCTGCTGGAGCAGACTCGTGACATTATGGACAGGGCACTGGAGGCAGAGCAGCCGGAGGAAGAGGAGGACTTCCTTTCCTCTCAAGGCCCACTTTATCCAGACAACATCATTCCTATGTTACAGAACACACAGGAGGGGGGGGATGAGGATTCTGGCACTTTCATAGGCTTCGAAGAAGAGGAGGACATGCGTCAATCTGTAAGCAATGGCTTTCCAACCCCAAGATCCTTGGGAGTAGTATGGGGCTGGCAGGAGGAAGTTCCAGATGCTGTCATCCTGAGTGACCCCAAGGAGTCTGCTTCTCAAGCCTCGGCAAATTTGAGGCGCATGGGCAACCTCATGCTTCAAAGCCTGCGAAAGGACCCAAGAATACGTGCCATAAAGGAGAAGGATGATTACTGGTTGGCAACCCTCCTTGACCACCGTTATAAAGGGAAGGTCTCAGATCTCATCCCGTCCCCACAGAGAGTGCAGAAGATAAAGTCTCTTGAGGACACATTAAAGAGGGTCTTATTGAAAGCTTTTACTGACTCCAGTAGGTTACAGTGTCGTGGAAAACGTAGGTTTGAGTCTTCTGTTGGTTAAGAGAGGAGTGTTGGAGAAGGCGTCCGCCTAAGTGAGACATTTTGGAATTTTTGGTCTGTCAGCTTCCACATCCCATCAGCAGAGTCTGCATCCTAGGTGGACTATTTCCTTAGGGCCGAAACAGAGATGGAGAGCTTTCTAGCTGACGATCCACTGACTTACTGGGTCATGAGAATAGACCACTGACCAGAACTTGCCCAGTATGCTATTGAGTTGTTGTGCTGCCCTGCATCCAGCGTGCTTTCAGAATGGGCATTCAGTGCTGCAGGAGGTTTTGTTACTGATCATAGAACACGTCTGTCCACAGACTCCGTGGACCAATTGACTTTTCGAAAAATGAATCAGTTCTGGATTACCAGCTATGCAGCCCTTGATGCCGATATCACTGATTAAGTCTTTTTGGGATGTGGAATCTTTGCAGGACTTCAAGGCTGCCTAGCTTTGAGGGTGTTCGATCATTTCATCTGGAAGAATGTTTTTGGTATAGGTTTCATGGGCACAATTAACACCCAAAGACCAATTTTTCAGCACCAGTTTGACAGGTGCATATCATTGCAATTTTTTACAGCAAGGCCAATTCTTGCTTTCATCAAGAGTACCTCTATAGGGTTAAGGTGGGAAGGAGCCACCAACACCCAAAGACCAATTTTTACGCACCCGTCACTTCTATCCAAAGTCAAAGTGACACCAGAATGTATCCAAAAAATCTCTAATCTTGTTCCCAGTGCACTACATTGTGGCCTCATCATACACACTGGCTCCCCAGTAGCTTGCAGGTAAAATTTCATTTTTTTGGCTTTATAAATGCAATTATTGCTGCAGTAGATTCTAGACATGGTACAGATCTGCCACTTTACAGGTAGACTAAGGGGACCCCCCAGGCACTATATTAGAAGGAATTTTTCATTTTTATGCTTTCACTTTAAAAAAATAAAAAAATCACTGCTCATTTAAAAATGACATTTTTCACAAACCTTTTTTTAATTGATACATGTCCCCCAGGGCAGGACCCAGACCCCTATAACCAGTGTATGCCCAATTACTTGCATATAAGCCTTCAAAATGGGCACTTTTGATTTTTCATGTTCGGGTCCCGTTGACTTTAATGGGGTTTGTTATTCGAGTCCAAACTTTCGCGGTGTTCGAAAGTTCTGGTGCGAACCGAACAGGGGTTCGTTCGGCCCATCCCTACTCTTAAGCTGGCCATAGAAGGATCGAAATTCAGCCCGTTTTGCAAGGTCTGGCTGAATTTCAATAAGTGTATGGCTATCCTTGCTCAACAAAAGTTGTTTTCCTGATGGACTTCTTTTGAAAGAGGATGTTGGAAAACATTTCTTGGTCAGTGACTGTAGCCAATTGGCTGCAGCCGCTGATCAATGTATTCTGACAGCAGTTGAAGTTGCCATCAGAATACAATGTCCCAACAGGGTGGTTTCCTCCATCCACCTCATTTTTGTGGATGGCGAAATATGTTAGTTGTTTTTTCAAAGCATTTAAATTGTAAGAAATATATGCCATGTGACTAGGAACACATAACAAACATTTAGTGCATTTTTTCACATTTAACTGCGAAAGTGAAAATATGTTTAAATCAGAGAAAGTGAGATTCTGAAAGAAAACAGCTATGTATTTACCATTTAATAAAACCCCATAAATCTTATACATATTTGTCCTTGTTTCTCTGAGATCTATGTGCGCTGTCACAAAAGACCCGTAGCTGGGTTCTGCTTGTTTTGCATATGCATGAAACAATCTCTATTTATTCCTATGGAAAGTATGTCTATTATATGTATCAGTGATGGATTCTTTTGAAGAGCCTGGTCTTAAATACTTACAGTATAAAGAGCACCGAATGGGGCGTACAGGGAAGATCTTGTAAGAGCGGGCACAGGTATGTGTTAAACTTTTTGGGGTGGTTGCTGAGGATTTTAAGGATAACTGTACAAAAAGTAACAAATTCTTTTTTCAACATAGCCTGTAAACATTGAAAAGGTGCCTAGACTGCCACTTACAGATTGGAAATAAAAATATGGAGTAATTAAATGCAATATATATTTAAATGACTAAAATGATATATATGTTTTAAATTATGACTACAATGTATAATAAACAAAGAAAATATATACAAAACCCATGTAGGTTACCTTTTAGAATAATGATTTACGATAATGCGACATTTGCTATTATTGCCACACAATCTATGAAACACCGAACAAGCCCTGTGACTCTTGTTTGTGCATATGGCTGCTTTTTTGATTTTTCATAACTGGTGTTGCTCTCCAGATTTCCTTGGTTAAAGACAACAAATATAGAAAATAGTAAATGTATTTTTTTTAAATTAAAATATATATTTAATTTTAAGGCCTCATGCCCACGGACGTTTTTACAGCCACTTTTTTGAGCGTTTTTTGCAGCTTAAAAACCCCTCTCCATGTTAGCCTATTGCCTCATGCCCACCATGGCGTTTTTGAGCTGTAAGTGGCATAGACGTTTTTAAGCTCCAAAAAGAACCCAGGACCAGTGCTTTCTGAGGCTCCAGCGCTAGAGCTGTAAAAACGCCAGACGCCAGTAAAAGGTGTTAAACGCAATTTAATGGGGCTTAACGCTGTAAATACAGCGTTATGCACTGTTCCGCGTTTCTCTGTCTCTATTCAAAATCAATGGTTCCTTATGGGAGCCCATTGATATGAATAGAAGTCTCACCAGAAGTCGGATCAAGATGACTTGTGTGCTGAGAATCTTGAAGGGGAACCCCGACAAAATTTTGCGTGAGGTTCCCCCCAAGATCCATACCAGACCCTTTTCTGAGCACGCAGCCCGGCAGGTCAGGAAAGGGGGGGGGGGACGAGTGAGAGCCCCCCCTGGACCATACCAGGCCACATGCCCTCAACATGGGGGGTGGGTGATTTGGGGCAGAGGGGGGGCCCCTGCACCCCCCACCCCAAAACACCTTGTCCCTATGTTGATGAGGACAAGGGCCTCTTCCCGACACCCCTTGCCCGGTGGTTGTCGTGGTCTGCGGGTGGGGACTTATCGTGATCTGGAAGCCCCCTTTAACAAGGGGCCCCCCAGATCACGTACCCCCACCCTAGGTGAATAAGTATGGGGTACATCATATCCCTACCCATTCACCTAAATAAAAAAGTGTCAAAAATAAACACACTACACAGGTTTATAAAGTGTTTAATTAAAGCAGCTCCGCCTCTTCTCCGCTATCTTCTACTCTTTTGCTCGGTCTTCTCCCCTCTCCGGTCCTTCTCTGCTATCTTCTGCTCTTTTGCTGGGTCTTCTCCCCTCTCCTGTCCTTCTCCGCTATCTTCTGCTCTCTTGCTGGGTCTTCTCCCCTCTCTGGCTCTTCTCCGCTATCTTCTGCTCTTTTGCTGGCTCTTCTCCCCTCTCCGGTCCTTCTCTGCTATCTTCTGCTCTTTTGCTGGGTCTTCTCCCCTCTCCGGTCCTTCTCCGTTATCTTCTGCTCTTTTGCTGGGTCTTCTCCCCTCTCCGGCTCTTCTCCACTATCTTCTGCTCTTTTGCTGGGTCTTCTGCTCTTTTGCTGGGTCTTCTCCCCTCCTTTTCCGCTATCTTCTGCTCTTTTGCTGGGTCTTCTCCCCTCTCCGGTCCTTCTTCCGATGTGGACTTGACGCGATCTGCCGGTGTAATGCTGGGTCCGCCATGCGCAATGACCTTATGTTGGCATGGGGCGATGACATAGTTAGAGGACATGCCCCTTGTGATGTCATCACCCGGGGCATTTATTTACAAAGTAAAACTTTAAGTTTATCTGTCTTTGAATGTTAATGTTAAAAAAGCTAATGATTTTTTGAAACCTGAAAGTAGAAATATATTGTAAATCTAGTGATAAGTCCTACAGCATTTTATGAATTTGGATGACAGATTCATGAAAAGATTAAGAGAAAAAGCTTCAGATAAAACGCCACAAAATAATTAAAACACAAACATTGTAAAAAAAGAAACCATGCAAGTGCACTCCTGTAATAAATATTTATACTGTTCCTATATGTCAAGGATAGCTGATCATTTACTTTCAATTCAGCATGCTACTCTGAGCACATTCAAACAAATGATAGGCTTGAATTAAAGGAAAGAGCATAATTCAATGCAAGAAGTGAAACATAAAATTATGTGTTAAAAGTTAAACAGCGTGCACTATAAACTAAGTAATGTGCTCACATCTGTGGATAAGCAGTAAGGTTGAATTAAAAGAAAAAGAAAATAGAGTAAATAGAGTTCAAAAAGAACAATGAATTACATTTTTGTAGATATTTATGTAAAGGCACACATTATTATTATTAATAATAATAATATTATCACCATCATCAATATTATAGTAATGGGAGCTGAGCATAATGACTTCTTTAGTGAACATCAACTACGCCAGGATAGAAGAAATACAAATACCAATAAAAAAAAATCAAGCAGAAATGGCGGTCATTTGCTAAATGAAAAGCAAAATTTAAAAAATTTGCACTATGAGTAAAATAGTACTGAATCAAATATCATAATTAGCACCTAAAATCACTTCCCTTACTTCTTATTAACCTGCACTTTGTCCCAGCTGTCTAAATAAGCGCAAGTAACTCAAGCAAGCCCTTTAGGCTGGGTTCACATATGTACGAATTGCATTTGCCCCACATTCAATTTGCATGACATGCGAGTGTGACCGGCTCTCAATGGAGCCGGTTCACAAAGGGTCTAGGGCGGCCGTGGAGCGGATTGCAAAAGGGTCCTGTGCGTGTCTGGGTATGGTTCAGGTGCAAATGCAGGTGAATAAATTCGGACCTGAACCAGTGAACAGGCATGAACCCGCGGCCACACATATGTTACCCGGCCTTAGTGTAAACCTTAGACATTCTGGTGCTTTAGCCCTCTCCTTCCCCATTACTTCACTAACCTTCATGACCTAATAATGCTGTAAAAATAATAATAGTCTGGTAATAATAGTTCCTGTTCTGTCAGGTGTATAAAGAGTATCAGGTGCTCATAAATATAACTTTTTCATTTGAGCTACAGGATATATGGCACAGTTTTCTGCCAAATGTATGTCCGCACAATAACTACATTTTGAACTGTCACTCAATGACACAAATCTCATTTAGGCTGAAAACACAGTGCCTGTCCTGTACTGATATCCAAACCAGAATTGTCAGCCCTGCCTGCAGGACTACAGGACTTTACCTACCTCCACTTTGTTCCACTCCGCATGCAAACACTGATTTTTTTTCCAAGCAAAGCTAGGCTGCTTTGACTAGCTGGAGCCTGTGCAAAGAAAAGGCTCTTGGGGGATGTCTGTGTCCGTAGGAACTCACCACCCATCAGATGCCCATGCAAGAATTTAGAAGACCTTACATTATGTCACAGGAAATAATAAAAATTGTTTCTCACCACAGGAATAAGATAAAAGAAAAACATTTGGATATACACTTTGATAAAATATTGTTTCATTTTGTCCTGCTTTTGTAAAAGAGCATAATATTCTAACCTAAAGTGGAACTTTACTCTAAAGGGGAAGTTCTGCTTTATGTTCCTCTCCTCTCACCCACTACCACATTTGGCACATTAACATTTTTTGGGAGGAGTGGGTGCCTAGATTTGATAGGTTCCCACTTCCGCTCGGATCGCCTAGGTTCAACAACCTCTCTTTGCCCACAGCCACAAGGAGTCACAGCCAGCTTCTCACAGTAATGTCGTCATTACATGCCGGCAAAAGACCGACAAAGAATCTGGGGTGGGGGAACCACACCAAAAACCCCCAGAAAATGTTGTGAGGACCTCTGCCAAAATCCATACAAGACCCATATCCTTGCATCCCCACACACCAACAACCACAAGGTCAAGGTTGTGGGGAAGGGGCCTTGTCCTCATTAACATGGAGACAAGGTGGGAGGTACCTCTCCCATGTTAAGGGTATATGGGCTGGCATGGTTTGGGGGAAGGCACACACTATTCTCCCCCTTTCCTAGCCTGGCTGCATGCTCAGATAAGGTCCTGGTATGGATTTTGAAGGGGGACCTCGCACCATTTTTTTTATTGTTTTCGGGCATGAGGTCCCTCCCCCAACCCCCTGACCTGTACACCATTTTTTTTATGTTGGATCTTTTGTTTGCATTATGCTGTCAGCAGGAATGAGTCATGGTTTTTAGGACACCGGCAGATTCCGGCTCCCTAACTTCCAATGACTTATCCCTGCTGCTGACAGCAGGGATATGTCACTGGTTGCTAGGACACTGGCGGATGCCAGCTCCCAACAAAAGAGGATGCAATAATAAATAAAAAAAAGATATTGTCCATTTACAGAGACTGTAAGAGAATTTAAAAAAATTAACCTAAATGGATGCAGATGTAAAAGGATGATTATTAGTTTACATCCATTTGCCAATAGAAATGTGTTGCTCTACATTTTTCTGTGAATTCCAGGAGCTGTGATGTCACCCATTGTGACAGACCTAGCCGGAAAAGAGACTTTTGGAGGGAACTGTATGCTAGCCTCTTGCCGATCGATCGGCGCCCCTTGCATTTGGAGGAACGGTGCTCTTTGTGAGCTGTATGTCTGGGGACCCTGGATTTGCCATATAGGAATAGTGGCTGATTTATAATGCTGGGACAGATACTGTTAGGAGATGCTGATGTTAATTCCAACACCTGTCTGTCTATTGTCTGCTAAAAATGTGTATTGTAAATAAGTCTACTATGGGATCTAAGAGTCATTAGATCCCCATTGTTATTTGTGTTAATTAACTCTGTTATTGTGTGAAGAAGAGTCTATGTTGATTGTGATAATGTTGATTGGATTTTCTGAAATACAAGACGGCCAGTCTGGCCTAACGGTCATGTCTGAGTCATCTAGTCTGTCTAAAGGGATTAGTTAATTAGCTCATGTTAATTAGGGTAATTAGGTTACAGCTGTATTGTTAGAGTAATATGAGCATGAGGTCTGCACCTACACTTTGAGTATATAAAAGCCTGTATTTTGTCAATAAAGATAGATTCCTGGTTGAACTTACATACAGCCTGCCTGGTGTTTGTTCTGAGCTATCACAACTGGGTTAGAATGGCACATAGCTGAAGTTCTAATCCCGGAGCATTGGATGACCGAACCATCAGACGTTGCAATCTGATTCAATAGCTGCAGAGGAGTGTCGGGAGAGTGGAACCGAGCGAGCAAGGGGCTCGTTACACCCATAGACTCCCATAGTCCAGCCATTGTTGGTGCTCCTCCCTCCTCTCCTCTGCAGCAGCCATTCACTGACACAGGGGAGCTGGACACATGTGAAATCATGTGGCCAGATTAGAACAGATTAAAAATAGGTAAGTATACAGATCTAGGTAGGATAGGTAGGAAGAGGGTGGAGGAAACTTTTTTTTTTTCAAATATAAATTTTTAATTTTTCAAAGAAAGGGGAGTACAGAAAAAGTACAAGACAACTGTGGCCATAATAGGCAATCAAACATACATATTGGTCTTCAAGAGAAGGCTCAGATTCTATTTACAATATGGATGGCATAAAATACGATATAGAGAACGTGTTAAATCATCATATACATCACCCAATTCGACCATAGCCATTCCTTATCTCATATAGACATATTTTTATTATATTACCCCAGTCAATGGGCTACCTACATGGCCGGATTATCTATGTCCCAACCACACTAGCAAGACCGGAGGGAGAGGCAGGCAGCAAATCAACTGGAGATAGAACCTTCGGTTGAGGGAGTAAAGGATGGAGAAAGCAAGAAAGGGAGAAGGGAAAGAGGAGAAGGGAAAGGGGGGGGGAGGGATGTTAATCGACACGAGCGTGATGGATGAGGCAATGTTGTTACCTTTCAGTCTATCGGTTTCAGTGTGACCTTTAAGAGTTTAGGAAGGCCTGCCCTTCATCAGAGAGTATGAACATATTCCATTGCATCCAGGTTTTAGAGTGCATTTGTTGTTTGTGTTGTGCTGTAAGCACTAGATCCTCTAGTTTTTAATATCCTCTACTTTATGTAGCCACAATCCAATAGATGGGGATATATTTTGTTTCCACGCAGCTGGAATACAGGATTTGAGTAAGTGTCGTATTATAGATTTCTTATACGACTGTGCCGGGATTGTGGTAGCGTGTAGCAGAAAGAACGCTGGGCCTTTCCGAATTGTGTGGTCTGTAAATTTTTGTACAACTGTCTCTATTGTTGTCCAAAATTGTTGCAGTAATGGGCAAGACCATAAGATGTGGAGGAGTTTTCCTTTGTCTGTTTGGCATCTCCAACATCTGTCTGTTGTAGTAGGGAAGAATCTGTGTAGTAACTGAGGTGTTTAACACCACCTTGTTAGGATCTTATAGTTCATTTCGTATCCTTGTGCAGATGGAGGATTTTAGAGAGAATCTGATAATGTTTTTTTTTGTATGGCACTGAAAGTGCATTGTAGGTCGCTTTCCCATTTTTGTATGAACATCATGTCTGGTTGTTCTGTTGGTGTGTTAAGCAGAGCATATGTTTTGGAGAGTACTTGGGTTAATATCCCTTCGTCTCTACAATAGTCTTCAAATGATGTCAGGTCACGTTTGAATTACAGCGGATCTGGTATTGAGTGTATGAAGTGATGTAATCTGATCGCTTTCCAAAACGAAAGCTGGAAGCCCCCAGTATCGCTTGTTAGTGATTGGATCAAAGTCCGTTGATTCCCGTCTAGGTAGTGTAGAGTACGGTCTTTACCCGCCGTCCAAAATGTTTCATATTCTGATTGGTCTAATCCAGGTAGGAACGCCGGGTTGCCCAGAATCGGGGATAGTGGGGACTGTCTCGATGTCTGGAAGGTTGTATTGATCATTATGGAGCCCACATGTAATGTGGCGCCAATGATAGGATGTGTTGTTATGTCTGGAGATAGTCGATCATAGCACCATATTGCTCCCTTTAGCGGGACCCCTACCTGACTACGTTCTATTTGAATCCACAACTTGGATTGTTCATGTCTGTTCCATTCTATAATTCTCCCTAGGTGTACCACTTGGTAATAGTGTTTTATGTCAGGGAGGGCTAGCCTTCCGTATTGTTTTGGTAGTGTCAAATATCGTCTGTGTAGTCGTGGTTTTGTATGGGACCATATAAATTTTGTGAACATCGCGTGTACTCGTTTAAAGTACAGAGGTGGGATCTTAATTGGCAGCGCTTGGAACAGGTAAATACATTTCGGGAGAATGCACATTTTGATAAGTTTGCATCTGCCGAACCAGGAGTGGAGTCCTTTGCTCCACTCCTCGAGCAGCCCTCTTGCTTTAGATAACATTGGGGGGAAGTTCAGTTCAAATGTGTGTGTCAGGTCACTGAGGATGCTGGTTCCTAGGTAGCCAAGGTGGATGTCTGACCATTTGAAATTAAATTTGGTTTTAAGGGGGGTCAGGATGTCAGGAGTCATGTTAATGCCCATAGCTTTAGATTTAGCACAGATTTGTCAAAGTTGATTTTTAGATTAGATATGTTCCCATAACTCTTGAATTCTTTAATTAGATTCAGGAGGGATACCACTGGGTTAGTAAGGGAAAATAGAAGGTCATCTGCATATGCAGAGATCTTATATTGGGCCTGATTTATGGTGATTCCGGATATAGCCGGATTTCAGCGTATCGTACACAGGAAGGGTTCTAGTACTAGTGCGAAGAGAAGGGGTGACAGGGGACAGCCCTGCCTGGTGCCATTGGAGATGGTGAAGGGATCAGAGAGGATTCCGTTAGCTTTGACCTGGGCCGTCGGTATAAAGTATATATTGGAGATCAAGTGTAGCACGTTGTCACCGAGTCCAATATGTTTGAGAACGGAAGACATAAATTCCCAACTCACCTGGTCAAAGGCCTTCTCAGCATCTGTGCTGAGAAAGACGCATTGGGTTTTGGTCTCTGAAGCCCTATGTATTAAATTAAGTACCTTGATGGTGTTGTCCCTAGCTTCTCTTGAGGGAACAAAGCCCACTTGGTCTATATGTATCAGGTCTGTCACATGTTGTGATAGTCTGTTGGCCAGTATTTTAGTAAAGAGTTTGAGATCTATATTTAGAAGAGATATAGGCTTGTAGCTGCCAAAGGCGGTTGGATCTTTTTCCTCTTTAGGAATGAGAGAGATGTGGGCCCTTAAGGTATCGCTTTGTAGGTGGCCTCCCTCTGTAAGATTGTTGCATAGTTTGATCATGTAGGGTCCTAGTACTGGTAGGAGTGTTTGATAGTATTGTAATGTAAACCCGTCTGTGCTTGGCGCCTTACCTTGTTTCATGCTTTTGATGGCGCATTGTAGTTCCATCAATGTGATGGGTTCTTCCAGTGTCGCTCTAGTTTCTTCCGAAAGTTTGGGAATGTTTGATGAATTGAGGTAATCCCTTATTGCTGTGTCTCTAGTATGCTGTTTTGGAAGGTTATACAAGGAAGCGTAGTAGGCCTGAAATTCACTGGCTATTTGGGTAGGCATGACTTTCCTCTGGCCCGATGACGAGATAACTTGGGGAATGTATGCGAGTAGTCTCTGTTGCCTTACTGCTTTGGCCAGAAGTTTACCACATTTGATCCCTGATTCGTAGGAAAGTTTCCTACAGGATTGTAATGCTGCCTTAGCCTTATATTGTAATAGGTCTACTGTTTGTTTGCGGAGAGATTGCAATTCTGTTTCTAATGAGGGTATTGGGTTTTTATTGTGCTTGGTTTCCAATTCCTGTATCTTATGTAAGAGTAGTAAAAGTTGTTTTTCCCATTCTCGTTTGATTCGTGCCCCGTGCTTGATCAGAACCCCCCTGATTACGGACTTGTGGGCTTCCCAAAGTATCCCTGGGTCACAATTGTCAGTGTCGTTAGTTCGAAAATATTGGTTCAATTCTTCTGTGATCTGTCAGCACCGTAGGGGTCTGTAGTAGGCTTTTGTTCAGCCTCCAGAACTTTGCTTTAGTCATGGAGGTCTGCGAGAGGGTGTAGCGCATGGTAATGGGTGCGTGATCTGACCAGGTGATATTTCCTATCACTGGGTCATGTGCTGCCTCTAATTGGCCATGTGGTATCAAGAAATAATCGATACGTGAATATACTTTGTGAGGGGACGAGTAGAACGTGTAATCCCTCTCCCCTGCGTGGTGGAGTCTTCATATGTCTATTAGTTGGGCTTCGTGGAAGTTTCGAATGATGCCTTTGTGTATACTGGTTCTGAGAGATGAGGTACCGGAGGATGTGTCCACTGTTGGGCTTAGGGGTACATTAAAATCACCTCCCAGAATCAAATGACCTTCGGCAAAATCCATCAGTAGGGTCAGTGTATTGTGCATAAAGGTATCTTGCCTGTCATTTGGTGCGTAGACCATAGCTAGCGTCACCAGCTCCTCTCCAATTAGCCCTTTAGTGAACACAAACCACCCCTCAGTGTCTATTTTAGTGTCCAGATCCAAGGTAATTTCCCTGCAAGGAGTATAGACACTCCCTTAGACTTTGCTGTTGGATTTGTGGCATGGTAAGTCGTCAGGAAATATTGTTTTTTCAGGCAAGGTGGTGCACCTCTTTTGAAGTGTGTTTACTGTATGAACGCTATATCTGCTCTAGTTCTTTTAAGATCATTCAAGAGCATACGGCGCTTTTCAGGTACATTTAACCCTTTGGCATTCAGTAAAAAAATAGTAACGTGGTCCATCACTCCCGTGTGGAGGGGGAAGGCTGTAGGTGGGGAAGGGTTGGTGTGGGGTAGTAAAAAGTGGGGAAATTAGAGAAGGGGGATAGGGTAGAAAGGGGAGAGCAAGGGTAGCTTTAGAATGAGTAGAGCGGAAAATAGTGCCCCGTACACACGATCGGACATTGATCGGACATTCCGACAATAAAATCCATGGATTTTTTCTGACGGATGTTGGCTCAAACTTGTTTTGCATACACACGGTCGCACAAAGTTGTCGGAATTTCCAATCGCCAAGAAGGTGGTGACATACACCACGTACGATGAGACTAGAAAAGGGCAGGTCCGAACCAAGCGCGGCACCCTTTGGGCTCCTTTTGCTAATCTCGTGTTAGTAAAAGTTTGGTTAGAGACGATTCACGCTTTTTCAGACTCGTGGCTTTCAGATCGTTTTCTGCTGTTCAGTTTGTGCTTGTGGGTTTGTATCTGGTCCTCAGTGCGTGCAGTGAGTTCGCATTGATTTATCATTGTGTTCTTGTTCGTTTGTTACTGATTTTCAGGTCACTCTTCACAGGCCTTGCTGTTCTTCAGTGCGTTCTGTTACTTCATTCTGAGCGGCCAACCGTTTTCTAGCCATGTTGCGTATACATACTCCTCGTAGAGTTCGTGCTGTGCGGGGGCTTGGTGTTGGGGTCTTTACCTTGACACAAGTCAAGTCCATATACAGGGTGAGGAGGAGTTCATGGACCAGGAATGGGTTGCTCCAGCGTGACCAGTTCTGTCACATGCCTTTGCTCTGTGAGAATAATCCTGATGATTTCAGGAACTTTCTCCGGATGACGGACCCCGTATTTCACCGTTTGTTGGCTTTGCTGACCCCTTATATTAGCAGGCAGGATACCTGCATGAGGCAAGCCATCACTCTGGAGCAGAGGCTAGTCGCCACCCTGCGGTACTTGGCGACGGGGAGAAAGCTGCAGGACTTGAAGTTCTCGTCAGGCATCTCCCCTCAGGCTCTGGGGATCATTATCCCAGAGACCTGTTCTGCCATCATTCAGGTCCTGCAGAAGGATTATATTAAGGTAAGATTTATCCTTTAACATCACATTTTATTGTTTTTAATGTTTGATAATATATTGTATTTCTTTCCTCATTCCCTAATTACCATGATTGGAATATGCTGTGAATGTCCCCTTTGTCCTCATGCATGCTGGATTTTTTTGTAATTTTTTTTTGTCCTTCATACATAATTGCCTTCACTTACCTCCCCAGTATGCTCTCCTGGCCCTATATTCACCTCATGTAGTCACTTAACAATGTATTTTATCAGCTCCATAGTAGTGCTTTACCCTAAATACCCCCTAAAATGTTTTAAAATGTGATTTGTGCTTTAAATTCTGGCAGAGTGCCAGAGGCTTTTTTTGGGGGGTCCCTAAATCATTTGGAACCCTCCCTCCCCCCAACTGCTAAGTCAGCTGATACCAATTCTCTATCTATCCTCAATCATCTATCTGCTGACTTTGCCAGACCCATATACATTATACCCATCTCTTTTGTGGTCAGATGTATGGATGAATTCCCCAAAGCATGTAGTGCAAGGGCCTGCCTGAATACTTTCAAATGGTACTGTTTAAAGTTTTTGTATCCTATTATTATCTTGATAGGCAATAGCAGAATTTCCAAATGTGCTCAAATGTGTACAATGTGTATGTATATCTTTGTATTATGACACTTCTTACCTGTCCAGTGGGCTGCCAATAGTGTAACTAAGGAGGGGCTGGCCAAAGTAATACACATTATTTAGGCATTCATCTCTCAATGAAGTGGAGAGGGTTACCTGTCCAAGAGCTCCCCCCCTAAAATGTTAGAAATGGCCCCTGAGAGGGGGGGGGGGAATCTGATAGGTGTACCTTATACTTTGGTCTTTAAAAACTCCCTCAAATAAATGTTATCTTCATGTTGGCCAAGAATATTTGTGTCTAATCTGCTTTCCACGTTTATGTGCAAAATGACTAATTTTTTGTTGTTGTTTGACTCCACAGTTTCCTTCCACGCCACAGGAATGGCAGACTGTGGCCTCCCACTTTGCCCAGCGGTGGGACTTTCCTAACTGCGGAGGGGCAATTGATGGGAAACACGTCCACATCGTACCACCACCCAACTCAGGGTCATACTATTTCAACTATAAGGGGTTCAATAGTATTGTGATGTTGGCGGTGGTGTCGGCTACTTATGAGTTCCTGTATGTGGACGTGGGAAAGAATAGCCGGATGTCCGATGGTGGAGTCATCGCCCAGACGGAGTTCTACAGGCTTCTCCAGAATGGCAGCTTGGACTTGCCAACTCCAGAAGACAATCTGGAAGGACTCCCATTCGTCTTCGTTGCGGATGAAGCGTTTGCGATGGGGGACCATCTTATGCGGCCATTCCCGATGAGGAACCTCACCCCGGACCAGAGGGTTTTTAATTACCGGCTGGCCAGAGCCAGAAGAGTGGTGGAGAACACGTTTGGAATCATGGCCAGCCGGTTCCGCCCATTTCTTACACCCATACACATGGCGGAGTACAAACTGAATCACATCATCCTGGTGTGCTGTGTTCTATACAACTTTTTACGGCAACATTCTGCCAACTATGCTGGCTCAGTTGGGCCTGAGGCCGGAATTCTACATGAAACAACCCTGATGGCGCTTGAAAGTGGCTGTCCTGGCTTGCCCCCCCCGAGTGCCCGTGATGTCTGGCTAAGATACCTTGAATACTTTGCGGGTAGGGGGGCTATCAATATGCCAGACAATGTCTGAGACCTTTTTCAAATAATAATAATAAAAAAAAAAAAACAACTACTAAAATCTTTGGTGACATTTACTGCTTGTGTTTCTTTTAGCTGACCCTCACAGAAATGTGGCGAGTCCTGAAAATGGTGTGATTGTGTAACATTACAAAGCACTGTTGGGTGTTATTTACTAAAGGCAAAGACACTTTGCACTACAAGTGCACTTGAAACTGCACTTGTAGTGCAAAGTGGATTTTCGCTTAGGAAATAACCCCCATTGTCACTGAAAACACCAATTAGAGCACAACAAAAGTTTTGGAGCGTTGAAACAATAATCCACACATTCTTGATTAACAATCTTTTTAATACCAGCACAATCACATGTGCATTTAGAAAAGGTTTTTAAAACAAACCAACATGTTTGTTGTATAACAATTTTTGGGGTCACATTAGAAAAAGTAGCAATGTCCATTTAAGATAAAACAGGCATGTTTAAAACCAACAAGAAAGACACAAATCTTGAACTTACAAAGTTCACATTTGGTAGAACTTGAAGGCAATATCAGACATGAGTATTTACAAAATGTGTTTGACATTGCGTTAGGATGGGGTGAAGTCACCCCAGGAAAAGCCAAATTTTGAAGATGCACACAAATTGCCGAATGTCAACATGTGCTACCTGCCATCATGGGGGATCAAGGGACATGTTTTGGGGGTGCAGCCCCTTCCTCACAGCTACTTTATTATTGAGGAAGGGGTTGCACCCCCAAAACGCCTACATCCCGTGATGGCAGATAGCACATGTTGACACACTGTGTGCATCTTCAAAATTTGGCTTTTCGCAAAAATGTCAAAAAAAAGGGTATAAATTTTTAGCTCACAAAAAAACAAAGGGATTTAGATTTGTTTTAAACTCTCCCTAAAACAACAATGATGTTCTTAATTTTTTTTTTAACATCATTGATATTTTTCTGGATGTTTTCCAAGTCCCTATTACACCCCATGATCTCCCCGATCAGGATCTGTGCACTTTCAGAGGTGAAATGCCCTGGATCCACAACATCACGATCACCTAAAAAGATAGAAACAAAAACACACCATGTATTATAAATATGCCGGCATCCATCTCTTACCTGAGCCTGTGGTCACAGACACTCACCTGTTGTGGTGACAATTTCCACCACGTCTTCCTCCTCCTACTCTGCTTGGCTTGGGTGGATTTCCCCTTCTTCCAGAGGTGGGGGGGTCTGTGGTCTCCTCGGATGAGGGGTGTCCTCCGAGTCTTTTATCCCTTATGTAAAAACAAATAGGTATACTTAGCACACAGATATTTGATGGCAGAACTATAAATATGAAACATTGCTTGGAAGTGGGGTACAATTGTCTATTTTGGCTGAGTTCCAAGATGTTGAAATTTTATTGTCCTTTGTCAAGCTTGAATACTTACCTGTTTAGTACAAGCTTCACAGATGGAGACACCCCTATAGTATACACTGGGGCACCTGTGTGGGCCCCCCTAATAAAAAGGGTGTTCTGGTGTCCCACACTAGTGCTCCAGAGTCCAGATGTGAAAACTGCTGCTGAGTGTCCTCTCCTTACACAGAATCTAGTTTGCATTTCATTCTAGTTACAAACCCATCTACACAACCAAATTATTTTCAGACAAGTAGGCCATAAAAAAATGTTTTAAAAAGCATATGGCCAAAACAATGGTGTGTTCTAGGCCCAAAGAACAATGTTTCGTACGAACGAATAATGTGCCCATGAACATGAAAGTTGCCACTTTAAAATGGACAACAGTTAAGAAAAGCACACGGGGCAGCACGAACTTAATAAACCTAAAGAATAGGAACACAGCACAACTACTTACTTTTTTGCAGCACTCTCCTGATCCTTCTGTACTGCTCATGCTCCCTTAATTTCAGGTCCGACCACCGCTTCTTGAGCTGATCTTTCGATCGTCGTACCCTGAAATTCCGGTGCAGACTCTTGACCACTTTCGCCATGATCTTGGCCTTTCGGACATTGGGGTTGGGGTAAGGTCCATACTTCCCATCATAGTCGGCTCTCTTCAGGATGTCAACTATCTCCACCATCTCCCCAAAGGACATATTCGAAGCCTTAAATCAGTGGTTCTCAACTCCAGTCCTCGAGACCCACCAACAGGCCAGATTTTAAGTATTACCTTGGGGAATTGCAGACTAGAATACTGCAATCACTGAGCAGCAAGTGATATAACCTGTGATGTATTTCAGCTATCTTGCAAATCTGGCCTGTTGGTGGGTCCTGAGGACTGGAGTTGAGAACCACTGCCTTAAATCATCTCTTCTGGGATCGGGACGTTTCCGGCTCCGGGCTTTCCACCTCCTCCTCCTCCTAGTTGGTGTAATTATCTGACACCTGCTGTGTCTCCTCAATGTGCTCTTCCCCCCACTGCGCTGAACGAGAAGGGACGGGGAATAGACTAGAAAGAACGTCAGGGGCGGGCGAAGGTTCACGCATGTGCAGTGTCTATAAAAGCATAACACGCACGATCTGTGAGCGGAGGAAGGAGTATCGGAGGTGTCAATCCTGATAACGAAGGTAACATCTAAACTTGGGCATATACTGCTTCTAAATTGAGGCCTATATTGTAACAAGATTAGTAGAGTTTAGCCTGACATTAGGGTTTGTCTTGTCTTGTGTCTTGCAGAGAAAATGGATGGCTTCAATGACCACAACTTCCTCCCCCTGTTCATAGAAAAAAACAGGGAGCTGCCCTGCCTCTAGCAGGTCAAACACCCGCATTATAATCATAAACAAAAGAGGCAGACAGCGCTGGAGAAACTGCTGGAGTTGGTGAAGCCGGTGGTCCCCATGGCAACCATCCCCTATTTAAAAGCCAAAATTGGTGGCCTGAGGAGCACTTATCTTAGGGAGCGCAAGAAGGTCACGGATTCCCAGAGATCTGGAGCTGCAGCAGAAGACGTTTATGTCCCCAGGCTGTGGTACTATGAGAGACTGCGATTTCTGTCAGACCAGACTGGAGTCAGGGAATCCCTCTCAACCCTTCCTTCCACTCTTCCTTCCACCCCAGCTGAGGCTTCCGATGTCCAACCTGGGACTTCCAGCCAGGAAGAAGTGGAGGAGCCCAGCTGGAGCCAGGTATAGCATTCTTATACAGATTTCTGGGCAAGCAATAAATGATGTTTACTAGATGTTATTATTGATCACTAATTGCTAATTTAATAAAGTGTTAGGACAAGAATGAAAAATGCTGGGCTCAGAATGATAGTCTGTTATATTTGTTAACATTCAATTTGCAACAGTCATGAGGTAAAAATTGTGTGTGATTGATAAATAAAAAACTAAAACTATGTCCCTTTTTCATACACAGGAAGACCTCAGCCAGGAGGAGGCTCTGGAATGTGCTACACAGGAGGAGGCTGTGGAATGTGGCAGCCAGGAGGAGGCGGGGTTTAATGGCAGCCAGGAGGAGGCGGGGGTTAGTGGCAGCCAGGAGGAGGCGGGGGTTAGTGGCAGCCAGGAGGAGACGGGGCTAAGTGGCAGCCAAGAGAAGTCAGGGCCCTGTAAGAGCCTGACAGAATCGCAGGTTCCTCCCCTCCGCCTTCCAAACAAAAGACCCAGGAAGGGGAGTCACGTGCAGGATTCAGCGCTCAGGCTCATTCAGGAGGCTTCTGCAACCCTGAGAGCCACCCCCACTCCTGAAGAGGCCTTTGCCTGCATGGCTGTCACCAAACTGCAGGGCATGCAGGAGGGCCAACGCCTCCTGTGTGAGGACCTTCTTTATAAAGTCTTAACTAAGGGGGCGAGGGGGGAAATCACACCCAATACCCACCTGAGTGAGTTGGACCATCCTCCCCCTCCTCCTCCTCCTGCCACAACTCCACCACTAGAGCCACAGCATGGAAGGAAGCGTGGAAGGAAGACCAGAGACTGATGACCTGGGTTCAGTCTTGTCAGGTAAAAGATGCAGGCTCTTGTATGACCACAGCTTGGGGACACAGATGTCATCTGCTGCTTTCAAGATCTCTGGCACTTCTGAACCAGACTGCACTCCCTTAGATATGGACTCCTCAGGCCACCAATTTTGCAGTAAAATTATTGATGTGTGCCCTGGGGGTCAAAGGCTTCACCAATTTCTGCTGTTTCTCCAGCGTTGCCTCCCTCTTTCTTTGGTTAGGACCCCTTAATAAAGGATTTTGTGTTTCAATTATACTCGCCTATGTGTGTTTTCCTTCAAAAAGGACAGTTTGCTTGTGAGAATTCAGGTACATTTCAAAAATACAATGTGAAATTAACAAGAGACACCAACACCAAACAATCTCATTGAGATTAAATAATACAACCCCTGGCAAAAATGATGGAATCACCAGTCCCTGAGGATGTTCCTTCAGTTGTTTATTGTTGTAGAAAAAAAAGCAGATCACAGGCATGGCCAAAAACTAAAGCACAGGTAATAAATTATGGAATCACTCAATTCTGAGGAAAAAATTATGTAATCACCCTGTAAATTTTCATTACAAACGCTAACACCTGCATCAGATTAAATCTGCTTGTTAGTATGTAGGTAAAAAGGAGTGATCACACCTTGGAGAGCTGTTGCAACAAGTGGACTGACATGAAGCATGGCTCCAACACCAGAGATGTCAATTGAAACAAAGGAGAGGATTATCAAACTCCTTAAAGAGGGTAAATCATCACGCAGTGTTGCACAAGATGTTGGTTGTTCACAGTCGGCTGTGTATAAAACATGGACCAAATACAAACAACATGGCAAGCATACTAGTAGACCAAGGAAGACATCAAAGCGTCAACACAGAAAACTTAAAGCAATATGCCTTGAAAACAGAAAATGTACAACAAAACAAATAAAGAACAAATGGGAGGAAACTGGAGTCAACATCTGTGACCGAACTGTAAGAAACTGCCTAAAGGAAATGGGATTTACATACAGAAAAGCTAAAAGAAAGCCATCTCTAACACCTAAACACAAAAAAACAAGGTTACAATGGGCTAAGGAAAGGCAATCGTGGACTGTGGATGATTGGATAAAAGTCATATTCAGTGATGAATCTCGAATCTGCATTGGGCAAGGTGATGATGCTGGAACTTTTGTTTGGTGCCGTTCCAATGAGATTTATGCAGACGACTGTCTGAAGAAAACATGCAAATTTCCACAGTCAATTATGATATGGGGCTGCATGTCAGGTAAGGGCACTGGGGAGATGGCTGTCATTAAATCTTCAATAAATGCACAGGTTTACATTGAAATTTTGAACACTTTTCTTATCCCATCTATTGAAAGGATGTTTGGGGATGATGAAATCATTTATCAAGATGATAATGCATCTTGCCATAGAGCAAAAACTGTGAAAAAATTCCTTGACGAAAGACACATAAGGTCAATGTCATGGCCTGCAAACAGTCCGAATCTCAATCCAATTGAAAATCTGTGGTGGAAGTTAAAGAAAATGGTCCATGACAAGGCTCCAACCTGCAAAGATGATTTGGCAACAGCAATCAGAGAAGGCTGGAGCCAGATTGATGAAGAGTACTGTTTATCACTCATTAAGTCAATGCCTCAGAGACTGCAAGCAGTTATAAAAGCCAGAGGTGGTGCAACAAAGTACTAGTGATGTGTTGGAGTGTTATTTTGTTTGTTTTTCATGATTCCATAATTTTTTCCTCAGAGTTGAGTGATTCCATAATTTATTCCCTGTGCTTGTTCTATAAATCTAATTTTTACTGGCCACCACAATTATTTTTCTTGATTTCTTTTAGTGTTTCTTAAAGCCAGATAGTTGCCATTTGAAATGTCTTTAGTTTTTGGCCATGTCTGTGATCTGCTTTTTTTCTACAACAATAAACAACTCCTCAGGGACTGGTGATTCCATCATTTTTGCCAGGGGTTGTACAAGATAACAATGATGTTGTGGTAACTTGACACACAAAACACACACAAAAATATTCTGGAGTAAAACAAACAAAAAAAAAAAAATCATCCTTGAAAAAAATACAAAACAAAAATAAAAAAAAAACCCAAAAAATTTTGTCAGACTTTGTGCGTCGGAATTGTCCACACACGGTCGGAATTGACACGATCGGATTTTGTTGTCGGAAAATTTTATAGCCTGCTCTCAAACTTTGTGTGTCGGAAAATCCGATGGAAAAAAGTCAGATGGAGCCCACACACAGTCGGATTTTCCGACAACACACTCCGATCGCACATTTTCCGTCGGAAAATCCAACCGTGTGTACGGGGCATAGGTGCTATAAATTGTCCAAACTAGTACTAATCGTTAAACAATTGTACGCAAACTCCTGCAATGAAACACGCTCTGGTTATCACCGGGCAGGTGCTTCGGCCTATTGGGGAGGAGGTTAGACTACAACCGGGGGAGTCTACCTGGCCCCGCCCAACCCCCCCAGCCCTAGGGTAAAACTTTGGCATGTATTATGTGAAAGCAGAAAAAAACACACATAAGTAAGTAAGCAAACAGGCGGTAACTTATATACAAACACATATGTAGAACATACATGACCCCAGTGTTAACTCATTAATCACATATTCATTTTGACCCATCTTTAAACATCCGTTAAGAGAACTTTTTTGCCTAACACCATTGGAGCCCTTATACCTCCATTTGGACTTTCGGACCTGGTCAGTGTTTCGTACGGTCCCTGGTCGATGCCCTCCCGCCTTTTGTTGTGGTGTGTACAGACTTGATCTACCTGGCCGGGGGGACCCTGTCCATCTCCGTAAGGACATAACCACACCCATCTGGGGGTTAGGCCAGGGGGAGCGTGGGAGAATGCTGTTGTGGCCCACAGATCTACAAGTGCAGCCCCTCCTCCTGCTGAGAGGTTTTCTTTCCCCTCTCCACACCTAGGGCTATAGCCCAGTAGGCCACTCCCCTTATACATATTATATTCACTAGCTGATCATCTAAAAACCAAAGATCATATTCCATCTATCGGTCTTTCACACCACAGGGGGAGGCCTGTGGACTCCTAAAAAGTACTTCTAAGATATATGTGTTTTATTGTAGCTGTCCCCCTCCACCACCCCCTAGCGGGCATGAGAAGGGGGTACATCCATTGGTTCCAGAAAAAATTAAGGCTTTAAAACCTCCTTGGAGTGTATCTGATGGTCCACTTTGCCCTAGTCCCCCACAGTGATCAGACCCCCATATGGCAGTGAGACAACCTGTATGGAGCAAAACAATTGTTAAGTGTAGATATGTCTGCAAACCCATATCTGATCATTAGGGTCTCAAGTTTTCCTCCTATTTATGTACAGACTCATGGATCGTGGGACCCGGTTGTCTTGTTCATAATGTGTGAGTGTCCCCCTCCACAGACATGGTTGCAAGCCCTCCGCTTTCCACCGTTCATGTCTCTCCTGACCATCTTTGGTTTCTGGATGCATTTGGTCAGACTGTAGTGCGATACAAATAGAGTTCCAGTTCAGGAGTGCCCTTATGGGTCATTGGAGGCCAATGCGGTGGGGGTGCCTCCGCTGTGTGTCCACCCCAGGGGCCAGTTTCAAGTGTCCACAGCATCAGGCAAAAGTATAATCATGGGGGCAGAAATGGGTAACCAACTCAGAAACTATCTCTATCTCTAATCCCCAACGTCCAACCACAGCCTACAGTCCCACAGCCTACCTCAGGTGTCAAATCCTAGGCTCGGGTTTAAACTAATGGAGCAGGGGTTATGGTGATTTTTTTGTCTGGAGGGAGTTTTCCCTACATCCATATGGCCTCAACTGATGAGTTGTCAGGAGGCTCTAACAGGGAGGCATAACAGGTGGGTCTAACCTAGAGGAGTACTGGGGATGAGGCACTAGTGGCAGTATTCAGGTATGTACAATCTCACCGCTGCAGCCGCCGCTGCTAGGTTTCCCTGGTCTCCTCTGGCGATGTGATGCGAAATCTGTGCCGGTTTCTCTGTGGTCTCGGCGAGTGGGTTCTTCTCTGACTTGACCAGCCTGAGCGGGGGCCGAATTGTGGGATCACTTGGAGCCAATCTGGAACTTCTACTGAATCTGTTTCCAGGAAATCAAACAGTGCAGGTAGTTCTGATGGTAATCGCAGGGTGAAGAACTGTGATTGCTTCATGAATGTCACCGCTATGGGGAAGCCCCATCTGTATGTAATTCCGCCGTGTTGGGCGATTGCAAGAACAGGCTTTAGCAGTGCTCTTCACTGCAGGGTGGCTCTTAAGAGATCCGGCAGGATCTGAATGACGGCTCCATCAAATTCAATGTCTCTCACCCATGCTTTCCGCGTGATGATTTCTTTGTGTACATACTGATGGACCCGGCAGATCACATCCCTTGGGCGATTCGGGTCTGACGATCGTGGCCCCAGCACTCTGTGTATCTGGTCAAAAGACATGGTAGCTGGGAAATTATCTCCTGCTATGTTCCTGAATATGGCTAGTGTAGTTCCTGCCAGGTCTTCTGTTCCAGTGGCTTCAGGTAAGCCCCGGAGTTGCAGGTTGTTCCTTCTGCTGCGATCCTCAATTTCTTCCAGGTGTAGTTGCTGGGCAAGTATTGACGCTGCTTGTGTGGCCTGTGCTTCTTCCACTTGTTGCAGTCTCTTCTCCATTGCTGACACTGTGGTCTCCCCTGCTCCCATTCTCTCTGACAGTGAGGTAATGTCATTGCATACCACTGCTATGACCTGTCTGTGGGATGTTTCTAGCCTGTTTGCTAATGACTCAAAGTCGGTTCTCGTAGGCAGAGCCTGCAGCAGTGCCCTCAGTGTAGTGAGTCCTGTGTGTCAGGGCGAAACACCGCTGCTGTGCCGAGGTCTTCCTCCATGGAGTGAGAGGCTATGTGGGACGTCTGATTTGTGCTGTAGTGTACTCACATGTCCGCCCGGCCTCGTGGTGTCTGCCATCTTAGGAGCAGGGGATGTTTCCTGCTGTCCAGGAAAATAGCGTTCAATTTCTCAGTTTGCTTGTGGTTTAGGCAGCGGTTTCTTCCTCTGTTTCCCTCTCCACTTCCCAGCAGAGTACATGCCGTGATTGCTGACGATTTTGGCTGAAATTAGGGCTGGAAGGGCCAGGACAGACCGGGAGCTCCACAAGAACACGTCTTTACATGGCCATAACCAGACCACCAGGGAACATTTTTAAGAACAGATATAGTTAGGCTTTTTTCCACTTTAATTGCACCAACAACATCAATAGGTAAATGAACAATGGTAAACAATGGTAAATCAATACTTTCATTTTGTATTCCATATTGTGTGATTGTTTTCTGATAGGACAAACATAATCTAGTACGGTAAACCTTTGCATTAGTAATTCCGCTATGGGTCTTCATTACCCCACATTCCAACCTACAGACTTACAATGAATCATTGTATAAAAGAATATTGTTAGTATTGTGAGAAAGATATATTTTCTTGTTTGCTCCAGTTTAACCACTTTAGCCTCAGAAGATTTGGCTGCTCAATGACCAGAGCACTTTTTGCGATACGGCACTGCGTCGCTTTAACTGACAATTGCGTGGTCGTGAGACACTGTCCCCAAACAAAATTTTGCGCTATAAACAAAAAAAAAAACAGTGGCAATTTTGAGAAAAACACAATATTTTGTACTTTAATATGGAAAAGTTTCTCCAGTGGGGCTTTAAAACAGCAATATAACAGGGTCAAAAAAAATGTAATTGATATTTAGAGTTGTTTATTTGAAAAATGTCCAATATAATGGTATATTTGAATACAATATATACAATATAAAATCTGGTCCAATAATACAATACAATACATGTTCCACAATGCAATAAACAAACAGAATTGTGCACATCGTTACATTACATAAAGCTATATGGTGTGCGAGTCCCGATGCGTTTCGACCTATGTACGGTCTCTTCAGGGGGACAATTGGCTCTAAAAAATATTACATATATTCAGAATTAAAGAAGCATGTTGTCATACATCACATTAAATAATCCATAGTGGTATATTTACCACTCAAGAGTGGAATGAGTGTTCTTATTACCAGAAATGGTAGGAGCCGTTGAAGAATCCGGAGGGCTTAGAGGCCGCCCCCATCTCCCCAGGAGAGAAGAGCCCACTCCGAGGGGCTTGCAAGGAGCCACACTGTAAGCGCCCTCTGAGGGACGGAGGAGCTCACGCCTGCAACGAATACCCAATGATAGGCATTTGTTAATTAGGAAAAATTGAATGCGTTAACTCGTAGCATATCCGCCAGAGTATCATTTTTACTATAATGCCCTGTACACACGGTCGGATTTTCCGACGGAAAGAGTGCGATCGGTTTGTGTTGTCAGAAATTCCGATCGTGTGTGGGCTCCATCGGACTTTTTCGGTCGGAATTTCCAACACACAAAGTTTGAGAGCAGGCTATAACATTTTCCGACAACAAAATCCGATTGGTTAAATTCCGATTGTGTGTACACAAATCCGATGCACAAAATGCCACGCATGCTCAGAATAAATTAAGAGATGAAAGCTATTGGCTACTGCCCCGTTTATAGTCCCAACGTACGTGTTTTATGTCACCACGTTCAGAACTATTGGATTTTCCGACAACTTTGTGCCGCCGTGTGTATGCAAGAAAAGTTTGAGCCAACATCCATCGGAAAAAATCCATGGATTTTGTTGTCGGAATGTCCGATCAATGTCCGATCGTGTGTACAGGGCATAAATGTTTCTAAATGTGTATATATATATATATATATATATATATATATATATATATATATATATATATATATATATATATATATATATATACACAAAGACTGACGGTAAATATGGGCTGTAGATGTATAAATTCATCACGGTATCATTTACGTCCCATAGAGAGGACTAACCAATATTAAATAATAATTAAACAATATGGTGATATAGTAATGTAGGAAGTGTGTTTGTAATCCATTAACGGTAATATTGAATAGCAATGTATGTGAATCTTATTTAGTACAGTTATTACGAAAAAGTGCAATGTGTGTGTGTAAAAGACTGAGAATTAGTACAGTCAAAGCGTGCACTGTATGCTGAATAATATTATAAATTAAATAATTCATTAAGTGATTAAAAATATTAAGACAATTCATAAAGTGCCTAGTGTCTGCCAACTAAATGCTGGCGTGATGTGAAAAAAGCAACAGCAGCTAAAAAATAAATAAAAACCATATGTGTGAAAATATGTGTCTAGTGGTGTAGTTTACCTTATACAGTAGTGTAGTTTGTATAGACTTGTAGGTTGTTTAGGCTTATAGGGCTTGTTTGTTATTGAGGAGGACCTGACTGCAGTTAGGCAAGAAAGGTGGGGACTCTGATGTCGAGAGAGGGTGGATGCAGTGCCGTCCATCCTGATCTGCATGGAATCATAAATTGATTCTCAAGCATCCAGTCTTTTATATACCTATGGGTGTGACAAATGGGATGATCGTATGCAGGCGCCAGTCTCTTCCCCCCCAGAGATATGGAGTGAGGGCCGCTAGATGAGTGGCCCACATGTGGCTTCCTCTGCATCCCGGAAGGCTAGGAAGCCCCGACCGCTGTCGCCATCTCCGCCGCAAAGCGCGTGACATCATGACACCGTGCGCACGTCGAAGCCTCGCACACGCGCACTTCGTCACAAACAGTCCGGAGATGAACAAAGGATGCCGCCGGCAAGGTGGAGCTCACTTCGGCGGTCAAGGATCGCCACTCAGCCGCTGATTAGAGCAAGAAAGGGGCATGAGGACCATTCCAAATACCCCCACCCTGCCGGGAAGCCGCAGGGGGCCGAACTTCACCCCCACAGGGGGGGGGGGGGGGACAGGTACAGCCAAAACCCATGTGAGTTTATCTCTTAGTGGTTTTTGCTTGTGTCCTCTTGCATAGTTCACCACGCAATGATGAATGTCTCTGCTTGTCTTTCATAAACCGTCCGTGTTGAGAACCTTATGATTAACAAAACATCAACATGATTTTGGCTGAAGCAGGATGGTAAAAAAAGCATGAACTACGATCTAACACTCTAATCAATCAATTTAGCTTGTAAAGAATTAACTACAAGTGCATGTAGATCCCGGAGCAATTCACCATCACCATAAACACTTTCTCCCCAAGATTGCATATATTGGAAACACACACCAGAGTGTTTTTTATTTGAATTCATTTGTAACACAGACCTGTTATTTTTGTTTTTCTCACAAGTCTATATAATTTTGTGGCGGTTTGCGCCAGGATTTTGTTATATTCCACTTTTTTGATTATAGTTATTTATTCAACAAGAGTGGCATAGGTGTTTTTATAATATTATAGAGCACTGTGGAAGATTTGTTCACATTAGCACCAGGATTATTTATTTATTTTATCACAGGCTTTTGCACGTATTGCAATACTTTTGCACATCTGACACATTATTTATGCTGACTAACCAGTGATTAGAGCGCATCAATTTTATATATATTTTTATGCATATTTTGTGGGATTTTTGATGACCTTTTATTGATAGCAGCTTAATTTTATCTGATTGGTCCACTTTTTTAGTTTTTATTTCTCACTCATTTATCAAATTGTATCCATCTCAGCGCTTGGTTTTTTATTTTAGTACAGCCAAAACCCACCAAGATTCAGAACGGCCCTGAATCAAATAGCTTGATGACATAAATCATGCCAATTGGACATTTAGTGGTTTAATTCATTGAGTCATAAAGTATACCAAAAAAGAACTATTTATATTCTTTGTTTTGCACAAGAGCTGTGTGTTGGTTCCATGACCGAACTTCTTGCATATAAATTTCAGAACAAATACCCTTTTAGATATTTGAACATCATGCAGTACAGGAGTCTATATTAGATTTCTCCTGATGCATGGGGAGGGAAAAGATAGGATCTCAATCTGATCCCCCAAAAAGAATGGGTGCCTCACCTCAATGTGAGGTTCGCCCATTAAGCAACCTCAGAAAATTATCAAGAGTAAAAAATTGGCAAATGCAAGAGTTGAGAAGATGGCGTAAGAACACACAGCTCATGTCTTATCTCTGATGTGTCATGGGGGGGAAGGGGTGTTTAACCACCCAAAATAGAATAAAATATAGGAAAGACACATATGGGAGAGATGAAAGAGCTACACACCCCTAGAATGGATAATAGGGAAAAGTTTCCCCAGTGGAGCTTTAACAGCAGAATAACAGAGTCAAAAACATTTTTTTAATTGATATTTAGAGAGTTGTTTATTTGAAAAAGTAATTAGCATTATGTAATGTAACGATGTGCACAATTGTGTTTGTTTATTGCATTGTGGAACATGTATTGTATTATTGGACCAGATTTTATATTGTATTTAACTATACCATGACATTGGACATTTTTCAAATAAACAACTCTCTAAATATCAATTAAAAACTTTTTTTTGACCCTGTTATATTGCTGTTTTAAAGCCCCACTGGGGAAACTTTTCCATATTATCCGTTCTCGGGGTGTGCAGCTCTTTCATCTCTCCCATATGTGTCTTTCCTGTATAATATTTTGTACTTTTTGCTATATTAAATATCCCCATTTTTATTTTTTAAAAAGCAATTTTTTTTCTCGGTTTAGGCCGATATGTATTCTTCTACATATTTTTGGTAATAAAAATCGCAATAAGCGTATATTGATTGGTTTGCGCAAAAGTTATCTACAAAATAGGGGACAGATTTATGGCATTTTTATTATTATTTTTTTAATACTAATGGCGGCGATCTGCGATTTTTTTTTTTTAAATCGTGACTGCGACATTATGGTGGACATATCAAACACTTTTGACACATTTTTGGGACGATTGACAATTATACAACGATCAGTGCTATAAAAATGCACTGATTACCGTATAAATGTCACTGGCAGGGAAGGGATTACCACTAGGGGGCGATCAAGGGGTTAACTGTGTTCCTGATTGTGTGTTCTAACTGTAGGGGGAGGGGACTGACTATAGGAGATGACAGATCGTGGTTCCTAGCTATTAGGAACTCACGATCTGCATCTCCTCTCAGAACAGAACAGGGATTTGTGTGTTTACACACACGTCCCTATTCTGCCTCTCGTACCCACGATCGCTCGTAGTTGGCGGTCATCATGAGCATTGGCACCCCCTGAGTGCAGCGAGCACGTGCGCGCGCCTGCTATCTTGCTTAAAGGAGCCAACGTATAGCTGTGATGGCTCGCGGGATCGTGCCGACCTGCCGCAGTATAATGACGGCGGCTGGTTGGCAAGTGGTTAAGATCTAAAAATACATTGTTACCTTCTGATTTTTCTTATTGAGGCAGGTCAAGGTATGCTTAGCACTTATCCAATACCAATAATCATGATAATGCACTGTCCTGAATGACAGCATATGGGGGATCCAAAGTAAACAGTCAAAATCAAGATTAGATATCATCTGAACATAATAAAATTAAAACTGGACTCTGGCCAGCTGTAAAGAGTCACATAACAGTGCCACTCAACCACTAAGAGGGGATAATTGCTTGTACAGGGGTCTCTAAACTATGGTCCTCCAGTTGTTCAGGAACTACAATTTCCATCATGCCTAGTCGTGTCTGTGAATGTCAGAGTTTTACAACACCTCATGGGACGTGTAGTTCTGCAACAGCTGGAGGGCCATCATTTGGAGATCCCTGGTCTAGGGGGAAAGGCATATTCAGCAATAATTATCTTAGTTATTGATCCCCTAGCAGCACTCCTCCACTCTCTGGTTTTCCCAGTATGTGGGAGGACCATCAATGTATAATGAAGGATCGCTGATCCTTATATGTACATTATGACATTGGAGAGGCCACAACCAGGAGGAAGCCTGTGGGTACAAGGAATGAGGTAAGTATTGATTTTTATTCATTACCTCCTAGGTAAAAGCAGCCATTAACACTTGCAGTGTGGGCGTGTTTGGGGCTTCAGCTTTATTAACTTTTTGGCAATATGTAACTTATAAGCAAAATTCAGTTACTGGGGAAGGCAAAATTATAATGGCTTACGGTGGTTTTAGGTTTATGAAGAGCAACTTAAAAAATGTAAAGAACGAGACTTCATAGTCTTGAAGTTTTATTGAAACACAGTAATCCATTCACTCCCAAATGGTAAATAAATTCCTACATTTGTAACAAAATTGCTAATATATATATATTCATATGCATACAATGACCCTTTTCGATGTATTGTTTTCATTGGAGAGATTCACACCTCATTTTCATATTGCGTTCCTAAAACTGTCCAATTTCTCTATCATCAAAACAATAACCTGGCAGGGGTTTTAATTCCTCCCTACTCAATCCAAAACTAAAAAAAAAAAAGTTTGGCTGTACTTATACTATTAAGGTTTTGTTTTCTGAGAACTGGATCCCATAACAGGAGATCAATTGCATCTCCTCAGCTCTGCAATAATGTAGAGGAGTCAGGATTAGCAGACACGCTTTTTGGCACAGCCAGATGAAAATATAGGACCCAGTCATTGTACTGAATAAGCTCATTTTTAGAATCTTGGAGACGTGCCAAGCTTTTAGAAGACACTTAATAATATCAGGCACAAGTAATAATAATAATATGTAATGTAATAACCTATTATTATGATCCTGTGGCCTGCTAGACATTAGTCAACAGCAATACTCCTCTGCGGAAGATAACTATGTACAAAAAAAGTAAATAACAGAAATGAAGAAATCATTACTCATCACTGGTGAAAATTGAGCCAGTCTTGGACTTTCCTTGGTGTATTAGAGAAAAGAACCTGATTATCTGCCATTGCTGCCAACAGTTGCCTAGCATTACAAGCCCCTTGCCTGGTGACTGAATATTGTGCTTCTGTCTGTGTCTTCCAGACAATAGTCTTAGCTACAAGGTACACTGCTTAGAAAATGTGATGGTTCTCACAAACAGCTTGCACATAAACTTGTAGGTGACTGTGACAGTCAAATACATTTTTCTACACATATAATATGGATATGTTTTTTTTGTTCAGCCAGCGAGTTGAAAGAAAAAAAACGGACCTGATTCCCCCATCCACACATTTGAGGTGGATAACGGAATGCTCCCCAATGTGTTTTTGTATCGTGACAGCAGGGAGACTTCCTTGCTGTCGGAATACACAAATTGGGCAGAAATTTTCTAACCAGATGGTCGAACAGAGATTGATCCATAGATTAATTTCTGTTCAACCACAGTGGCCATACATGGATTGAAATTAAGCTGGTCCCTGCTAAACCAGACAAATTTCAATATACATATGACCAGTTTTACAGTCTTGGAGGCAGTCAGAAATCTGTGTTCACAGAATAATATCACTGGAAAACTGCATTTTTTGTCCATCTACAAATTGGTTTTCTGCCATGGCTTTGCACAGCACACACACTTCATTTTGGATACTGACCAATTCAGTTGACTTGAAATAACCATTGTACCATGGCCAATACACATTCAAGTCTAATGCCGCGTACACACGAGCGGACTTTCCGGCATACTTGGTCCGGCGGACCAGAGTGTGCCGGACAATCCGCCCGTGTGTGGGCGGCGGCGGACTTTTCCGGCGGACTTCTTCCCAAAAGCCCGCCGGACCTAGATTTCAAACATGTTTGAAATCTTTCCGTCGGACTCAGTTTCGGGCGGAAAGTCCGCTCGTGTGTGTGCTGGTCCGACGGAAAGCCCGCTCGTGTGTAGGCTGGTCCGACAGACCAAATACGACACGAGGGGATGGTATTGCATCTCGCGCTCGCTGCAATAGGAAAAACAAATCTTCCTATTGCGGCGAGCGCGGGGCATACCAGGCCCTTAGGTCTGGTATGGATTATAAAGGGGAACCCCGCTACGCCGAAAAAACGGCGTGGGGTCCCCCTAAAATCCATACCAGACCCCGATCCGAGCACGCAGCCTGGCCGGTCAGGAAAGGGGGTGGGGACGAGCGAGCGCCCCCCCCCCTCCTGAACCGTACCAGGCCGCATGCCCTCAACATGGGGGGTGGGTGCTTTGGGGGAGGGGGGCGCCCTGCGCCCCCCCCCCAAAGCACCTTGTCCCCATGTTGATGAGGACAAGGGCCTCTTCCCGACAACCCTGGCCGTTGGTTGTCGGGGTCTGCGGGCGGGGGCTTATCGGAATCTGGGAGCCCCCTTTAATAAGGGGGCCCCCAGATCCCGGCCCCCCACCCTATGTAAATGAGTATGGGGTACATGGTACCCCTACCCATTTACCTAGGAAAAAAGTGTAAGTAATAAAACACACCACACAGGTTTTTAAAATATTTTATTAAACAGCTCCGGGGGGGGATCTTCCTCCGGCTTCGGGGGTCTTCTTCCGGCTTCGGGGGTCCCTCCGCTTCATCTTCTCCCGGCGTCCGGTTGGTTCTTCTCCGCTCTCCGGCCTCTTCTCCCGGTGTCGCAGGTCTTCGGCCGGCCCCTCCGCTCTCTTCATGTAGCTCTATTGCGAGCGGAGGTCCGGACTTCTGGGCTTCTTGGCTTCTTGGCTTCTTGGCTTGGCTTGGCTTCTCTTCTCTTCTCTTCTCTTCCCCCAGATGTTGACACGACGCTCTCTCCGGCTGGACTGGTTTCTGAGGGCTGCGTTGTGACTTATATAGGCGGAGACCCCGCCCCCATATGATGTCACAGTCCCTGGGCATGCTGGGACTGTGACGTTTTAGGGGGCGTGGTCGACCACGCCCCCGACCACGCCCCCTAAAACGTCACAGTCCCAGCATGCCCAGGGACTGTGACATCATATGGGGGCGGGGTCTCCGCCTATATAAGTCACAACGCAGCCCTCAGAGACCAGTCCAGCCGGAGAGAGCGTCGTGTCAACATCTGGGGGAAGAGAAGAGAAGAGAAGCCAAGAAGCCAAGAAGCCAAGAAGCCAAGAAGCCCAGAAGTCCGGACCTCCGCTCGCAATAGAGCTACATGAAGAGAGCGGAGGGGCCGGCCGAAGACCTGCGACACCGGGAGAAGAGGCCGGAGAGCGGAGAAGAACCAACCGGACGCCGGGAGAAGATGAAGCGGAGGGACCCCCGAAGCCGGAAGAAGACCCCCCCCCGGAGCTGTTTAATAAAATATTTTAAAAACCTGTGTGGTGTGTTTTATTACTTACACTTTTTTCCTAGGTAAATGGGTAGGGGTACCATGTACCCCATACTCATTTACATAGGGTGGGGGGCCGGGATCTGGGGGCCCCCTTATTAAAGGGGGCTCCCAGATTCCGATAAGCCCCCGCCCGCAGACCCCGACAACCAACGGCCAGGGTTGTCGGGAAGAGGCCCTTGTCCTCATCAACATGGGGACAAGGTGCTTTGGGGGGGGGGCGCAGGGCGCCCCCCTCCCCCAAAGCACCCACCCCCCATGTTGAGGGCATGCGGCCTGGTACGGTTCAGGAGGGGGGGGGGCGCTCGCTCGTCCCCACCCCCTTTCCTGACCGGCCAGGCTGCGTGCTCGGATCGGGGTCTGGTATGGATTTTAGGGGGGACCCCACGCCGCTTTTTCGGCGTAGCGGGGTTCCCCTTTATAATCCATACCAGACCTAAGGGCCTGGTATGCCCCGCGACGGGGCTCGCAAGGTGTCAATCTAGCCGATAAAAGCGGCAAGATTGACATCCTTTTCTAGTCCCGTCGCACCTGAGTCACGTTCAAAATGAACGGACTTGTCCGTGTGTGGGCAAGTCCGTTCATTCTGAAAGTCCTCCGGAACTCCGGCGAAAGTCCGTCGGAAAGACGGGCGGACTTAGCCCGCCGGAAAATCCCGGCGTGTGTGGGCAAGTCCGTTCGTTTTAAAGTCCGGCGCACCTGGCGGACAAAGTCCGTCGGAAAGTGTGCCGGACCAAGTAGGATAGAAAGTCCGCTCGTGTGTACGCGGCATAAGTTTCCTCAAAGCCATAGAAGCCCCAACATGTGGCCTCAGGTTGCCACACTGTAAGGAGCAACACCACCCACCTCCTTAGAGATATGGTCATTGGTTATCAAAGATTAAAGATCTGATGATTACTTTCAGACAGTCATTGACCACCTTAGTATCCTCTTAGGTTTATTTTTTCCTTTTTTACTGTTCAGTGTATAAATATATATTAAGTGTGAAAACTGTTCCCTTTCTTCAACACTTTTATGATTTATAACATTCTGAAAGCATTTGATGTTAAGGATTTTATCGCTGCTTACATTTGTTACCTACTGTAAATACTTATATATTGAATTGTGTATCAAATCACAGCATTGAAGGTATATGGAAAACTTTTCTCTCACTCACTGTCTGTCACCAATCAACAAGATCAAATCTGTTTTCTAATTTCTAACTACACTTGATGAGGAAGAATCATAGGTTATAATTTCTCTTACATTTTTAAGTGTTGTTGTGTTGGCCTTAATTCATAAAAGTACAGTAAAACATACCACACATTTTAACACTGAAAAGAAAAGCTCTATCACTTACATTACTTTGTGATAATATAATCTGCTCCATTAAAAAGAGGGAACAGTTATAGGTTTTAATTATAGGTGTGTGCAGCCTATTGCATTAGGTTGTGCACCCCAAAGCTCAAACACAAATGTCTTTCTCTGCAGCCTCAGCTGCACGGGACAGTGAATGAATAGGAGTGCTCTTTGTTGAGTGGCTTCTTGTTTATTCACAAACTGAAATATAGTTAACAGTTTACTATGCTTCAGTTATGAATGGACACAGTGAGCGAGTGTGTTCACTGTCTACATTTAGAAAAGGAAGGGGCTGGTAAATTACAAATTTACTAGCCCCTTCTCCCACTCTCCATCCTAAAACATCCCCCGCAGCAGAGAGGAGAGGCGGGGAGCCGGAAGCACTGCGGAATGGGGGGCCAACAAAGGGGGAGGGGGCCAGGCAGTAGGGGGACTTGATACCACACATAGTGATTAGGGTGTGCCCGGGCACACCTGGCACACCCCCTGTGCATGCCTATGGTTTTAATGACATATACACTACCAACATTTGAAGTGTTCTCTATTCACATTATAACTTAGTTTGCTAAATGTTTTTTGAAAGGAAAGAAATAATTAAATTTAATAAATTTCATGGATAATTTGTGTGGACCATGAACACTGATTCCAAAATTTACCACAATGGGCCAGACCAATGAGAAAACAGAATTAGAGCTGGAAGGTTCAGTATAAAGCTGGGACTTTGTTGCTCTCACTTAAAGAGGGACTATGGTTTTGGGTCCATTTTATATTGTTTTATTACAATTTATAGATTTTAGGCTGTTATATTTTATAGCTGTATTTTTACACACATCACAGCTGAAACTTTGGACTGAGCTTTTTTTTTTTTTTTTTTTTTTTTTTTTACTGTATGTGTTCTCCATAGTGCGTAACACAGGGAATTATGTACTAAATCACTATACATTTTCTTACTTCTTTCACAGTCAAGGACATTTTTTTCATTTTGCATTTACATACTAAAATGCAGATTTGCTTACATGAAAACACACCACAAATCCCAAAACATTGCATATTTTTTGAAAGAAAAGACACTGTTAGGCCCCTTTCACCAGCTGACTGATCGGGTCCGCCTGCCCGTTTTTCAGGTGAACCCGATCGGACCACCCATTAGCAACAATTTCCCTTTGGGATTAATATTCCGCTGACACCCGCCGGCATCCCTTCTAATCCGGTTCACTAAAAACAGACACATGGGGATGAAAGTCGGATGGAAACAGACAGGCGGTCCATTTCCATCTAAGCATCCCATAGAGAACAGCAGGCTGTGTCCGTATATGCAGAGCGGACACAGACCTGTCATCTGCCTGCTCAGCAGGGATCAATGGACAGATCCCTTGCTGAGCAGGTGGATCCACTTGACAGAGTCCGCCCTGTCTGAAAGGGGCCTTAAATAAAACAGTACCCATTTCAATTTCTCTGGCTATTTTTGCTAACGAATAATAAATCTATATTTTCAGTAAAAAATACACTCAAATTATTTTTAGCGTACCCAAACACAATTTATATCCCATGTTTTTGGTAACCTATAAGATATGGGGTTGCTTTGAGTAAATAAATACCAAATATGGTAATACTAAAAACTGTGCATGTCCATGAAACAGCAAAAAATTACGACACCCAAAACTGTCCTTATGAGATGCTTTAAAAGCCCTTACAGGTCATCAATTTAAAGTTAACCCTGAATAATGGCTCTAGAATTATTGTCCTAACTCCAGTGTGTTTAACTTCTATAGTTGGGAAGATACTGGAGAGTTTAATAAAAGACCACATAGATGAATTCTTGCTGGAAAAAAAAACTCCATTGTTCGGTAGTACTTTTCGGTGTCCGGTACCGCTAGCACTTATCCCGGATGTCGGACACCGGAAAATACTACCGGACAATGGAGTGATATTTACTCTATATATGTATCATACAATTTATGACAAGATACAGTAATATATCTTTGTGTTTTTATTTTTATGGTAATCATGTCTTTGTCAATGTCTGTTTTCGCAATCATGTTTAGATGATTTTTTTATAGAATCTACATGTTATTTGTACAATAAATTCAGATCTTTTAATCAATTTTCAGTGTCTTTGCCAATTTAAAGTCCCAAATTTGTTTTGGGGGGGAGGTACAACTACCTTTCATCATCATATATTGGTCCAAGCTAGAACAATGTGAGTATGGAAAGACTGCCATAGCTGAATTACAGCTTAAATTAATTACAGTGAGTCAGTTTTAATACAGACCTGCCCCTCTACAAAGAACAGTGCTGTCAGGCAGAATATTTGTATGCTTTCTTTTTTATGCAACAGAATTAAAAAACTTTATATAAATAGAAGAGATGAAATTTGTTGATTTTTCATGTTTTTATGTAATCATTAAAGCTACAGTATTCAGATATAATTGATTTAATGTGCATTAGTGTACTAAAGCATGATTGCTGAATCTCACAAGTATACAACTATAGGAGCCGAAACAGGTTTTGTCCTATGTCTCTACCATATTTTATCTTGGCTACAGTATATTAAGCTGAATGACATCATTAAACCTTTGTCCTGTACTAGTATATTCAGAAATAGTTACTGCAGTCCTATAATTTTTAATATTCCATATTCAAGTAACAGCTAGAAACTAGTAAGCAAACATAGAGAGCCAATATTATGTTGTGGACTAAAAATAGAACTTTAGCAAAACATTTTTTTTAGTTTAGCATAAAAAAAGTTAAAACTTCTGTCAGGCTTTTATTCACTATTTGACTTTATGCCCAGGGCACTGTTGTCCTTGGTGCAAACTTGATGAAAAAAAAATCAAAAACTTTACAGTTGTCACCAGAACAGGACTAGAGGAGAAATCTTTCCATGGGAATACTGGTTCTGGTGACAACTGCCACTTGTTGTGACTCCAGGACAGGAAAAGAGTTGAATTCTCCCTAGCGAGAACAGAGACAGCGATAAAAAACCTAATAGGTTCTAACCCTTCTGCAAACCCAGTAAAAATATATTAAATGTAATTATTTTGTCAGTGCTACTTTGAAAAACTGCATAGCTATTTACTTTTTTGTACGATTTAAGCTATTTGTTCAAGCCATAAATGGGATATATTGGAAACAATAAGTGCTGCATTTTTTAGCAAGTCTGCAAATGTCGTTTCTTGAGTACATGTCATTTACATTTTTTTCAATAAGCTATACAAATCTACCCTTCCTGATGACATATAAAATTGTCAGAGTGAATAAAAAACTGAGTTGGTGTAAAATGGAGCGTTTCCTCCTATTTCACACTTTGGCGTAAATAAGAGCCTTTTTGCAGAATGATTTTTCACTTGTCTGTGTCAAGAATGTGACAGAGGCCAATTATTATGTCTCCCACCTAGACAAATATGCAGCCTTGTGACCTCCCCAATAGACGCCTTGATGCCTTATTAATTGAAAATCCACTCAGCTTGAATGCAAACTAAACACGTTGACAAGAAGGCCTATTAGCCACTTATGAAAAATGAGGGGAGAAAGGTCAGGAGACGCTAATCTGAATCTCGCAGCACACCTGGGCTTTTGTTTTAACACAGAGACAGAAGCTTATTATGGAGGAAGTGGGTGGGGAGGTCAGCCTATAGACCAGGTTCTAGAAAATTTGTTTGCTCACACAGTCTTTGAATGGATTTTGCATTTCCCTTCTAACAGTTTAACTCCAGTGCTCCTGGAGGAGTTTGCAGTAAGTTGGAGTTTAATGGTTTACAGGCTCAATAGAGAACAGAAAGTTAAAGCACTTGACAGGGTCACAAAGGCATATATTTTATTTCTTAAACTTCCCCGTCATGTGTGAAGAAAGAACAATGTCCAAGGAGTCACAGAGGGGAAAGCGAGCATAGTCAGAATGCTAGGCAAAGTGCAGATGAGGATTTACTCTGGAAACCATCAGAGCACGTGCAGCTTTATTTCATGGTCTGCCAGAGACCCCTTGCTGAGACTGTGAATGGAAAAAGCAATAGAAGAATGATCAGGAATTCCCAATGCTTATGAAAAGCAACTGCTGTCAGCATGTTCTTCAAACATGCCAAATGCTTCTTTAAGTCACAGCTCTAGTGGAACAGGCAGAGTGCTAGCAGTCATGAGAGGTCTGCTGTGCATAGAAAACGAGTGACAGTGAACTGCTGTGGAGTAAAAACTCACATAGCCAGTGGAGAAAATGAATTTAGAGGTGCAAAAGTTACTATTGCAGTCTGGTGGTTGTGAAAGATAGGTTAGGGTTATGTAGCGCCATCCAAGTAGGAGCCACTGTTTAGAATCGGTCCTCTGTTTTTTGCCTCAACCTTTCCAAAACAACCTTTTCCCCCTTTCACACCAGATTGAATGTATAAACTAGGGATGAGCTTCGCGTTCGAGTCGAACCCATGTTCGACTCGAACATCGGCTGTTCAATCGTTCGATGAATTGCGAACGATATGGGCCGTTCGCGCCAAATTCGTGTGGCGCGTCACGGCCCATAATTCACTGCGGCATCGCAGTGCATTGCTGGCTGATGATAGGCCAAGCATGCACTATGACCCGCATGCTTGGCCAATCACAGCGCCGTCAGTAGAGAGAGCTGTAATTGGCCAAAGCCAGGGTGGCTTTGGCCAATTATGGCTCAGGGGGTTTAGAACACGCCCCACACTATATAAGGCCGCCTGCACGGCGGCCCTGTGTAGTGTGTTCCAGCGTGCTTAGAGAGAGAGAGAGAGAGAGAGAGTGAGAGAGAGAGAGAGACAGTGTCATTTCATTTGAGTTCGCTAGATTAGGCAGGACAGTCAGTGAGTTAGCTGCACTTACAGCATATTGTGTATATATATATGCATCCCAGGTGTTGTGGATATATATATATATATATATATATATATATTATATATATATATATATACATACACTGTATTCAGTTTAGCTAGATCCGTTCCTGTTATCTTCCTACTGATAGGCAGGCTTGTCTTGCTACAGTATTTACAGCTACCTGAAGAAAATTGCTGGTGTTCTTTTGATCCTATTAGTACCACAGTCAGGCAGCTAGACTATTTACAGTTAGTGTAGTGCGTCTTCCTCACAGTGTTCAGTTAAAGCTACAAGTTAGTTTAGTGTGACCTCTGCACAGTGTTCAGCTAAAGCTACAAGTTAGGGTAGTGCGTCCTCCTCACAGTGTTCAGCTAAAGCTACAAGTTGGTGTAGTGCGTCCTCCTCACAGTGTTCAGCTAAAACTACAAGTTAGTGTAGTGCGACCTCTGCACAGTGTTCAGGTAAAGCTACAAGTTAGTGTAGTGCATCCTCTGAACAGTGTTCAGCTGAAACTACAAGTTAGTGTAGTGTGACCTCTGCACAGTGTTCAGCTAAAGCTACAAGTTAGTGTAGTGCGAGCTCTGCACAGTGTTCAGCTAAAGCTACCTGTAGAAGGTTGGTGGTGTTTTCCTGATCCTATCACTACCGCAGGCAGCTAAATAAGCTACAAGTTAGTTTTTTGCGAGCTCTGCACAGTGTTCACCTAAAGCTCCCTGTCGAAGGTTGGTGGTGTTTTCCTGATCCTATCACTACCGCAGGCAGCTAAATAAGCTACAAGTTAGTTCTTTGCAAGCTCTGCACAGTGTTCAGCTAAAGATACCTGTAGAAGGTTGGTGGTGTTCTCATACTACCAGGCAGTTGATTTTGCTAGGTGCATTCTCAGTGTATATATATATATATATATATATATATATATATATATATATATATATACATATCCCAGCTTAGTGCAGCTACAGGCCATTAGTATGTCTGGAAGGCCAACAAGGAGAGGCAGACAGTCACAAGCCAATAAAAGAGGGCAAGCAGGCTCTTTGTCTAGAGGCAACAGTGCTGGTCGTGGAGACGGTGCATCCTCATCAGCATGTGGCCGTGGGACACGCTTGGCCTTTTTTTCGGCAGCTGTCTGTGTTGAGCTGCAACATGCGGAAGACTTGGTCGAGTGGATGACCAAGCCGTCCTCATCCTCTCTCACCCATGCTCAGGGTACTTTGTCTGGCAAAGCAGCTGCCAACGCGGCCTCTTCCCTCGGTTCAATGGCATCAGTGACTCCTTCCCTAGCCCCACCATGTTCTCCTGAGGAGTCCCTCGAACTGTTTGACCACAGTGTTGGGTACATGCTCCAGGAGGATGCCCAGCGTTTAGAAGGCTCTGATGATGAGGGGGTGCCCAAGAAGGACAGCAATCTGGCAGTCATGCTCCCCCTGCTGCAGCATACTGCCAGGTTTGCTCCAGTGATGAGGAGGGAGGGGATGATGAGGTCACTGACTCAACGTGGGTGCCTGATAGGAGAGAGGAGGAGACACATCACCAACAAGGCAGGATGCCCTCCAGGGGCCAGCCTAAGGGCAGCACACTGACTGCATCACACCCCAAAGCTCCGCATGTGCAGGGCGCTGCTGTCTCTGTGCGTTATTCCAAAAGTTCTTTGATGTGGGCCTTTTTTGAGACGAGTGCATCAGATCGCACCGCTGCTATTTGCAACATATGTCTCAAGCGTATCTCGCGTGGCCAAAACATCTCCCGCTTGGGCACCACATGCTTGACCAGACATATGTTGACCTGCCATGCAGTTCGTTGGCAAGCGTATCTAAAAGACCCACACCAAAGAACAAAGAGCACCTCTCCTTGCTCCTCATCAGCTGAGATCTCCAACCCCACTATACCTTCAGTCCTCTGAGACCTGCACTGAGAGGAATGAAGGTGTAGAATTAGGTGTGTCACAGCCAAGTACTTGTGGGCAATCTCCTTTCGGTACACCGATGTCAGATTGGACCAGGCAAATTTCCCTGCCCTAGCTGCTGCACCGCCGAAAGAAGTTCGCTCCCAGCCATCCACATGCCCAGCGGTTGAATGCTAGCTTGGAAAAATTGCTAGTACTTCAACTGCTGCCTTTTCAGTTGGTAGACTCTGCCCCCTTCCGTGAGTTTGTGGAACGTGCGGTTCCTCAGTGGCAGGTACCCAAACGCCATTTTTTCTCATGGAAGGCGATTCCGGCTCTCTACCGGCATGTGGAAGGCAATGTCTTGGCCTCACTGGACAGGGCGGTCAGCGGTAAGGTGACAGGGACGTTACCTAAGTTTCACCACGCATTGGCTGACTCTGCTGGCATCTGGGAAGGATGCAGGACAAGGTGCAGTAGTCTTGGAGTTTGTTCCGCCACCACGCCTCCAAAATGCCACTACTAATGATTGTGACACACCTCTCTCCTCTACCTCCTCCACCCCCTCCTCTTCTTCTTCCTCCATGGCCTCTTCCTGTGCTTTGTCCTCGGAACCAGCGGTGCTCCGTAGCCGTTCAAGGGGCTACGCAGGGATACAGGCCAAAAGATGCCATGCGGTGCTTGAGCTGGTGTGCTTGGGGGATAGGAGCCACACTGGGGCAGAGGTTCTGTCAGCTCAGCAGGGGCAGGTTCAGAGGTGGTTGACGCCACGCCAACAGGCAGGAATGGTGGTTTGCGACAATGGCACCAACCTCCTCTCTGCCCTCCGACAGGGACCCATGTGCCCTGTTTGGCTCACGTCCTTAACTTGGTGGTGCAGCGGTTCTTGGGCAGGTACCGGGCTTACAGGATGTCCTGAGGCAGGCCAGGAAAGTCTGTGTGCATTTCCGCCGGTCATATAATGCCAGTGCTCGGCTGGCAGACCTCCAAAAGGAGTTTAACCTGCCCAAGAACCACCTAATCTGTGACATGCCCACCAGGTGGAACTCAATGTTGGCCATGCTGCAGCGGCTGCACATGCAGCAGAGGGTAATCAATGAGTACCTGTGCGACTACGGCACCAGAACAGGGTCAGGGGAGCTTGTTTGTTTATTTTTCCCCACGCCAGTGGGCCATGATCAGGGATGCATGCACTGTCCTGTCACCATTTGAGGAGGCCACGAAGATGGTGAGCAGTGACAGTGCATGCATCAGTGACACTGTCCCCCTTGTCCACCTGTTGGAGCACACGCTGCGTGGAATAATGGACAGGGCACTTGAGGCAGAACAAAGGCAGGAAGAGGAGGACTTCCTTAGCTCTCAAGGCCCCCTTTATCCAGACAGTGTTCCTGCGTGCCCGCCGATCACACAGGAAGAGGACGAGGAGGAGGAGGAGGAGGAAGAGAAAGAGGATTGTGTCAGTATGGAGGTGGAGCCTGGCACTCAGCATCAGCAGCAGTCTTTAAGTGATCAGTCCCAAGAAACACATGGATTTGTACGTGGCTGGGAGGAGGTGGCTGCGGACCATGTCGTCCTTAGTGACCCGAATGCCTCAGCAAACCTACGCTGCATGGCCTCCCTGATCCTGCAAAGCCTGCGTAAGGATCCTAGTATTCGTGGTATCAAGGAGAAGGACCAATACTGGCTGGCAACCCTCCTTGATCCACGTTTCAAGGGTAAGGTTGCAGACCTTATCTTGCCATCGCAGAGGGAGCAGAGGATGAAACATCTTCGGGAGGCCTTGCAGAAAGGTCTGTGCAACGCGTTCCCAGAGACTGAGAGGTTACAAACTCCTGTTTCTGGACAACGTGTTGCTGAGGCTTCGGTCAGTCAAAGAAGGTGGCCGTCTGACCGATGCTTTCAGATAATTTTTTGGTCCGCAGCCCCAAGGTATGATCGGTTCCAGCAACCATCACCAGCATCTGTTTTACATGGTGCAGGAATACCTAGGGGCAAGATCTGACTTGGACACCTTTTCCACCGAAAATCCTCTGGGTTACTGGGTCTTGAGGATGGATCACTGGCCAGAGCTTGCACAGTATGCAATTGAGCTACTGGCCTGTCCTGCATCCAGCGTTCTTTTGGAATGCACATTCAGTGCTGCTGGAGGCTTTGTAACCAATCACAGGGTGCATCTGTCCACTGACTCGGTCGATCGACTGACCTTCATAAAAATGAATCAGTCTTGGATCACCACCAGCTACCAAGCACCTGATGCTGATGTAACCGAATAATTTTTTTTGAAATCTCAGATCCCTTCAAAGACTGCCTATGCTGATGCTGAGTGACTATCCTGAGTAATTATCCTCTTCCTCCTCAATGATCACGCTGATAGCTTGTAAGAACATTTTTGGTTCTGGGCGCCACCACCAGTGCCTAAGGCCCAATTTTTCAGCACCTGTTTAAAAGGGGCGTGTAATTACAATTTTTGATGCAATACTTTGCAGCAGGGCTCGTTTCTGCATTCCAACTAGAGTATCTGTGAGGGGTTGCAGTGTTGTGGCACCAGCACCAGTGCCTAAGGCCCAATTTTTCAGCCCCTGTTCAACAGGGGCATGTAATTACACTTCTTCGTCTAATATTTCACAGCAGGGCCCGTTTCTGCGCCCACCAAGAGCGAGTGAGGACTTACAGTGTTGTGGCACTAGCACCACCACCACCAAAGGCCCAATTTTTCTGCTCCTGTTCAACAGGGGCATGTAATTACAATTCTTGATCTAATATTTCACAGCAGGGCCCTGTGAGGGCTTACAGTGTTGTGGCCACAACAACACCAAAGGCCCAAATTTCTGCTGAGTATATAGGGCAGGCCCCTACTTTCAAACATCCAACTTACAAACGAATCCTACTTGCAAACGGAAGGAGACAACAGGAAGTAAAATTAAATCTACCCCTAGGAAGGGAAATTCTCTCCAAAAACAAATGTCACAGGGGTGATAACCCTTCCCTATGTTTTCCAAAAATCTTAAAATAGATTTTTTGGCTGGAGCTAAACACGTTAAAAATGTACCCGTTCAAAATTACAAACAGATTCTACTTAACAACAAACCTACAGTCCCTGTCTTGTTTGCACCGCCTATGTACTGCTGTTCAGAGTATATAGGGCCTGGTGGCCCCACGCCTTTCCTTTTTTTAATTTAGGTACGGGGTTCCCCTTAATATCCATACAAGACCCAAAGGGCCTGGTAATGGACTGGGGGGTACCCATGCTGTTTGTCTCACTGATTTTCATCCATATTGCCAGGACCCGACATTACATTACAAACCACAAGCAGTTTTAAATTACTTTTTTTCCTTTAAAAATGACATTTTGTGCAGGGACTGTTCTAAGCACGGGAAACACCTGCCACTTTACAGGTATACTATAGACACCCCCCAGGTACAATATTTAAAGGAATATTTCACTTTTTTTTTTTTTACTTTAAGCATCATTAAAATCACTGCTCCCGAAAAAACGGCAGTTTTTAAGAGTTTTTTTTGCATTGATACATGTCCCCTGGGGCAGGACCCGGGTCCCCAAACCCTTTTTAGGACAATACCATGCAAATTAGCCTTTAAAATGAGCACTTTTGATTTAGAACGTTCGAGTCCCATAGACGTCAATGGGGTTCTAACGTTTGTGGGAATTTTCGGTCCGTTCGCAGGTTCTGGTGCGAACCGAACTGGGGGGGTGTTCGGCTCATCCCTAGTATAAACATACAATCTCACAGGAAACCTTAGAAGGTAATACTTAGTACTCAGTAGTAGTGTTACATCAAAGAAAACAGCCATCAAACCAGGTAATAAAGGCAAACCTAATATACAGTGGGGACGGAAAATATTCAGACTACCTTAAATTTTTCACTCTTTGTTATATTGCAACCATTTGCTAAAATCATTTAAGTTCATTTTTTTCCTCATTAATGTACACACAGCACCCCATATTGACAGAAAAACACAGAATTGTTGACATTTTTGCAGATTTATTAAAAAAGAAAAACTGAAATATCACATGGTCCTAAGTATTCAGACCCTTTGCTCAGTATTTAGTAGAAGCACCCTTTTGATCTAATACAGCCATGAATTTTTTTTGGGAAAGATGCAACAAGTTTTTCACACCTTGATTTGGGGATCCTCTGCCATTCCTCCTTGCAGATCCTCTACAGTTCTGTCAGGTTAGATGGTAAACGTTGGTGGACAGACATTTTTAGGTCTCTCCAGAGACGCTCCATTGTGTTTGGGTCAGTCAGGGCTCTGGCTGGGCCATTCAAGAACAGTCACAGAGTTACTGTGAAGCCACTCCTTTGTTATTTTAGCTGTGTGCTTAGGGTCATTGTCTTGTTGGAAGGTAAACCTTCGGCCCAGTCTGAGGTCCTGAGCACTATGGAGAAGGTTTTCGTCCAGGATATCCCTGTACTTGGCCGCATTCATCTTTCCCTCGATTGCAACCAGTCGTCCTGTCCCTGCAGCTGAAAAACACCCCCACAGCATGATGCTGCCACCACCATGCTTCACTGTTGGGACTGTATTGGACAGGTGATGAGCAGTGCCTGGTTTTCTCCACACATACCGCTTAGAATTAAGGCCAAAAAGTTATATCTTGGTCTCATCAGACCAAAGAATCTTATTTTTCACCATCTTGGAGTCCTTCATGTGTTTTTTAACAAACTTCATGTGTCTTGCACCGAGGAGAGGCTTCCGTCAGGCTACTCTGACATAAAGCCCCGACTGGTGGAGGGCTGCAGTGATGGTTGACTCTCTACAACCATCTCCCGACGCCATTTCTGGAGCTCAGCCACAGTGATCTTTGGGTTCTTCTTTACCTCTCTCAGCAAGGCTCTTCTCCCCCGATAACTCAGTTTGGCTGGATGGCCAGCTCTAGTTAGGGTTGTGGTCCTCCCAAACGTCTTCCATTTTAAGGATTATGGAGGCCATTGTGCTCTTAGGAACCTTAAGTGCAGCAGAAATTTTTTTGTAACCTTGGCCAGATCTGTACCTTGCCACAGATCTGTCTCTGAGCTCTTCAGGCAGTTCCTTTGACCTCATGATTCTCATTTGCTCTGACATGCACTGTGAGCTGTAAGGTCTTATATAGACAGGTGTGTGGCTTTCCTAATCAACTCCAATCAGTATAATCAAACACAGTTGGACTCAAATGAAGGCGTAGAACCATCTCAAGGGTGATCAGACGAAATGGACAGCACCTGAGTTAAATATATGAATGTCACCGCAAAGGGTCTGAATACTTAGGACCATGTGATATTTCAGTTTTTCTTTTTTAATAAATCTGCAAAAATGTCAACAATTCTGTGTTTCTGTCAATACGGGGTGCTGTGTGTACATTAATGAGGAAAACAAATTAACTTAAATGATTTTAGCAAATGGCTGCAATATAACAAAGAGTGAAAATTTAAGGGGTCTGAATACTTTCCGTCCCCACTGTATTGTCACCCATTATGGTTGGTAACTAGGCAAGCATAAAATAGATTAACAATGGTAATGACACAATTTAGCATACAAAGTGATTAACTGTAAGAACTAGGCATAAGATGACATTTGGTGTCCAGATCATCATTAACAGCAGCAAGGCCACCTTAACTGCAACATTGAGCAGTAGTAAAGTTTAATTGTGTAAATTGCCACGCTAAAATATGATAATAAGCAAGGTGAATCAATTAGAGTGAATCATGACATATGCAATATGAAACAAACACATATTCATATGTAAGTTAAAAAAAAAAAAGTTAACCACTTGCCGACCGCCTAACGCACATATACGGCGGCAGAATGGCACGGGCAGGCAGAATCACGTACCCGTACGTGATCTGCCTCCCGCGGGCGGGGGGTCCGATCGGACCCCCCCCCGGTGCCAGCGGCGGTCGGCATTTGACTGTGAGCGTCGGGAGGCGAGGGGGAGACCATCCGATTGTTGCCCCCCCCCTCGCGATCGCTCCCAGCCAATCGGAATCCTCCCCTGCCTGTGTGTAGTTTCACACAGGCAGAGGATGTGATGTCATCTCTCCTCGGCTTGGCAGTTTCCGTCCCAGCGCCGAGGAGAGAAGACATGTGAGTGCACAACACACACACAGTAGAACATGCCAGGCATACTTTACACCCCCGACCCCCCCCCCCCCGATCGCCCCCCGATCCCCCCCCAATCACCCCCCCTGTCACAAACTGACAGCAAGCAGTATTTTTTTTTTTTTTCTGATTACTGCATGGTGTCAGTTTGTGACAGTTACAGTGTTAGGGCAGTGAGTATTACCCCCCTTTAGGTCTAGGATACCCCCCTAACCCCCCCTAATAAAGTTTTAACCCCTTGATCACCCCCTGTCACCAGTGTCACTAAGCGATCATTTTTCTGATCGCTGTATTAGTGTCGCTGGTGACGCTAGTTAGGGAGGTAAATATTTAGGTTCGCCGTCAGCGTTTTATAGCGACAGGGACCCCCACATACTACCTAATAAATGTTTTAACCCCTTGATTGCCCCCTAGTTAACCCTTTCACCACTGATCACCGTATAACCGTTACGGGTGACGCTGGTTAGTTCGTTTATTTTTTATAGTGTCAGGGCACCCGCCCTTTATTACCGAATAAAGGTTTAGCCCCCTGATCGCCCGGCGGTGATATGCGTCGTCCCAGGCAGCGTCAGATTAGCGCCAGCCCACCCAAGTGCAGTATCGATCGATCACTGTCACTTACAAAAACACTAAACGCATAACTGCAGCGTTCACAGAGTCAGGCCTGATCCCTGCGATCGCTAACAGTTTTCTTGGTAGCGTTTTGGTGAACTGGCAAGCACCAGCCCCAGGCAGCGTCAGGTTAGCGCCAGTACCGCTAACACCCACGCACGCAGCGTACACCTCCCTTAGTGGTATAGTATCTGAACGGATCAATATCTGATCCGATCAGATCTATACTAGCGTCCCCAGCAGTTTAGGGTTCCCAAACACGCAGTGTTAGCGGGATCAGCCCAGATACCTGCTAGCACCTGCGTTTTGCCCCTCCGCCCGGCCCAGCCCACCCAAGTGCAGTATCGATCGATCACTGTCACTTACAAAACACTAAACGCATAACTGCAGCATTCGCAGAGTCAGGCCTGATCCCTGCGATCGCTAACAGTTTTTTTGGTAGCGTTTTGGTGAACTGGCAAGCACCAGCCCCAGGCAGCGTCAGGTTAGCACCAGTACCGCTAACACCCACGCACGCACCGTACACCTCCCTTAGTGGTATAGTATCTGATCGGATTAATATCTGATCTGATCAGATCTATACTAGCGTCCCCAGCAGTTTAGGGTTCCCACAAACGCAGTGTTAGCAGGATCAGCCCAGATACCTGCTAGCACCTGCGTTTTGCCCCTCCGCCCGGCCCAGCCCAGCCCACCCAAGTGCAGTATCGATCGATCACTGACACTTACAAAACACTAAACGCATAACTGCAGCGTTCGCAGAGTCAGGCCTGATCCCTGCGATCGCTAACAGTTTTTTTTGTAGCGTTTTGGTGAACTGGCAAGCACCAGCGGCCTAGTACACCCCGGTCGTAGTCAAACCAGCACTGCAGTAACACTTGGTGACGTGGCGAGTCCCATAAGTGCAGTTCAAGCTGGTGAGGTGGCAAGCACAAGTAGTGTCCCGCTGCCACCAAAAAGACAAACACAGGCCTGTCGTGCCCATAGAGCCCTTCCTGCTGCATTCGCCAATCCTAATTGGGAACCCACCGCTTCTGCAGCGCCCGTACTTCCCCCATTCACATCCCCAACCAAATGCAGTCGGCTGCATGAGAGGCATTTTCTTTATGTCCTCCCGAGTACCCCTACCCAGCGAACCCCCCCCAAAAAAGATGTCGTGTCTGCAGCAAGCGCGGATATAGGCGTGACACCCGCTATTATTGTCCCTCCTGTCCTGACAATCCTGGTCTTTGCATTGGTGAATGTTTTGAACGCTACCATTCACTAGTTGAGTATTAGCGTAGGGTACAGCATTGCACAAACTAGGCACACTTTCACAGGGTCTCCCAAGATGCCATCGCATTTTGAGAGACCCGAACCTGGAACCGGTTACAGTTATAAAAGTTAGTTACAAAAAAAAGTGTAAAAAAAAAAAAAAAACACATACAAAAATATAAAATAAAAAAAAAAATAGTTGTCGTTTTATTGTTCTCTCTCTCTCTATTCTCTCTCTATTGTTCTGCTCTTTTTTACTGTATTCTATTCTGCAATGTTTTATTGTTGTTATGTTTTATCATGTTTGCTTTTCAGATATGCAATTTTTTATACCTTACCGTTTACTGTGCTTTATTGTTAACCATTTTTTTGTCTTCAGGTACGCCATTCACGACTTTGAGTGGTTATACCAGAATGATGCCTGCAGGTTTAGGTATCATCTTGGTATCATTCTTTTCAGCCAGCGATCGGCTTTCATGTAAAAGCAATCCTAGCAGCTAATTAGCCTCTAGACTGCTTTTACAAGCAGTGGGAGGGAATGCCCCCCCCCCCAACGTCTTCCGTGTTTTTCTCTGGCTCTCCTGTCTCAACAGGGAACCTGAGAATGCAGCCGGTGATTCAGCCAGCTGACCATAGAGCTGATCAGAGACCAGAGTGGCTCCAAACATCTCTATGGCCTAAGAAACCGGAAGCTACGAGCATTTTATGACTTAGATTTCGCCGGATGTAAACAGCGCCATTGGGAAATTGGGAAAGCATTTTATCACACCGATCTTGGTGTGGTCAGATGCTTTGAGGGCAGAGGAGAAATCTAGGGTCTAATAGACCCCAATTTTTGCAAAAAAGAGTACCTGTCACTACCTATTGCTATGATAGGGGATATTTACATTCCCTGAGATAACAATAAAAATGATTTAAAAAAAAAATGAAAGGAACAGTTTAAAAATAAGATAAAAAAATAATAATAATAAAGAAAAAAAAAAAAAAAAAAAGAAGCACCCCTGTCCCCCCTGCTCTCGCGCTAAGGCGAACGCAAGCGTCAGTCTGGCGTCAAATGTAAACAGCAATTGCACCATGCATGTGAGGTATCACCGCGAACGTCAGATCGAGGGCAGTAATTTTAGCAGTAGACCTCCTCTGTAAATCTAAAGTGGTAACCTGTAAAGGCTTTTAAAGGCTTTTAAAAATGTATTTAGTTTGTCGCCACTGCACGTTTGTGCGCAATTTTAAAGCATGTCATGTTTGGTATCCATGTACTCGGCCTAAGATCATCTTTTTTATTTCATCAAACATTTGGGCAATATAGTGTGTTTTAGTGCATTAAAATTTAAAAAAGTGTGTTTTTTCCCCAAAAAATGCGTTTGAAAAATCGCTGCGCAAATACTGTGTGAAAAAAAAAAATGAAACACCCACCATTTTAATCTGTAGGGCATTTGCTTTAAAAAAATATATAATGTTTGGGGGTTCAAAGTAATTTTCTTGCAAAAAAAAATTTTTTTTTATGTAATCAAAAAGTGTCAGAAAGGGCTTTGTCTTCAAGTGGTTAGAAGAGTGGGTGATGTGTGACATAAGCTTCTAGATGTTGTGCATAAAATGCCAGGACAGTTCAAACCCCCCCCAAATGACCCCATTTTGGAAAGTAGACACCCCAAGCTATTTGCTGAGAGGCATGTCGAGTCCATGGAATATTTTATATTGTGACACAAGTTGCGGGAAAGAGACAATTTTTTATTTTTTTTATTTTTTTTTGCGCAAAGTTGTCACTAAATGATATATTGCTCAAACATGCCATGGGAATATGTGAAATTACACCCCAAAATACATTCTGTTGCTTCTCCTGAGTACGGGGATACCACATGTGTGAGACTTTTTGGGAGCCTAGCCGCGTACGCGAAAACCAAGCACCGCCTTCAGGCTTTCTAAGGCCGTAAATGTTTGATTTCACTCTTCACTGCCTATCACAGTTTCGGAGGCCATGGAATGCCCAGGTGGCAAAAACCCCCCCCAAATGACCCCATTTTGGAAAGTAGACACCCCAAGCTATTTGATGAGAGGTATAGTGAGTATTTTGCAGACCTCACTTTTTGTCACAAAGTTTTGAAAATTGAAAAAAGAAAAAACAAAATTTTTTTTCTCGTCTTTCTTTATTTTCAAAAACAAATGAGAGCTGCAAAATACTCACCATGCCTCTCAGCAAATAGCTTGGGGTGTCTACTTTCCAAAATGGGGTCATTTGGGGGGGGTTTGTGCCACCTGGGCATTCCATGGCCTCCGAAACTGTGATAGGTAGTGAGGAGTAAAATCAAAAATGTACGCCCTTAGAAATCCTGAAGGCAGTGATTGGTTTTCGGGGCCCCGTACGCGGCTAGGCTCCCAAAAAGTCCCACACGTGTGGTATCCCCGTACTCAGGCGAAGCAGCTAAATGTATTTTGGGGTGCAATTCCACATATGCCCATGGCCTGTGTGAGCAATATATCATTTAGTGACAACTTTGTGCAAAAAAAAAAAAAAATTTGTCACTTTCCCGCAACTTGTGTCAAAATATAAAACATTCCATGGACTCAACATGCCTCAAAGCAAATAGCTTGGGGTGTCTACTTTCCAAAATGGGGTCATTTGGGGGGGTTTTATGCCATCTGGGCATTTTATGGCCTTCAAAACTGTGATAGGTAGTGAGGAGTAAAATCAAAAATGTACGCCCTTAGAAATCCTGAAGGCAGTGATTGGTTTTCGGGGCCCCATACGCGGCTAGGCTCCCAAAAAGTCCCACACATGTGGTATCCCCATACTCAGGAGAAGCAGCTAAATGTATTTTGGGGTGCAATTCCACATATGCCCATGGCCTGTGTGAGCAATATATCATTTAGTGACAACTTTTTGTAATTTTTTTTTTTTTTTTTGTCATTATTCAATCACTTGGGACAAAAAAAATGAATATTCAATGGGCTCAACATGCCTCTCAGCAAATTCCTTGGGGTGTCTACTTTCCAAAATGGGGTCATTTGTGGGGGTTTTGTACTGCCCTGCCATTTTAGCACCTCAAGAAACGACATAGGCAGTCATAAATTAAAGGCTGTGTAAATTCCAGAAAATGTACCCTAGTTTGTAGGCGCTATAACTTTTGCGCAAACCAATAAATATACACTTATTGACATTTTTTCTACCAAAGACATGTGGCCGAATACATTTTGGCCTAAATGTATGACTAAAATTGAGTTTATTGGATTTTTTTTAGAACAAAAAGTAGAAAATATCATTTTTTTTCAAAATTTTCGGTCTTTTTCCGTGTATAGCTCAAAAAATAAAAACGGCAGAGGTGATCAAATACCATCAAAAGAAAGCTCTATTTGTGGGAAGAAAAGGACGCAAATTTCGTTTGGGTACAGCATTGCATGACCGCGCAATTAGCAGTTAAAGCGACGCAGTGCCGAATTGTAAAAAGTGCTCTGGTCAGGAAGGGGGTAAAACCTTCTGGGGCTGAAGTGGTTAAAATTGGGACTTCCAAAACACAGCAGTAACACTTTGCAGAAGGGGAGTGTTCAATCCACTTTGGCAATCACCACGTGAACCTTCACCAACCACAAGCAATGGACTCTTACCAGAGCATAAGGACTCTGCTACAGAGTCAAATCAGTATGTATATGACAATCCCATCAAGCAGAAATCCGGTTCATATTGTTTGGCTAGAGTTCAGCATTATATTTTGATTTTCCAATTAATGGTAACATCAGTGGTAACTATAAATGCACAAAATTGCTCATAGTCATGTGCTCATGCCCAGACATGATGGGGGAGGGGGCTTATTACCCAAATGTAATAGATAATAGGAAATAGATGATTGGATGCACTTTATTGACAGAAAAGTGGTGTTTGGTGCACTTTAAATCACTTCCGGACTGGCTCATGCCGATATACGTCCGCACTTTGAAGAGGGGTATCGTTATGGCAGCAGCTAGCTACCATAACCCCAGTATCCTCTTCTTCAGTGAGCGGTCCGCTTTCATATAAAAGTGGTCTTCTTCTTTAAATGCGCCCCGTCCCGCCGAGCTTGCATGCAGAAGCATACGCATATGTGAGCAGCGCCCGCATATGAAAACGGTGTTCAAACCACACTTGTGAGGTATCGCAGCGATCATTAGAGTGAGAGCAAGAATTCTAATCCTAGACCTCCTCTAACTCAAAACATGCAACCTGTAGAATTTTTTAAACGTCGCCTATGGAGATTTGTATGGGTAAAAGTTTTATTGCCATTCCACGAGCGGGCACAATTTTGAAGCGTGACGTGTTGGGTATCAATTTGCTCGGCGTAACATTATCTTTCACAATATAAAAAAATTGGGCTAACTTTACTGTTGTCTTATTTTTTTAATTAAAAGAAAAAGTGTATTTTTTCCAAAAAAAAAGTGCGCTTGTAAGACCGCTGCGCAAATATGGTGTGACAAAGTATTGCAACGACCGCCATTTTATTCTCTAGGGTGTTAGAACCCCCAAACATTATATATATTTTTTCTAAGTAATTTTCTAGCAAAAAAAACCCAACTGTTTTTAACTTGTAAATACCAAATCTCAGAAAGAGGCTTGGTCCTTAAGTGGTTAAATTGAATAAGGACTGCCGCTGACAGAAATGGAAAAACTATAAAAAAAAATACTCAACAAGGGGGAACAGCAGCGTCACAGTGAGAACAACTGCGGCTGACAATTTTAAAAAAGGGGGCTAGCAGGGGACCAAAAAAAAAAAATAGCAGCAACCAATAAAATATAAATAAATAAATAAATAATGTGTATACAGCACTAAATACTCACACTTTTCTGACACACTGCACTATACTCGCACTATACTGACACACTATACTCACACTACACTAACACTCTACACTCAGAGTCACAAGAATACACTAACTAGCTATCAGTGTCTGAGCCCTGCTCTATCGCCACTTCAACAACACACTACAAAAGGTTCCTGTGGGAAGGAACCTTTTATAGTGCGGGTTGGGACTATAACCACTGAGCCATGACTTTGTCCAATCAGGGCTATGACAGTGCTCTGTGCCTTGATTTCGCAAAACCTTTCACCTGAACAGTGGTCTTCCTCCATCCTTCATCCAATTAAGGCCCTAGAATGCACTATACCACTGAATGCACATCGCGCCGAGCACCAAGCGAATTTGGGGATTCGCTAAATGGGCGAACAGACGATGTTCGGGCCAAGCTTATGCTCAGCCCAAACTGCTCGCCCAACACTACTAACAATCGGGACCTGGAACTCCTGGTTCTGGGTCACCTGATCGCTGTGATAGCCTCAGATTGGCTATCACAGTGATCTGTCACAGTGCAGCCCACCCAAGCATTTACTTTCGCATTGAGAGAAAGACACATTGTATCTTTCTCTCCATGCAGGAGATGAGGCTGTAAATAAATAAAAGTGTGTAAAAAAAATAAATAGATGCATATGAAAATAAAGAAAAAAACCCTAGTTAGACGTACCGGTAATGGTATTTCTACGAGTCTTTCAGGACAGCACCTGGAGAGAGAGTGCAGCTCCACCCACTTTTCACAGGAAACACTGCAGTTAGTTTTTTCTTTAAAGACCGGACACTTCCACCATGGCCTCAGTTGTTCACAGAGTACCTCCAGCCATGCTGAAATTAGATAAGCAGAACATAGCAATAACACCACATGTTACAAAACAATTAGGGCGGGTCATCGGTGCTGTCCTGAAAGACTCGTAGAAATACCGTTACCGGTAAGTCTAACTAGGGTTTTTCTCCCCTCGTCTTTCAGGACAGCACCTGGAGATGATAAAAGAGTACTTACTCTAGGGTGGGACCACCGCCTGCAGGACCTTCCTGCCAAACGATTGTTCCGCTGCTGATAGCAAGTCCAACCTGTAGTGGTTGAAGGTGGAGAAGCTTGTCCACGTGGCCGCTTTACAGATCCGACCTGGAGAAGCCCCTGCTCTTTCCGCCCAGGACGTTGCTATTGCCCTTGTTGAATGGGCCATTACCCCTGTGGGAGGATCAGCCCCTGAATCTTTATAGGCTTCACTGATCGCCATTCTTAGCCATCTGCCTATAGTGCTTTTGGAAGCACAATGACCCTTACGCGATCCAGAGAAAAGAATAAAAAGAGAATTTGCCTTCCTAAACTCTCTTGTGATCTCTAAATAATGAAGTAAACGTCTTCTCACATCCAAAGTATGAAAAGCCTCCTCTTTAGAGTTGGATGGTGCAGGACAAAAAGTAGGTAAAACTATCTCTTGTGCCCTATGAAAAAAGGTTGCGACTTTTGGCAAGAAACCCGTGTCAGTTTTCAGCACTACCCGGTCTGGAAATATAAAGCAAAAAGGTTCTATTATAGATAGAGCTTGCAACTCACTTACTCTTCTGGCTGAGGTAATTGCTACCAAAAGAACTAGTTTGAGTGTCCATAATTTTAAAGTCGCTTCCTCTGGGGGCTCAAAAGGTGTTTTGATCAACCCTTGTAGCACCAGTGATAAATCCCATTTAGGAAAAGATTTAAAAAGGTACCGGCTTAAGCCTGGTCAATGCCCTGAAGAATCTAATTAAAAATGGCTCTTGAGATAACTTTCTCTCAAGAAAAACAGACAAAGCAGCCACCTGGACTTTCAGGGTACTGGCTGCCAGCCCCATTTCCTTACCCTCATTGAGGAACTCTAATATTGAGGGCAATTCCTGTGCTGAACATTTTTTAGTCATGCACCAGGAATTAAACCGCTTCCATGTTTTAAAATAAATACCTCTGGTAACCTTCTTTTGGCTACTTAACAGGGTTGACACCAGCTTATCTGAGAAGCCTTTTCTTTTTAGAATCTGCTCTTCAGTAACCACCCCGTCAGCTTGAGCTGGTCGATATTTGGATGCTGAAGGGGTTCCTGGGTTAAGAGATCTTTTCGAAGTGGAAAAACCCAATGTGGTTCCACTGCCATCCTCTGTATAGTTGCAAACCAGGGCCTCTTGGGCCAAAAAGGAGCCACTAGGATCATACTTGTGGTCTCTCCTTATAGTTTCTTTAAAACCAAAGGGATCATTTGAAAGGGGGGGAAGGCGTAGCACAAGTGGAAGTTCCACGGTTGTGCCAGTGCGTCCAATCCTCTCGCCCAATCTTGCCTGTTTAGTGAATAATAGGCCTTCACCTTTGAATTCTTGTGGGATGCGAACAGGTCTATCTGAGGAACTCCCCATTTCTCTGTTAATTTTTGGAATACCTCCTTGTTTAGACTCCACTCTGCCTCTAATATCCTTTCTCTGCTTAGAAAGTCGGCTACTAGATTCAGCTCTCCTTTTAAGTGTACCGCTGTTAGGGACTTTAAGTTGTTTTCTGCCCAGGATAGCATCGGAAGGGACAAGGCTAGCAAGACTTTGCTTCTCGTGCCTCCCTGTCTTGTAACATATGCCACTGCAAGTTCCCCCTGAAAAAAAGCCCTGAGTAGTAGTGAGAAATTAACATCCTGCACTCTCACACCTCAGATCAGCCCCAATTCCTGCACCTTCACACCTCAGATCATTGTCCCCCTGCAAATCTGTTTACCACTGTACACCCTTGCTCATCTGCTCCACCACTTTAACCCCCCCCTGCTCATCTGCTCCACCACTGTAACCCCCCTGCTCATCTGCCCCACCACCGTAACCCCCTGTACATCTGCTCCACCACTGTACCACCCTGCTCCTCTGTCCCACCACTGTAACCCCCTGCTCATCTGCCCCAACAATGTACCCCCTTTCTCATCTGCCCCACCACTGTATCTCCATGCACATCTGTTCCACCACTGAACCATCTTCTCATCTGTCCTAACACTGAACCTATCTGCTCATCTGTTTTACCACTGTACTCCCTTGCACATCTGCCCCACCACTGTAACCCCCTGTACATCTGCCCCACCACTGTACCCCCCTGCTCATCTGCTCCACCACTGTAACCCCCCTGCTCATCTGCTCCACCACTGTAACCCCCCTGCTCATCTGCTCCACCACTGTAACCCCCCTGCTAATCTGCCCCACCACCGTAACCCCCTGTACATCTGCTCCACCAGTGTACCACCCTGCTCCTCTGTCTCACCACTGTAACCCCCTGCTCATCTGCCCCAACAATGTACCCCCTTTCTCATCTGCCCCACCACTGGATCTCCATGCACATCTGTTCCACCACTGAACCATCTTCTCATCTGTCCTAACACTGAACCTATCTGCTCATCTGCCCCACCACTGTAACCCCCTTTCTCATCTGCACCATGACTGCACCTCCTGCACATCTGTCCCACCTCTGTTCCCCCTGCTTTTCTGCCCCACCACTGTAACCCCCTGCTCATGTGTTCCACCAATGTACCTCCACTCTCCTCTGCACCCCCTCTGCACATCTGCCCCACTTCTGTACCCCCCTGCTCCTCTGCTCCACTGCTGTAACCCCCTACTCATCTGTCCCTCCAATGTACCTCCTTTATCCTCTTCCCCGCCACTGTACCCCCCTTTACATCTGCCCCAACTCTGTACCCCCTGCTCTTCTGCCCAACCATTGTAACCCCCTGCTCATCTGTCCCACCAATGCACTTTCTTTCACATCTGCCCCACTGTTGTACCCCCTTGCTCTTCTGTCCCACCACTGAACCCCCTTCTCATCTGTCCCAACAGTGAACCTCCCCCTGCTCATCTGCCCCATCATTGTAACCCCCTGCTTTTCTGTCCCACCGCTGAACCCCCTTTTCATCCCTCCCATCACTGTACCTCCTGCACATCTGCCCCACCACTATAACCCTCCTGCTCATCTGCCCCATCAATGCACCCCTTTTCTCATTTGCCCCACCACTGTACCTCCCTGCACATCTGCTCCACCAGAAATTAAACGAGATGATGTGGGATCCTCCGCTCAAAGAGGGGCTTAAACCAGAGTGCTTGTGTCTCATTAGCTCCAGGAAGAGAAGAGCCCCTGGTGCTGGCTAAATGCTGATGCAAGTAGAAGAAAACAAGAAGACCTGGACAGCCGCACACCGGAATGGATAAATCTGTCTTTTTATTCAAAATACAGGATCATGGGGTACACAAAACACGACTGTGGGGTGGTATAAGAATAGCTGATGCGTTTCACACTTACACCAAGTGCTTACTCATAGCTAGCTAAAATGGGAATTAAGGCTGGGTTCACACTGGTGCGACACGACAGCCGTCCTACTTTGGATCCGACTTTGCCCTGCGACATGAAGCCGGCATGTGTCCGACTTTCAATGAACGGGGATCCGACTTGGATCCCCGCCAATGCCGGCACTGTGTTTGGTATGAATCTTTAGGGGGGAACTCCGCGCCAAATTTTAAATAAAAAACCGGCATGGGTTCCCCCTCCAGAGGCATACCAGGCCCTTGGGTCTGGTATGGACCTTGAGGGGAACCCCCTACGCCGAAAAAACGGCGTGGGGGGTCGCCCCCAATCCATACCAGACCCTTATCCGAGCACGCAGCCCGGCCGGACAGGAATGGGGGTGGGGACGAGCGAGCGCCCCCCCCCTCCTGAACCGTACCAGGCCGCATGCCCTCAACATGGGGGGTGGTGCCTTGGGGGAGGGGGGCGCGCTGCGGCCCCCCCACCCCAAAGCACCTTGTCCCCATGTCGATGAGGACAAGGGCCTCTTCCCGACAACCCTGGCCGTTGGTTGTCGGGGTCTGCGGGCGGGGGGCTTATCGGAATCCGGGAGCCCCCTTTAATAAGGGAGCCCCCAGATCCCGGCCCCCCACCCTATGTGAATGAGTATGGGGTACAGCGTACCCCTACCCATTCACCTAGGAAAAAAGTGTCAATTTAAAAAAAAACACTACACAGATTTTTAAAGCATTTTATTAGACAGCTCCGGGGGTCTTCTTCCGACTTCGGGGGTCTCTCCGGTTCTTCTCCACGCTCTCCGGATCTTCTGCCGGGCTCCTCCGCTCTCTTCTGCTCTTTTGCCGCTCTTTTGCTAAAGCGGAGGAGCCCGGTCTTCAATCTTCTGCCTTCTGCCTTCTGCCTTCTGCCCTCTTCTCCTGATGTTGACACGACGCTCTCTGGGGCTAGAATGCTCTCTGTGCGCTCTGCTCTGACTTATATAGGCGGTGACCCCGCCCCCTTATGCCGTCACAGTCCCTGGGCATGCTGGGACTGTGACGGCATAAGGGGGCGTGGTCATCACCCGATGACCACGCCCCCTAAAACGTCACAGTCCCAGCATGCCCAGGGACTGTGACGGCATAAGGGGGCGGGGTCACCGCCTATATAAGTCAGAGCAGAGCGCACAGAGAGCATTCTAGCCCCAGAGAGCGTCGTGTCAACATCAGGAGAAGAGGGCAGAAGGCAGAAGGCAGAAGGCAGAAGATTGAAGACCGGGCTCCTCCGCTTTAGCAAAAGAGCGGCAAAAGAGCAGAAGAGAGCGGAGGAGCCCGGCAGAAGATCCGGAGAGCGTGGAGAAGAACCGGAGAGACCCCCGAAGTCGGAAGAAGACCCCCGGAGCTGTCTAATAAAATGCTTTAAAAATCTGTGTAGTGTTTTTTTTTTAAATTGACACTTTTTTCCTAGGTGAATGGGTAGGGGTACGCTGTACCCCATACTCATTCACATAGGGTGGGGGGCCGGGATCTGGGGGCTCCCTTATTAAAGGGGGCTCCCGGATTCCGATAAGCCCCCCGCCCGCAGACCCCGACAACCAACGGCCAGGGTTGTCGGGAAGAGGCCCTTGTCCTCATCAACATGGGGACAAGGTGCTTTGGGGTGGGGGGCCGCAGCGCGCCCCCTCCCCCAAAGCACCAACCCCCCATGTTGAGGGCATGCGGCCTGGTACGGTTCAGGAGGGGGGGGGGGCGCTCGCTCGTCCCCACCCCCATTCCTGTCCGGCCGGGCTGCGTGCTCGGATAAGGGTCTGGTATGGATTGGGGGGGACCCCCACGCCGTTTTTATCGGCGTAGGGGGTTCCCCTCAAGGTCCATACCAGACCCAAGGGCCTGGTATGCTCTTGGAGGGGGAACCCATGCCGGTTTTTTATTTAAAATTTGGCGCGGAGTTCCCCCTCAAGAACATCTGAGCACAAGTCGCGTGCCAAAGTCGGATCATGCAAGACGGCAATCCGACTTTGATCCGACTTCAATGATAGTCAATAGACTGAAGTAGGATCAAAGTCGGACCAAAGTAGTACAGGGAGCATTTCTAAAGTCGGAACGACTTGTGTCGGACCAGTTAGGACGGCTCCCATAGGGAAACATTAAATTTCACACGTCATGCGACATGAGCTCCCAATGTCGGAGCGTTTGTCGGACCAGTGTGAACCCAGCCTCAAAGCCATATATAAACTAAAAATATTAGAACATATGACCATGCAATGATGAGAAAATACAGAACAGCTGAGAAGCAGCCGTATGAGATCTCCGCACCTGCTGCTGGTTAGTAAATCTAGAATGGAAATCCACATAGCATGTAGGCATAGAAACAACAATCTGGAGATGTAATAAAATAAAGTAAAAAAAATGAATGAGATAAAAATCAAAATAAGTGTTAAAATAATGTGATATCCATAAATGTATAGAATATACATATAATATTGTTATTTGAAGTGCCGTATTTTTTTAACTTTTTTCTCCAAAAGGTTCCCCTTTGTTCGCTGGCAGCTCGCACATATATTCCATTGTACTTATATCCATATTTTTACAACTAAAACTAGCTGCTTAATACGAAAGATTAAACACATATTTTTAAGTTTTGGAGAGCGTTTCAATATAGTTCTGCTAAGGGGCATCTGGATTGGCGTTTTTGCGTTATACGCCATTCCAGTACCCAAATTTCGTTCAGTTAGGTTTTGAACCAATATATGCACATAGATAGATATATATATATATATATATATATATATATATATATATATATATATATATATATATATATATATATATCTTTGTTTAATTACACATCCACATGGATGAGTCCAAGTTTATGGTTCATCACCATTCTAGAAACAAATATTAATCTTGTATATGATGTTTTTATATGGTTACAGGTATGTCTTTACTACATAACTAAAAGAAAAAAAAAATGTATATATTCTAAATATATTTTTTGTACTTGTTTCTGAATGTTTGTCTGTGACATATTTGTTTTTCTTTCAGATCATGGGCTTGATGATTATGGACTATGTAGTTCTAACAATCATGCTGTTTTGAGATCACAGCACCTGTTGTTGATTTTTTGCATACTAATTTTCACTCACATGCATTTACCCTTAGTCCTCATCTTATTATACATATATATATATTTAGAATTGATTGCTTTGTATCTACACATCTTTCTCATACATGATCAGTCTTTATTCAGATAACATATATATCAATGCCCATTTGTCACTACGCACATTCACATTTTGAAAAATAAATTTTGACCCTGGATAACCGGGTTATAAATTGTTTTATTTGTTCATATTATAACACATATCACCACATACACATTGTTTCACATGTGCTCATTCATTATATGTATATTCTATACATTTATGGATATCACATTATTTTAACACTTATTTTTATTTTTATCTCATTCAATTTTTTCACTTTATTTTATTACATCTCCAAATTGTTGTTTCTATGCCTACTTGCTATGGGGATTTCTATTCTAGATTTACTAACCAGCAGCAGGTGCGGAGATCTCATATGGCTGCTTCTCAGCTGTTCTGTATTTTCTCATCATTGCATGGTCACATGTTCTAATATTATATATATATGTATTATAATATATGTATTATTATTATATATATATATATATATATATATATATATATATATATATATATATATATATATATATATATATATATATATATGGCTTTTCATTCCCATGTTAGCTAGCTATGAGTAAGCACTTGGAGTAAGTGCGAAACGCATCAGCTATTCTTGTACCACCCCACAGTCGTGTTTTGTGTACTCCATGATCCTGTATTTTGAATAAAAAGATGGATTTATCTATTCTGGTGTGTGGCTGTCCAGGTCTTCTTGTTCTCTTCTACTTACATCTGCTCCACCGCCGTATCCGCATGCTCTTCTGTCTCACTGCTGAATCACCTTCTCATCTGTTCTAACACTGAACCCATCTACTTATCTGCCACACCACTGTAACCCGGTTTTTATCTGCCCCATCAATGTACCTCCTGCACATCTGTCTCACCTCTGTACCCCCTGCTCTCCTGCCCCACCACTGTAACCCCCTGCTCATCTGTCCCACCAATACATCTCCTTTCACATCTGCCCCACTGCTCTACCCCCCTGCTTTTCTGTTCCACCACTAAACCCTCTTCTCATCTGTCCCACCACTGTAACCCCCTTCTCATCTGGCCCAATACTAAACCCCCCCTGCTCATCTGCCCCATCACTGTACACCCCAGCTCTTCTGTCCCACTGCTGAACCCCCTTCTCATCTCTTCCACCACTGTACCTCCTTGCACATCTGCCCACTGCTGTACCCTCCTGCTCTTCTGTTCCACCTCTGAACCCCTCCTGCTAATTTTCCTCACCGCTGTATCCTCCTGCTCATCTGCTCCACTGCTGTACCCTCTTCTCATCTACGATATGCGTGATATGCAGAGTGGTGAAAGGAAGCAGAGATGAGACACATATCCTGGCGCACTCTGCTGCTTACATTCAGCCCACATGCTTGTATGTGATGTCACATACAAGCATCTGGAATAGATGCGCAATGATGAGCTTAGATCAGGGGTATTTTCTGAAAACAGTGGGCCTGAGTGCAGGATCATAAGTTGGGCCCCCGCAGCTGAGGAAAAGTGTGGCGCAAAGCGCCACAGCAAAAGTTGGGTGTGATTTTCATTGCGCTTAATACTGGCTGTGGCTTAAAGGGACACAGAGTGCAGGGGTTCAGTATTAACCACTTAAGGACCAGCCTCGTTTTGGATTTTAGGTGTTTACATGTTTAAAACAGGTTTTTCTGCTAGAAAATTACTTAGAACCCCCAAACATTATATATGGTTTTTCTTCTAACACCCTAGAGAATACAATGGCGGTTATTGCAATACTTTTTTTTGCACCGTATTTGCGCAGCGGTCTTATAAGCGCACTTTTTTTGGAAAAAATTCACTTTTTTGAATAAAAAAATAAAACAACAGTAAATTTATCCCAATTTTTTTTATATTGTGAAATATAATGTTACGCCAAGTAAATTGATACCCAACATGTCATGCTTGAAAATTGCGCCCGCTCGTGGAATGGCGTCAAACTTTTACCCTCAAAAATCTCCATAGGCGACGTTTAAAAAATTCTACAGGTTGCATATTTTGCGCTACAGAGGAGGTCTAGGGCTAGAATTATTGCTCTCGCTCTACCGGTCGCTGTGATACCTCACATGTGTGGTTTGACCACCGTTTTCATATGCGGGCGCTACTCGCGTATGCGTTCGCTTCTGCGCGCGAGCTCGTCGGGACAGGGGGGTTTAAAAAATTTTTTTTTTAATTTTTATTATTTATTTTACAAATTTTACTTATTTTTACACTGTTTAACCACCTCAATACAGGGCACTTAAACCCCCTTCTTGCCCAGACCAATTTTCAGCTTTCGGTGCTCTCACACTTTGAATGACTATTACTCAGTCATGCAACACTGTACCCAAATGAAATTTGTGTCCTTTTTTTCACACAAATAGAGCTTTCTTTTGGTGGTATTTAATCACTAATGGGTTTTTTATTTTTTGTGCTATAAATAAAAAAAGACCGTAAATTTTGTGAAAAATTGCCTTTTTCTTTGTTTTTGTCATAAAATTTAGCAAATTAGTAATTTTTCTTCATAAATTTTGGCCACAATTTATACTGCTATATATCTTTGGTAAAAATAACCCAAATTAGTGTATATTATTTGGTCTTTGTGAAAGTTATAGAGTCTCTACAAACTATGGTGCCAATCACTAAAAATTGAAAACATCTGATCAGGCCTTCAGTACATCAGGTGAATCTCATTTCTTGAGGTACTAACAAGTCAGAAAAGTACAAATACCCCCCAAATGACCCCTTTTTAGAAAGTAGACATTCCAAGGTATTAAGTAAGTAGCATGGTGAGTTTTTTTAAGGTGTAATATTTTCCCACAATTCTTTGCAAAAGGAAGATTTTTTTTTTTTTTTTCAAAATTTTCATATTAACTGGTTATTTCTCTCACAGAGCATATGCATACAACAAATTACACCCCAAAATACATTCTGCTACTCTTACCGAGTATGGGGATACCACATGTGTGGGACTTTTACACAGCCTGGCCACATACAAAGGCCCAACATTGAAGTCACACCATCAGGCGATCTACGAGCATAAATTGCACATCTCATTTCTCAACCACCTATTACACTTTTGAAGGCCCTGGAGCACCAGGACAAAGGAATTGCCCACAAAATGACCCCATTTTGGAAAGCAAACACCCCAATGTATAATCTATGAGGCATAATGAGTCTTTTGAACGGTTATTTTTTTACCAGATGTTTTTGGAAAATGTGGAAAAAAAATGAAAACGCATTTTTTTTTTACACAAAGTTGCCCATTTATAGGATATTTCCAACACATAGCAAATACATAGCAAAAATGACACCCCAAAATACATTCTGCTACTCCTCCTGAGTATGGCGATACCACATGTGTGGGACTTTTACACAGCCTGGCCACATACAAAGGCCCAACATTGAAGTCGCACCATCAGGCGATCTACGAGCATAAATTGCACATCTCATTTCTCAACCACCTATTACACTTTTGAAGGCCCTGGAGCACCAGGACAAAGGAATTGCCAACAAAATGACCCCATTTTGGAAAGCAAACACCCCAACGTATAATCTATGAGGCATAATGAGTCTTTTGAACGGTTATTTTTTTTCCAGAAGTTTTTGGAAAATGTGGAAAAAAATAAAAACGCATTTTTTTTTTACACAAAGTTGTCCATTTATAAGATATTTCCAACAATTTATTAAAAATGACACCCCAAAATACATTCTGCTACTCCCCCTGAGTATGGGGATACCACATGTGTGAGACTTTTACACAGCTTGGCCACATACAGTGGCCCAACATCCAAGTAGCACCATCAGGCGTTCTAGGAGCATACATTACATAGATAATTTCCTGGCAACCTATCATTTTTGAAGGCCCTTCATATTTCTAACACATAGCATGTACATACCAAGAATTACAATCCAAAATAAATTCTATTGCGGAAAGGATAAAAAAAAAGTATTACCTGTACTTTTAGTAGTGTCCACAGAAGAGAGCACTGGTCCAGGCAGCAGTCAGGGATGTGCTTAGCGACAGCAATAACTATCCAGGCAGCAGGCAGGAATATTGTCTATAGTCGGCACAGCACAGTCCATAGGAATTGTCCAGGCAGAGACAGCCAGCACAGCCATAATATTGGTCCTGGTACACTGTTACCTGCAGACACACATTATTGTACCGCTCTCCAGCCCTGGACCAGTGCTCTCAGAAGAGAGCACTGGTCCAGGCAGCAGTCAGGGATGTGCTTAGCGACAGCAATAACTATCCAGGCAGCAGGCAGGAATATTGTCTATAGTCGGCACAGCACAGTCCATAGGAATTGTCCAGGCAGAGACAGCCAGCACAGCCATAATATTGGTCCTGGTACACTGTTACCTGCAGACACACATTATTGTACCGCTCTCCAGCCCTTCATAAACATACTGCCTCTTGCTACAGCGAATTATTTGCATAGTCCAGGTAGCAGGCAGATGTGTGGTCCGTTCATGCGGCAGGCAAAGGCATGATGACAGTAAGTCAGCAGAAGGCTGAGGGCCGCAATCGGGTAAGACCTGTGCACAGGGGCACAGGGGTAGAGGCTTCGACCCACCCAAATCTCTATGAAGCCTCCGGACTCCAGACCCTAATCCGGAAATTACAAAACCGGGAGAAAACAAAAAAAATTGTTATCTCCATCCGGAAAAACTATTCTGGAGCCCCTCACATATGTGAGACCCCTGTGTACTATAGTAGCAGGGCAACAGATCAGTCCAAGTGGTAGGCAAAAGCATAGTCCATAAAACAAGCCAGGGTCAGTTAACGTGCAAGCAGTCCAAGCGGTAGGCAGAAGAGTAGTCACAAAACAGGCCAGGGTCAATTCACGAGCAAGCAGTCCAAACGGTGGGCAGAGGCATAGTCAATACAGGCCAGGGTCAGTTCATGTGGAAGCAGTCCAAACGGTAGGCAGAGGCATAGTCAAAAAGCAGGCCAGGGTCAGTTCACATTGAAGGCAGTGGCATGGTTATTTTGGGGAAGCATGGAAAATGATCAGCGAAAATGGGGAAAATATGGGCTAATAACTTGGGGATGTATGATACAGTTCGAAGCATTCACCAATGCAAAGGCCAGGTTGGGAGGGACACTGGAGACAATGGTAGCTTGTATCTTTTCGAAAACCTCTTCTGCTGCACACACGACATTTTTTTTGCCGTCTTCGGCCTGCTTCCGATGGTGGAATGTTGTACAGGAAGTGGCGTTCATGAAGTCGGCTAACAGCATCAGAACGAGGTAATTCTGGGAGGGGTCTTTGTGGATAGATGAGGGACGTGACTACTTCTTCTATGAATTTTAGGAAGGAGGCGGGGCTTTCTGTGGATTTTGTGTAGATTATGTAGGAATTGTAAATGGCCAAATGGATTAGATATATTGCTACCTTCTTATACCAGAATCGGGACCTCCTTATTGACAAATAGGGCTGAATCATTTGGTCATTGAAATCCACCCCCCCATGTAGAGATTATAGTCTTGGACACATGTCGGTTTTTCAATGGGACCTCGTCTTCGCTGAACTACAACTGCAGTGTCATCATGAATGGTGGACATCATGTGCACGTTCCTGTTATCCTTCCACCTCAAGGCCAGCACTTCATTACATCTCAGTGTTGCTCTTTCCCCCTTTTTCAGCCTTTTGTTCACAATGGATTGTGGGAAGCCCTTCCTATTTTTTCTTGAAGTCCTGCAGGCCAGGGTTTTTTCAATATATAGGTGTCTGAAAAGGGGCAGGCTGGTATAAAAGTTGTCCAGGTATATATGATAGCCTTTTTTTAGAAGTGGGTAAGCCAGGTCCCATACAATTTTTCCAGTTGTGCCCATGTAGGCCGGGCACTCAGGGGGCTGGAGCTGGGAATCTCTTCCCTCATATATGCGGAATGCATATAGATATCCCGTGGCTCTCTCACACAGCTTGTAAAATTTGACTCCATATTTGGCCTTTTTGCTAGGAATATACTGTTTTATTCCTAGCCGGCCTGAAAATGGTACCAGGGACTCATCCACACATATATTCTTCTCGGGGACATAAAGTTCTGCAAATCGTTGGGAAAATGAATTTATTAGAATCTTGTACAGCTTATCTGAATTTGGATGATTGCGGGGAGGGCACTGGGTGTTGTCGTTAAAATGAAAGAATCCCATAATCATCTCATATCGGGACCTGGACATAGCGGCAGAATACATGGGCATATGGTGGATGGGGTGGGTAGACCAATAGGTATGTCCTTCATTTTTTTTTGTAAGCCCCATATTTAGGGTGAGGCCCAAAAACAATTTGAACTCCTCCAAATTTAAATCTCTCCACTCAAACGGACGGGCATAAGATGATTGGGGGTTGCTGGCAATATACTGCTGGGCATACAAATTTGTCTGGTCCACAATGAACTGCAGCAAAGTGTCGGGCAAAAACAGGTGAAAAAAATTGATCTCTGTAAAATTTTGGGTGTTGGCCTGCACACCTGGCTGTGCTGTGAAAGGGGGAATATTTGGTGATCCCGAGTTGGAAGGCAGCCATGTTGGGTTGGCAAGACCATCTGGCATATAGGTAGCGGCCCTGGCTCTTGGGGGACGTGACACTCCAGTAGTTGGGGGAGTTGAATTTCCTGTGCTGGAACTCAGGTGTGATGTGGCAGCACTGGTACTGGGCATTTGTGCGAGGGGCCTATCTCTGGTGGCAACACTGGTACTGGGCATTTGTGCGCGGGGCCCATCTCTGGTGGCAGCACTGGTACTGGGCCTTTGTTCCTGGGGCCTATTGCTGGCGGCAGCACTGGTACTGGGCCTTTCTTCCTGGGGCCTATTTCTGGCGGCAGAGCTGGTACTGGGAATATAATCCCGGTTGCTGGTGGCTTCCTGGGTTCCAGAGTGTCGTGCCCTTTTAGGAGGGACCCATTCTTCATCCGAACCATTGCTACTCTCGATCGGCTCAAATGCCAAACTCGTTTCGGAATCAGAATGGGACTCTGATGAGAGCTCCCCGGTGCTCTCATCAGTCATAGAGAGGATCTGGAACGCCTCCTCACTTGTATATTCTCTTTTGGACATGGCTGTGTGGCGGGTAGCTGTGCGACAGGTGACAGATGGGTGGCAGGTGACGGTCACTGATGGGCTGTGCGATGGGTGGCAGGTGACGTTCACTGAGAGGTGATGGTGTGATGGGCGATGGTCACAGATAGTTGACAGGCGACGGTCACTGATGGGTGACAGGTGCACCGCTGATGGTCACTGATGGGTGACGGGTGAGAGGGCACGGTCACTGATGGGTGACAGGCCACGGACGGTGACAGGTGATAGTCACAGATTGTTGACAGGTGACGTCACTGATGGGTGACGGGTGCACCGCTGATGGTCACTGGTGGGTGACGGGTGACAGGGCACGGTCACTGGTGGGTGACGGGTGACAGGGCAGGTCACTGATGGGTGACGGGTGACAGGGCAGGTCACTGATGGGTGACGGGTGACAGGGCAGGTCACTGATGGGTGACGGGTGACAGGGCACGGTCACTGGTGGGTGACAGGGCACCGCTGATGGTCACTAATGGCAGTCTCTATGTGACAGGTGCACTTTTTATGGGGTGACTGTTGGGTGACTGTTGGGTGACAGATGACAATTGGGGGGGCGATGGGACAGAAGTGGTGTTGGTGCAGACACTACAAATACAAAGATCTGTAACTCACTGCTCCTGGCTCTTCTCTCCTCACACTGGAAACGGTGTGTGAGGAGAGAAGGGCTAGTAACAGCTAGTGACAGCTCTTTGTTTACACTTAGTGATCGGCTGTGAATAGATCACAGCCGATCACATGGTACACAGTACTAGCCAATGGCTGTAAACTATCGTCGGTGACGAGCAGTGTTCCCGGGGAACACGCCGCCACCGACGTGCACGCGCAGCGCGCTCACGATCGCGCGCATGCGCCGTGCAATGCGGGATGTACCATTAGTGATCGGCTGTGACTTCATCACGGCCGATCACGTGGTAAACAGCCATGCGCAGTGGCTGTTCACCCCTGTCAGTGACGAGCGGTGTCTCGGTGACACGCCGCCACCGACAGTACAGGGCTCACGATCGCGCGCATGCCCTGTTTAAACGGCGGACGTCATATGACGTCCTCTCAGAACAATAGGCTTACCGTCCGGCCGTCATATGACGGTGGGCGGTAGGCTAGCGGTTAAAAAAAAAAAAAAAATTGTGCAACTTTTATTCCTATTACAAGGAATGTAAACATCCCTTGTAATAGAAAAAAGCATGGCAGGACCTCTTAAATATGAGATCTGGGGTCAAAAAGACCTCAGATCTCATATTTACACTAAAATGCAATAAAAAAAAAAAAAAAAGTCATTAAGAAAAATTACATTTGAAAAAATATGCCTTTAAGAGGCGTGGATGGAAGTGACGTTTTGACGTCGCTTCCGCCCAGCAGTGTCATGGAGCGCCATCTTGGCCTCACTCGTCTCCAGACACACCAGAGAGCAGGATGCGATCGCCTCCGCCGCTACGGACGGCTCCGGTAAGCGACGGAGGGCACCGGATCGCAGCGGGAGGGGGGGGGCCCTCTCCCGCCACCGATAAAAGTGATCTCGCGGCGAATCCGCCGCAGAGACCACTTTTATCTGAAAGCCGTCCGCCGCACGAAAACGAGGATACCAGGGTTATGGCAGCTAGCTGCTGCCATAACAACGATATCCCCGTTCAAACTTAGGACGTACATCGTCATGCGGCGGTCGGGAAGTGGTTAAGTGACACAAAGGTTCATACTGTCACCTGAATGTGGTTTTCTCAATCACAGTGAAATCCCTTCTTTCTGAAATCTGCCCCACCACTGTACTACCCTGCACATCTGCCCCACCACTGTACTACTCTGCACATCAGCCCCACCTCTGTACCCCCCTGCTCATCTGTCCCACCACTGTAACCCCCTCTACATCTGCCCCACCAATGTTCACCCTTTCTCATCTGCCCCACCAATGTTCACCCTTTCTCATCTGCCCCACCACTGTATCTCCATGCACATCTGTACCACCACTGAACCATCTTCTCATCTGTCCTGACACTGAACTTATCTGCTTATCTGCCCCACCACTGTACCCCCCCTGCTCATCTGCCCCACCTCTGTCCCCCCTGCTCTTCTGCCCTACCACTGTAACCCCCTGCTCATGTGTTCCACTGATGTACCTCCTTTCTCCTCTGCCCCAACACTGAATGCCCCTGCTCATCTTTCCCACCATTGTAACCCCCTTCTCATCTGGACCAACACTGTAACCCCCTGCTCATCTGCCCCATCACTGTACCCCCCTGCTTTTCTGTCCCACCACTGAACCCCCTTCTCATCCCTCCCACCACTGTACCTCCTGCACATCTGCCCACCACTGTAACCCCCTGCTCATCTGCCCCATCAATGTACCCCTTTTCTCATCTGCCCCACCATTGTACCTCCCTGAAGATCTGCTCCACTGGCGTATACCCATGCTCTTCTGACTCACTACTGAATCACCTTCTCATCTATCGTAACATTGAACCCATCTGCTGCACCACTGTAACTCGCTTTCTATTCTGCCCCACCAATGTACCTCCTGCACATCTGTCTTACCTCTGTACCCCCCTACCCCACAACTGTTCCCCCTGCTCTCCTACCACACCACTGTAACCCCCTGCTCATCTGCCCCAGCAATACACCTCCTTTCACATCTGCCCCACTGCTCTACCCCCCTACTTTTCTGCCCCAGCACTGAACCCCCTGCTCTTCTGTCCCACTGCTGAACCCCCTTCTCATCTCTTCCACCACTGTACCTACCTACACATCTGCCCCACCACTCTACCTCCCTGCTCTTCTGTTCCACCTCTGAACCCCTCCTGCTTATTTTCCCCACCGCTGCTCATCTGCTCCACCACTGTACCCTCTTTTCATCTATGATATGTGTGATATGCAGAGTGGTGAAAGGAAGCAGAGACACATCTAACTGTCCTGGCACACTCAACCCCGGTGATCTGCTTCTCGCATCCAGCCCAAGTGCTTGTATGTGATGTATGTGATGTCACATACAAGCATCTGGAATGGATGTGCAATCATGAGCTCAGGTTAGGGGCATTTTCTGAAAGCAGTGGGCCTGTGTGCAGGATCATAAGTTGGGCCCCCACAGCTGAGAATAAGTGGTTGGGTGTGATTTTCATTGCGCTGAATACTGGCTGAGGCTTAAAGGGACACAGAGTGCAGGGGTTCAGCAGTAAGTAACGCAAAGGTTCAGGAATAATTTCAACAAAGTTCCCAGAAGCTCAACAGTAATTCCACAAACTGTCACCTGATTATGCTTCTCAATTACAGTGAAATCCCTTCTTTCTGACATTGGTAGAGGCAACCAAGCGAGTCATCTTCCTCCAGATGGTGGGTGGGGCTAGCAGGACTGTGATTGGCTTTAGCAGTGGCCAAGACAGTCCTCCTCCTCCTGGAAACAGGGACTGCCCCTCCTAGCAAGACTGCACCCAATCTCTTCCCCATCACAAAAGCTGACGATCGCAGCTACAGCAAAGTTAGAGAATCAAACAATGTTTCCCATCTTTTATAATGTGTTTTGGAGGCACAGGCCTCCCCCTCAGTGCAGGTGCGGTGTGCGGAACGCTGAAATTGTAATGCATTAGTGTCTCACTGACACTTCCCTGTGCTGCTCTGCTGATGGGGAGGGAGTCGAGTAATGGCAAAAGGGCCTTCGCATGCCACTTGCGGCATCAGTGCCGGGGGGTTGCCTACCCCTGCTCTAGGCAGTGCCAGGGTTAGGGTCAAGGTAATGGTCAAAGGTTAAGGTTGATATATTTTGTGTAGGTTTGAAAAGAAAAAAATTTTTTTTTTAAATAAGCGTCAGTGTCTGTTTGTTTTTAGGTAGGATAAAAGAAAAAAAAATGCACACCATTGTTTCTGGACCGTACAAACAATCAACATACACATATGTGGTATCACTGCGAGCGTCAGAAGCAGAATGTGTTTTGGGTTGTTCTTTGATGGTAAATTATGGTAATAGCAAAAAATATACAGCTAAATTTAAAATAAAAAAAAGATTTTTTTTACTATTTTGGGCCAGTTTGATTCTCCATAAAAGACAGTGTCAGACAGCAGATGTAAAGGCGTTGCAGCCTTGTGGGCCTTGTTCACTACTTGTACTTTGAGGTGAGTTCATAATAGTTAGAGGACAAAAACATTCAGAGAGCTCACTAGCTCAGGTTAGACTTTTAGCAGCAGAAAAGGCTACCCTCCAGTGGAAACCCTAGAAGGTTACCAGAAAAAAGACATGCACTAATGTAAAGAGACTAAAGAATAAAACAGTCCATATTCATTTACTATATGCTAACAAACAGCCAATGCATTTTGAGGGTCTAAAAAAAACTCTCCCTTGATCAGGGCTTCAGTTAAATTAAGAACTTTCAATGGACTCAAAATATGTATAGGGAAGCTAACTGCTGCATCAGTAGAAGTTACTAGCTAACAGTATCTGTGTGAGAAAACAAAATGAGAATTTTCTGACCCCAGAATTGTGTTGGATGATTTTTTTGTATAAACTAATAAATGCATTAGGACTGTTTTATCTTTTAGTCTGACACTCCTTCCATTAGTGCATGTTTTTTCCTGCAATGCTCCTGCATGGCCCTGAAAGAATGGCTTATTTGTTGATACAGAGATGATGTGGTAGTGCTGGTGAGAATTTCTTCTGTTCTGCATATCAAACGCATGTCAAACACAGGAAAACAACATTCATTTACACAAAACTGCTAGTTATTCACCCCACCCCCACCCATGATGAACTCAACACAAGACCTGCTTACTACGCTGATTGCTTAGTATCTGTAACAGCAGGAAGCAGCTAAGAGACCATGGGGTGAAGTGAGAAGTTCTATCTCTATAGGTCACTGACTGAGGAAGCCTTGTCTCATGACTTGAAGAGAATCAATTCTAACAATAATCTAGACCCTGACAGACATGGTAGAAACACTTTAATTAGTTTACTGTCAAATACCCATAGACTTTCAATTATAGATATAATTATCATCTGGCAGGGGAGCACTCAACCCATTCATAATTTTATAGATTATTGCAATAATCCATTTTGTATTTGGTTCACTTCTGTGGCTTATAAAGAATCCTTGGTGTTTCTGAGTCTAGAACTTCATCATGATTGATCTGATAAGATTCTATCTAGAACCCATTTTAAACCCATATCGGATGATTCATATTTGCATCAGGCTAGCTGTCACCTTCCTAGTTGGAAAGAAAACATACCTTGCAGCCAGTTTTGTACATTATGACAAAACTGCTCCACTGTGGAGGACTTTGACATTCAGAGTGCGATCCTGAAACAAAAGATCTTTCAGAAAGGATAGCAAAGAGAGAAGATACTCCAGAAAGGATATAGCCCAGGACCTATCCAGCTAGTTCTGGACAAATACTGGCCTAACTATTCTAGAAACGGTAAGCAAATTCAACTGCGCATAGGTGTGTACAGCCTATTGCATTAGGGTGTGAAGCCCTAAGTTTAAACACACATTCCTGTGTGTGTGTGTGTGTGTGTGTGTGTGTGTGTGTGTGTGTGTGTGTACGAAATAAACGATATAAGTCTTGATCAAGTAAGAAAGAGTCAGGATGGCTTTTAGGACAGAAAGAGACCACGATTAATCAATCCTACCTCGTCCATATCAGATGGAAGGTTCATTTTATTCACAAACCTTTTTCTGATGGGGATTTTATAGATAATGCCTTGAACTGTAAATCTTTGGGTTTAAGAGTTAGAAGGAAATCAGTACCACCCACTAGCTATGCCCCTGTTGAAACTTTTGTGAAAGAGGTGACCCGGGAAATAAAGGAATTGGTCTCCCAAATTGATTACAGAGATCACGTGTCCAATAACCTGTCATACACAGAATGATCTGCATTGAGGAATCTTAGCAGATGGGAAGACATTATACTGAAGCCAGCAGACAAAGGGGGTCAGGTAGTGGTGATGGACCCACAATTGTATGAGAATGAAATCCTACGTCAGTTGAATGTCCAAACTGTTTTTAAAAAGGTGCCGAACGATCCTACCTGGCAAATTAGGAAGCAACTTGAAAGTGTCTTAAAACATGCTTTGAAAGAGGGGATGATCACTCGTGACCTTTATGACTTTTTGTTACCTGCCCATACCCGGATTACCGTTTTGTATACCTTACCAAAAATACACAAAGACAGTTGTTCTCCACCTGGTCGTCCCATAGTGTCAGGACGTGATTCTATTTTTGTTCCAACTGCACAGTTTTTAGACAAAATTTTGGCACCCCTTGTAAAGAACACCAAAGTATACATCAAGGACACTAATGATGTTTTGTATAAGATCAAGGAAATTCCCCAATGTCTTGGGAATGAGATTTTAGTCACTTGGGATGTCACTAGTTTGTATACTTCCATCCCGCACCAACTTGGCATTGATGCGGCGATGGATTTGATTAGAGGATGTAACAATTTTTCAGACATGCAAGTTTCTCTTTTTGAGAAATTATTTCAAATAATATTATCAAACAACTATTTCCTGTTTAAGGATCGGTTCTTTGTGCAACTGAAAGGAGTTGCAATGGGTTCGAATGTTGCCCCGCCATATTCCTGTACATTTATGAATAACTTTGAACACAGGCATATCTTTCAGAATTAATTATTCAAAAGTAATTGCGCCACCTGGTGGCGCTATATTGATGATGTTTTTGCCCATATGGTGGGGCAACATGGAATCGCTACTTGCCTTTGATGTGATGCTGAACGATTTTTCTCATGAGATTCAATTTAAAATCAACATTGGGGGGAAATCGGTTCCATTTTTGGATACCAGGATTTACATTGATAACGATCAGATGGAATCCGATCTGTATATCAAGCCGACTGATAGGAATCAACTACTAGTGTTTGACAGCTTTCATCCCCCTCATGTCTTTCGCTCCATTGTAAGAAGCCAACTTTTACGGGTCAGGAGAATAGTTAGTAATGAAACTGTGAGGAATAAAAGAATGAAGGAAATGTGCTCTAAGTTTCAGGAACAAGGATATCCCAACTATATTATCTCACAAGAAGTAAAAAAATGAAAGGGTGCTTTCCCTTCTTGAATTGCATTCAATGTAAACTTATACTAAAAGGTGACCATTATGTCCATCCTGAAAATGGAGATAAGGTTGCAATTAAAGGATTTCTTACATGCCAATCCTCCTACGTGATCTATATTCTGACCTGCCCGTGTAAATTGTTATATGTTGGTGAAACCACTCAAAAGATAAAAGATCGAATCGCACAGCATCGCAGCACCATTAGATTGAAACAACCAGGGTTGCCAGTATCAAAACATTTCTTGGAGAAAGGACACCAGGACTCAGACCTAAGATTTATGGTGCTTGAGGAGGTTCCCCGAGATAAAAGAGGGGGTGATAGAATACTGAGACTTAAGCAGCGAGAGGTTTGGTGGATCAATAGGTTAGATCCCTTTATCCAGATGGAATCAATAGGGACTATGATTTGTACCTATTTTTATGACGATCCGGTTAGCGACTTTTTTGCATTTTCTATTTTCAGATAGAGTCGCATCTTGACACATGGGAAAAGTGGGAGTTGATCAGAAGGATGAAAGTTTCATGAAGTTTTGATTGGAATCTGTAGATTACATGTTTATTGCATTTCTATGCAATTTATTTACATAAGATACTTTTATCTGGATGACTAATGAAAATTTGTTGTATATATTCATTGATGCTTTAATTATGACATTATGAGTTGAAAGATTGTATTTATCTCTTTCTCAATCTATCTGGCTTGTGTAGGCATTTACTTGCCTAGGTAGGAAACAAATGTGAACGGATATGGGGTTAATTTTTTTTGCTAGTGCTTTTCTTTTGGAAGCACGGGACACACCTGTGGGGCAACATCCACCTGTGTTAGAGATTTTGAATAAAAGAGGGAATTGTTTGCAGAATGTTCACACAAAGCCATACAGCCTGAGGAAGAGCAGAGAAGCTCGCAACTGTATACAGTAGCTGCCATTGATGTATATGAGCCGACAATTTTGATGACCTGAAGATTCAGTAAAGTATATTTGCATTGGAGAACATGTCCCTTTTATATGTTTTAATGGATATTGGTGGAGAAAAAAATAAAATAATATATATATATATATATATATATATATATATTGTGTGTGTTTATATAAAATACACACCGGCACACCTATGCAAGTGGAAGCTAACATCAAGACGAGGGCCCTCTATTTGTAGCTCAAATCAATGGGAGGTACTGTCCCATAAGGAACATTATTAGGAAGAATTGGCCCATATTGATGAATGACCCTAAGCTGGCACCTATACTACTGGATAGGCAAAAATGATTTTTTGTCTGGCCAGAAACATCAAGAATATTGCCCCTGGCAAAGTGACAAAACCGAATACACATTCATTTGACAGTATTCCAACCTTTTTATCCTTGTACCAGTACCAGTGTAAAAAACTGAAATGCCTTACCTGTCAACATGTTACCTACAGTCTAAAAACCTTTCAGGATTCAAAAGGTCACAGTTATACCATCAGTGAAGTTTTCAAGTGTTCCTTTTCTTATGTGATTTATTCTCTTACTTGCCCTTGTGGCCTGCACTACAGAATGATTAGGTCACTCACATTATGTGTGGGGGAACACAGGGGAAGTATTGAACAAGGATCTCAAAATATAGCATGGACAGGCAATATAATAGCTACCCTAAAAAAGATCCTAAACCTCTACAAGCCTTTGCCATCCAATTGATTCCCTCCTCCCTATGTGAAGGTGAGTGCTTTAAGAAACTCTGCCCAGAGAAGACCTTGTGGATTTTCAACAGTTTCACCTCAGGGGGTCTCAACAAGAAGCTTGATATTGACCAAATATTGATTGATGAATTCCCTATTTTGTATGTGTATACAGTAATTATTTTCTTTAAGTATAGTCAATTTTTCTAGTGAGAGCCATTACATATCATTGCTCAAATTATCAGAATCAGTGCTTAATTGCTTTTTTTAATATTATTATTGTTTATCATTGTTCAGTATGTTATTATAGTTTTTATGAGGTCTTACTATAAAACAAGACAGATGAATTATAAAGGCCCGTACATACGCTTTGATTTTCATACGTAAATTGTGTTACGATGATTGTCCTCAAATCTTACCATTTAGTATGGTCCTTTCGACAGTCGATTCAGACTTTACGTCCGAAAAAATCCTGATGTAAAGAAATCGTCACACATAAGTCGAAAATAAAAAAACGCATGATTGGAACCAAAGAACGACCTGGAAGAATGGTGCATTACTGCTTGATTGTCCTCCACTCACAGATCTTTCCTATCGCACAGGCTTTTTACACATATTTCGAACTCCGCCCCTAGGTGCGTGATGAGACAGGGGTGTTAACGGCTAGAATATTATCCTGCATGCAACACACATACATGCTACTCGCCGGATGGCAGATTCGGTCAGTCGCAGCCAGCACTGCAGTGGAGGAGCTAGGAGACGAGCTAAAGCCACACCTATGACTAAGGGCGAGATGGTGGAGATGGTAGCCATACTCGAAAAAAAGGACTACGACTGCAAGCTGCATAATTATGAAAGGCCCAACACCAGAAAGGACATAATTCTGGAGAAGGTGATTGCATTTCTAAATGAAAAATATGGTGTGGCGCAATCGAAGGACCAAATCAGAAAAAGATGCTCCGACCTCAAGCATCAGGAACCAGACCAGCTAGATCACATCCATCATATCCTTCACAAAAGTAAGCAATAGTTGTGTCTAAACAATATGTGTAAATTATATGTATGTGTATGTTCTTTGTAAAAGTAGCCAGAGAGAATTCTATTTAAGCTCATAATCGTTTTTTGGTATGACCTTTTCTTTATAAAAGATGAAGCTAATCTAAAGCATATATGAAGAATATTATTTGTTAATGTTTTGCTATATTCCTTCCTATTTTTTCATTATTGTATTTATTCACTTGAAACAGGAAAGAAAAAAAAATGCAGCTCCAGCAAAGCCACCTCAAGGGAACAAGGGAATCTACCATCCCTCGGCCACCAACACTAGAGGAAACCCATAAAGTGCTCCCAGATGCCAGGCCACATTCCCAACAAACAGGTAAGTGTAAACTTTAACCCCTAAATCATTAATCCACAGACAGGGGTGTTGCTAGGTGGGAAAAAGCCATGGGGCTTCAGGCTGAAGTTCAGGGTTGAATCTCACTTGCTGGTTGCTGCCTGGCTCAGCATTGCCCATCAATACAGCTTTGCCAGTACAGCCATGAAGAGAGAGTAGAGCTGCTGGTTTACACAGAGCAGGAAACTGACACTTACCCGGTGCTTGCAGTCACACAAAGTGACACATGTGTACTGTACATCAGTGCCTTAGACCCATCACTAGTGCAGGACATCCAGGTACAGGCCCACTGCAGTCCCCAGCACCTGCATGATATGTCCCCACTGTCCCACTGCTCCAAGCAAACTGTGAAAGCTTTACCTCAGCTCCTCATTGGCTATTGGGTGTGTTCTGGCTCATGAGCAGAAGATCAATAACATATAGTGTCCCAACATTTATACAAACAAGGCCTATTGGCTAATAAGTGTACACACATTTAGAAGTGGTTATGAGACAAGAAAGGTTCAGCTGCAGGATTTGAACAACGTTGGCACTTGTCAAGTCTTTGTCCCCTGGCAAATGGCATCACCTTCCCCTTTTTTTTTTAATGTTTTGCCAGGAACAAGTCCCCCAAAACCCTGTGGGACCACTATGTCTCCAAAAAAGGGCACATGGAGTCTAGAGTTCAGCATGGTGGAGTCAACTGGTGGCAAAGCAATATTACCACCACGCCCAGTTCAAGGTTGGTCAACTAATTCTTAAAAATGTATGGCCAAAACAGATGTGACTTTTGGGGGACTACTAAATCTTATATTGTACTTTTTTAGAGGAACTTGACAGTGAAGATGTCCCCCAAGTTCTCAATTTGGAGCCATGGGATCTGTCACCTGGACCCAGCTCAGATCTTGTCTTACTTGGCCAAACATCCCCTGACATGACTCACAGTGAGGTCCAAAGCGAGCCAGAAAGAGACCAAAGTCTTTGTGAGCCTGTTTTTTGCCCAAGTATTTGTCGTTAATTGCTTATTCTGTATTGACATGTTGAGTTTTTTTTTAGCTACAATTCAAACACCCATTCACTACATTTGCTAAGTAGGTCATGCCTTACCATTACCATGGAGAAGGAAGAGGTGGAAGGAGCTGTCTGTGTCGACAGGTAGCATAGTTTTGTTTACCAACACATGAGGGCCAAGATAACAGAGTATTTGCAGTGTGTACATTCATAGTAGTGTACGTGTCAGAAGGTCAAGCAGGTTACACCCAACAAGACATGGAGTAAGTAAGCATTTCATTATGTTTAGTATTAACTTGTCCAAAAACCAGTATATAGGGCAGGGGTAGGCAACCTCAGACCTCCAGCTGTTTTGAAACTACAAGTCCCATGAGACATTGCAATACCTTGACAATCACAGGCATGATTCCTAGAGCCAGAGGCATGATGGGAATTGTAGTTTCACCACAGCTGGAGTCCCGAGGTTGCCTACCCCTTATGTAGGGCCTCAGTCACTTGTCCGTCGTTGCCTTAATAGTTTTTTGTCTTTTTCCCAGGTCATGTTTTTCCCCATTGTACAAGTGGCAGAATGAGTGCTGATATGTTGCAGTGTTGCAAGGAACTGGAGCAAATCAAGGAGGCTGCTGCTTTACAACGCAGAGTGTAAGACTTCGTGGACATGTTGGCTAAATTCTAGTTTCCTCTTGACCTGTATTCTCTTTTTGTTTATATTTGTCTCTTCATGTTGTGTTTATTTTGCGTTTTTTTTTTTCTCCCTTCCCCCTTTTTTCAACATTTTTAGGTACCAGTCCTCCAGTAACAACAGGTCATGTTTTCAGGATTTCACACATTTGAAACGGCTGTGGGAATTCCTAAGGCAGTGAAATTGATCAAATAACGTGCTAAATAACAAAAATAAAGAAAACATGCCCTCTTGTTGCGCCTTGAGGACTGGAGTTGATAAACACTGCCCTAACTAATGTGAATTTTGTAAAAAGTACAAGTGAAGTTATGACTATTTATACTTTGGTGGGGTACAATATACTTTTCTAAACTAATTACACTAGCAAAGTGGGTAGTTCTGTTTTCCCATCCAGCTTAGTAATGTCATGTTACCATAACAACTTTGTCTCTTTGTCTGCTTAGTGTTGGAACATAAATATATTTTTTGCTATATATATATATATATATATATATATATATATATATATATATATATATATATATATATATATATATATATATATATACACATACACACACACACACACACACACACACACAGTCTTGTGTGTATATATTGTACGGGATCAGGGGGTGACAAGCCGGGCCAGACAGTTCAGTCAACTTAAAAGGCTTTATTCAGCAAAAAGCAACAGAAAACTGACAAGCTTTGTCTTTATAGGCAGTTCAAACAACACAAAAACTCTACTTAGAAGTATAAGACAGTCCTTTTAAATAATGCTCAGCATCCCAGCCACAGCATATAACATAGCAAAGTCCCAGTTCAGGCAAGCTCACCCAGCAGGATCAAGTCATAGGTAACAGGGGTCCTTCCAGCTTCAAGCTCCTCTCAGCTTTGATAGCTCAACAGTCACCTCTCTCCAAACACACTCTCCCTGAGTTTTCAACTCAGCTGGCAATAAGCAGGTCTGAAGGGGAAGTACCTGCCCTCTTCAATTAACCCCTTCTTAACCCTGCCCCAGGCTGACTCTCCACACATCCCCCCCCCCCCCCCCCATTCCAGGCCCAGGGCTGGACAATTTATACCACAATGGCAATAGGCCTGGGAAAGGGCATCTTTTTTCCCCCCAAATGCACGTGCCCAGGTCTATGCCCCCTTCCTACTCTGAATCCACATCATTTCTAAACTGGATTGCTGCTGTACACCTATCATAGTCATTTTTATCAGTTTCCATTAGGCAGTACACTTCCTGGTATTCCTCTGTGAGGAGCGTTTGCACCAATTCAGCCCAGCGGCTTTTGGGCCACCTTTTAAACAATGCCATGTTGTCAAATTCAGGCAGGCAGTCCTCAATGTGGTCGTCTGGTAGCATCCGCTGTAAAAAGTCACCAGCACAGATTCTACCTTCGTTACCACTGAGAGCAGCGCCAACTTTTTCTACTATCTCAGAGGGTTCCTGTCCCTCCGTGTGACACCTGCTCTCCACAGTAGGCTCAACCACTAGCACTTGATCCTCAGGTTTAGACTCTCTGACCCTGGCAGACCGGTTGGTAACCCCCCTCTGGGTCCTCGCCAATGGTTTATGCCCATGTTTAAGCACTTTGTGATTTTTGGCTACCCTGTAGCATAGAGTATGATGCACAGCAACTCAGGGAGAGTGCATATCTTCCGCAGGATGCTGTGGCTCACCACTCATCAATGTGACCCGTTCCCTGGGGAGGATCAAAGGGGAGTCCTTCCTCTGAGCACCAAAGAAATCACTTTGGGAACTCCCAAAATATGACAGGCCCAGAGGGAGAATTCTCTGCCTCCAATCCTACAAACACCTCCAGTGTTTACATCCTGCAACACTGTATTTAACACTTCATATGGGGGATTCTCCTTTTTAGGGGAGGCCTCTGAACCTTTGAACTTTTGTTCACACAAGTCCCAAAATAAGGGGCAGTCTCACCCAATTAGCAAATCATGGGGGAACCTCGGGATCACCCCAACTCTCAGTGTAGAAGTTCCTGCGGTTGTGGACAGGGTTACATGGGTCATTGGATAGTCCCTGACAACCCCATGTACGGAGACCACTCCAATCTTTTTCCTGGGTATCAGATTTCCCTGAAACCTGTCCGATCGGAGCACGGTAACCCCACTCCCTGAGTCAAGAAGTGATACAACCTCCTGCCCATTAACCCGCACCACACTCTCAAGTGGGCTTAGATTGTTCATGGGACCAGTGGCAAAAGCAAACATAGAGCCATGTCAAGCCATGTCACATTCCATTGGCTCCTCCCGCCTTGGACACTGGGCCGCCATATGACTCAGTTGTTGGCAGGACTAACAATGAACCTCACGGGTTTCCCGTTCTCCATGCCAACTCTCAGGAGGGTTTGACTTTAGGGTGCTCCTAGCGGGAGTGTCAGGCACCCGAGCAGACACCATGTGTTCAACCGGTGCGCTAGAATGCACTTCCTTAGAATGGGCCAGCTCTCTGGTAATAGAGGGACTCTCCTGGACACTTTCTGCACAACTGTAGTGCTCAACAGTAGCACCCATCTCATCTAGGGACTGAGGCTCGGACTGAGCTACCCATCGGTGCAGCTCCTTAGGAAGACAATGCAAAAAGTGATCCAGTGCAACTACATGCGTGCTGATTCAGAGGCCAATTCACAATAGGCCTGTTGAGGATCTGCAGTCGGTAAAGAAGCCAGCACATCCACACAGTCTTTCTCGAGGAGACCTTCCCTTGTTGCAATCCTTTCAAACAGTGCCATATAATCTTCCACGTTATCTGTGGCTGTCATCTTTTGCATAGTCTGCTGCACTGCCTTCCGGGGGTCACTCTTTACAGCGGGGTCACCTTTAATTATTTCAGTCTGCTGGGTCACTGCCTTTTGCAGTCCTGTTATCTGCTCATTCAATAAGCGGTTTGTTTCCTGTTGCACAGTGAGTGTACCAGGATCTGCTCCTGACGGACCTATGCCTCCTCATAGTGGGCCTGCGCTTGTAGCAGAGCCTGCTCCTGATGGGCCTGGGCCTCCTGATGGTGGGGCTTCACTTGTGTATTAGCCAGTACCAGCTGCTTAACCATATCCTCCATGGCTTGTTCGGAAGACTTCACTGTCTGTGCAGCTTTAACCCACGACATGGGATTGGACTGGACCCCTCAAACTGCCCGCATTCTCCACCAATTTATAAGGGATCAGGGGGTGACAAGCCATCTCAGACAGTTCAGTCAACTTAAAAGGCTTTATACAGCAAAAAGCAACAGACAACTGACAAGCTTTGTCTTTATAGGCACTTCAAACAACACAAAAACTCTTAGCAGTATAAGACAGTCCTTTTAAATAATGCTCAGAATCCCAGCCACAGCATATAACAGTAAAGTCCTAGTTCAGGCAAGCTCATCCAGCAGGATCAAGTCATAGGTAACAAGGGTCCTTCCAGCTTCAAGCTCCTCTCAGCTTTGATAGCTCAACAGCCATCTCTCTTCAAACACACTTTTCCTCCCTGACATTTTCAACTCAGCTGGCAATAAGCAGGTCTGAAGGGGAAGTACCTGCCTTCTTCAATTACCCCCTTCTTAACCCTGCTACTCTGCATCCATATAGCCTATATCTGCAGTGCATTAGGTGGTGTACAGTTTCTTAAACAGTGCAGGCGGTCTACAGAGTATCTAATACAGTGTGTACAGTTTCTACTACTTTTCTGGTGGTGTACACAGTATCTAATACAGTGTGTACAGGTTCTACTACACTTCTGGTGGTGTACATAGTACACAATACAGTGCGGTCGTAGTACAGTTTCTAATACAGTGCAGGCAGTGTACACAGTATCTAATACAGTGTGTACAGTTCCTACTATACTTTTGGTGGTGTACACAGTATACAATACAGTGCAGCCATAGTACAGTTTCTATTACAGTGCAGGCGGTGTACACAGTATCTAATGCAGTGTGTACAGTTTCTACTACATTTCTGGTGGTGTACATAGTATAAAATACAGTGCAGCCGTTGTACAGTTTCTAATACAGTGCAGGTGGTGTACATAGTATCTAATATAGTGTGTGCAATTTCTACTACTTTTCTGGTGGTGTACACAGTATAAAATACAGTGCAGCCGTTGTACAGTTTCTAATACAGTGCAGGCGGTGTACACAGTATCTAATACAGTGTGTACAGTTTCTACTACTTTTCAGGCTGCGTATTAATAAATAAATAAATAAATAAATATATATATATATATATATATATATATATATATATATATATATATACACAGTGGGAACGGAAAGTATTCAGACCCCCTTAAATGTTTCACTCTTTGTTATATATCAGCCATTTGCTAAAATCATTTAAGTTCATTTTTTTCCTCATTAATGTACACACAGCACTGACATTGACAGAAAAACACAGAATTGTTGACATTTTTGCAGATTTATTAAAAAAGAAAAACTGAAATATCACATGGTCCTAAGTATTCAGACCTTTTGCTTAGTATTTAGTAGAAGCACCCTTTTGATCTAATACAGCCATGAGTCTTTTTGGGAAAGATGCAACACGTTTTTCACACCTGGATTTGGGAATCCTCTGCCATTCCTCCTTGGAGATCCTCTCCAGTTCTGTCAGGTTGGATGGTAAATATTGGTGGACAGCCATTTTTAGGTCTCTCCAGAGATGCTTTTTTTTTTTTTAAATTCAGAAAATTCTTTTATTGAGCCACCAAAGACAAAATACATATCATGCATCAGATCATTAAAAATTACACAGTATGGATTGTAACATCAGAATAATAAATGTCATCTTGTCTATATGTATTTTAAGTAATTGGAGATTATTACAACAGTGGCATCAAATAAATCTTACTTTAATATAACAACAAACCGTGTTGTGCAGGAGAGTAAAAACTCTCCAACCCAACACAGCTATCAGACGACCAACTGGTCATCTATCCATAAACCTTGCTCCTGGTCTGCTCAAATAGGTACAATTTCATGGAAACAAAATATGAATATACCTGTTATTATACCTGTCAAACAAACAGTGCTCTCTAAACTTGTAATAACCTGTGCATAATTAATTGTGGGGGTGCCAATCCCGGGATGTCCAGTCCGGATTGCCATATGGAATTAAATTTCCGAGAAGCATTTCTATGCTGATATGTTAAATGTTCCCTGATGAGGATATAATTTACCTGCTCTATCCATTGTTTTTTGGTTGGAACATTTAAAAAATATGGCCACCATCTTACGAGCCAGATATAGCAATCTGATTATTGCTATATTAATGGGAGGGGGGTATATTTCTTCATCTATCGCTCCCAAGATGCATATCAGGGGGTCCAGGGGGACCCTAATTTGAAATACCGAGGAAATTACCTTGGTAACATTGCCCCAGTAACGATGCAACTTGGGGCAGCGCCACATCAGATGGATCAGTGACCGCTCCTCTCCACAACGTTTAGGACACAAGGAAGAATCTCTGCTACCCCAGCGATGTAATTATATTGGTGTGCGGTAAGCCCTATGTAGCAGGAATAAATGTGAAAGTCTATGTGTTTGTGAAACAGAAGTTAACGGCCCTGTCTGAAGGCATATGTCCCATGTGTCATCACTCACTTCCCCCAGGTCCTCTATCCATCTTCGTCTACTCTGTAGAGTTGTGGTGTCTTGTATGGCTAACAGCAAATGTGAGTAAATGTGAGATATTAGGCCCTTTTTTTCCTGCCCGAAGAAGATATCATTTATTAGGGGATGAGTGGCAAGTGAGAGAACAGATGTCCGGCCCTGGACCTGGAGAGCATGTCGTAACTGAAGGTACCGGTAAAATTGATGTCTGGGAAGCCCGAATTCTGACTGCAGCTCCATAAAAGATTTTAATATATTCTGGTTAAATAATTGAGATATATTATGAATTCCAGCGTTCCTCCAAAATTGGAATCCCTCTAATTTGTAAACTTCTGCTAAGTTTGGATTATTCCACAGAGGGGTTTCTGTTAGAAAGCCCAGAATTTTTCATTTAGATTTGACCGTGGACCATAGTTTTTTCAGAAGAATGATAGTGGGCGCTGTTTGTGGCAAGTGTAACAATCCTGCCTCCAAATTCGCCAGCACTGATGTATTTAGTTTTCCAGTTCGCAGCATGCTTTCGACTGAGTCAGAATCACTCAGCGACCCAAAACCACTTAATTGTTGTAGTTGAGATGCATAAAAATATAGTTTAGGGTTAGGGACTGCAGCTCCTCCCCGATCTTTACCATACTGAAAAGTGGAAAGACCTATTCTAGCAACTTTTTTCCTCCATATTAGGGATCTAAACTATGTCTCAATACGATTAAACCACCTGCGGGGTATCCATTGCGGAGAATTGTGCATAATGTACAGAAGTTGAGGTCCCCAGACCATTTTAATTAAATTTATTCTACCAATTACTGATAATGGGAGTTTACACCATGTATTGCATGTCATTTGAAGTCTTTTAAAAAGGGGTAGAAAGTTATCCTCTAAATATTTGTTTGGGTCAACCGATACTTGTACTCCTAAATATTTAAATGAGGAGACCACTTTGAGAGGTTCTGCGTTGGCCGGTAAAGTGATCGTTGGCTCGTCCACTGGAAGAATGACGGATTTACTCCAATTAATGGAGAATCCTGATAATGAACCAAAGTGTTGTATTATCTGCATCACATTCGTGAGTGAAGCCTCCACGTCCCCCAGGTAAAGTAAAGTATAGAGATGCTTAATTGGGTTTAAGTCAGGGCTCTGGTTGGGCCATTCAAGAACAGTCACGGAGTTGTTGTCAAGCCACTCCTGCGTTATTTTAGCTGTGTGCTTAGGGTCCTTGTCTTGTTGGAAGGTAAACCTTCGGCCCAGTCTGAGGTCCTGAGCACTCTGGAGAAGGTTTTTGTCCAGGATATCCCTGTACTTGGCGGCATTCATCTTTCCCTCGATTGCAACCAGTCGTCCTGTCCCTGCAGCTGAAAAACACCCCCACAGCATGATGCTGCCACCACCATGCTTCACTGTTGGGACTGTATTGGACAGGTGATGAGCAGTGCCTGGCTTTCTACACACATACCACTTAGAATTAAGGCCAAAAAGTTCTATCTTGGTCTCATCAGACCAGACAATCTTATTTCTCACCATCGTGGAGTCCTTCAGGTGTTTTTTTAGTAAATTCCATGCGGGCTTTCATGTGTCACTGAGGAGAGGCTTCCGTCAGGCCACTCTTCCATAAAGCCCCGACTGATGGAGGGCTGCAGTGATGGTTGACTTTCTACAACTTTCTCCCATCTCCCGACTGCATCTCTGGAGCTCAGCCACAGTGATCTTTGGGTTCCTCTTTACCTCTCTCACCAAGGCTCTTCTCTAGCTCAGTTTGGCCGGACAGCCAGCTCTAGGAAGGTTTCTGGTCACCCAAACGTCTTCCATTTAAGGATTATGGAGGGCAATGTGCTCCTAGGAACCTTAAGTGCAGCAGAAATTTTTTGGTAACCTTGGCCAGATCTGTTCCTTGCCACAATTCTGTCTCTGAGCTCTTCAGGCAGTTCCTTTGACCTCATGATTCTCATTTGCTCTGACATGCACTGTGAGCTGTAAGGTCACATATATATATATATATATATACCGCAGGCAGCTGCAGTATTTACAGTTAGTGTACTGTGTCCTCTGCACAGTGTGCACTTAAAGCTACCTGAAGAAAATTGGTGGTGTTCTTCTGATCCTATTAGTACCGCAGGCAGCTGCAGTATTTACAGTTAGTGTAGTGCATCCTCTGCACAGTGTGCACCTAAAGCTACCTGAAGACAATTGGTGGTGTTCTTCTGATCCTATTAGTGCCGCAGGCAGCTGCAGTATTTACAGTTAGTGTAGTGCGTCTTCTGCACAGTGTGCACCTAAAGCTACCTGAAGACAATTGCTGTTGTTCTGATTCTATTAATACCACAGGCAGGCAGCTGCAGTATTTACAGTTAGTGTACTGTGTCCTCTACACAGTGTGCACCTAAAGCTACCTGCAGACAATTGCTGGTGTTCTCATACTAATAATACTACAGGCAGGCAGTTGATTCTGCTAGCTGCAGCATCAGTATATATATACATCCCAGCTTTGTGCAGCTACATCTCACTGCAGACCATTAGTATGTCTAAAGGGCCAACAAGGAGAGGCAGACAGTCACAAGCCAATAAAAGAGGGCAAGCAGGCTCTGTGTCTAGAGGCAACAGTGCTGGTCGTGGAGTGCATCCTCATCAGCACGTGGCCGTTTGGACATGCTTGTCCTTTTTTTCGGAAGCTGGCCATGTTGAGCCGCAACATGCGGAAGACTTGGTAGAGTGGATGACCAAGCCGTCCTCATCCTCATCCTCTCTCACCCAGGCTCAGGGTACTTTGTCTGGCAAAGCTGCCAACGCGGCCTCTTCCCTCGGCTCAATGGCATCAGTCACTCCTTCCCTAGCCCCACCATGTCCTCCTGAGAAGTCCCCCGAACTGTTTGACTACAGTGAGAAGTGAGATGAAATCTACTCCTAGGAAGGGAAATTCTCTCCTGTAAGAGTTAATATGGGAAAAACGTGTCTCCTCTTCACTGATGCTTTATCACCAATCCTTGTTTCACTAAAAACCCCATATTTTCAAAAAACATTTGTCATTGGGACAGAAAGTGAGATGAAATCTTCTGAAGAGGTGCACATACAGCAAAACAAATGTTACAGGGGTGATAACCCTTCCCTATGTTTTCCAAAAAGCTTAAAAATAGATTTTTTGGCTGGAGCTACACTTTAAAAGTGTACCAGTTAAAAATTACAAACAGATTCTACTTAACAACAAACCTACAGTCCCTGTTTTGTTTGCACCACCTGTATACTGCTGTTCAGAGTATATAGGGCCTGGGGGCCCCACGCCTTTCCTTTTTTAAATTTGGGTGTGGGGTTCCCCTTAATATCCATACAAGACCCAAAGGGCCTGGTAATAGACTGGGGGGTGGGGGGTACCCATGTCGTTTGTCTCACTGATTTTCATCCATATTGCCGGGACCCGACATTACATTAAAGCCGCAAGCAGTTTTAAATGACTTTTATTCCTTTACAAATGTAATTTTGTGCAGGGACTGTTCTAAGTATGGGAAACAGGCGCCACTTTACAGGCATACTATAGACACCCCCTAGGTATGATATTTAAAGGAATATTTCACTTTTTTTTCACTTTAAGCATCATTAAAATCACTGCTCCCGAAAAAACAGCCGTTTTTAAAAGTTTTTTTTGCATTGATACATGTCCCCTGGGGCAGGACCGGGTCCCCAAACCCTTTTTAGGACAATAACTTGCATATTAGCCTTTAAAATTAGCACTTTTGATTTTGAACGTTCGAGTCCCATAGACGTCAATGGGGTTCTAAAGTTTACGCGAACTTTCGGTCCGTTTGCAGGCTCTGGTGCGAATCAAACCGCGGGGGTGTTTGGCTCATCCCTAGCTCTGATGTTGGTTCCCAGGTTGAGGAAGAGAGTAACGTGAGCCTAGACAGAGGGTGTACCACAAAAGGACAAGAAACTGGCATTCATGTTCCCCCAACCGCAGCATACTGCCAAGTTTGCTCCAGTGATGAGGAGGGAGGGGATGATCAGGTCACTGACTGTACTTGGGTGCCTGAGAGAAGAAAAAAGTTAAAAGTTCCTTGGTGTGGGCCTTTTTCAACACGTATACAGCAGATTGCACTGTTTCTGTTTGCAACCTATGTCTGCAGTGGATCAAGCGTGGCCAGAACAACAGCTGCTTGGGCACCACATGCTTGACCAGACATATGACGACCTGTCATGCAGTCTGTTGGCAACAGCACTTGAAAGACCCACATCAAAAAAAAGGGTGGACTTCTCCTTGCTCATCATCTGGGATCTCCAACCCTACTATACCTCCAGTCCTATCAAAAACCTGCAATGAGAGGAATGAAGGTAAAGCAATAAGTGTCCCAAGTACTTGCAGCCAATCTGCTAGCAGTACACCACCAATTGATTTTAGAAGGCAAATTTCCCTACCCCAGTTGCTGAACCGGAAAAATAAATTCGGTCCCAGCCATCCACATGCTCAGCGTCTAAATACTAGCTTGGCCAAATTGCTAGCACTGCAACTTCTGCCTGTTCAGCAAGTAGACTCTGCCCCCTTTCGTGAATTCATGGAATGTGCTGTACCTCAGTGGCAGGTTCCAAAACTCCATTTCTTTTCATGGAAGGCCATTCCAGCTCTCTACTGGGATGTGGAAGGCAATATTTTGGCCTCATTGGACAGGGCGGTCAGCAGGAAGGGTCATATTACTGCTGATTAATGGTCCAGCAGACATGGGCAGGGGCGTTACCTTCACGGCGCACTGGGTAACTCTGCTGGCAGCTGGGAAGGATACAGGACAGGGTTTAGTGTTGTTGCAGCTTGTTCCACCACCACGCTTCCAAAATGCTAGTGGTGATTCTGCCATAGCTCTCTCCTCCACCCCCTCCTCTTCTTCTTCCTATATGGCCTCTTCTGCAGATTTGTCCTCCGAACCAGCAGTGTGCCGTAAGCGTTCAAGGGGCTACGCAAGCAGTCAGGCTAAAAGATGCCATGCACTGCTTGAGTTGGTCTGCCTAGGGGACCAGAACCACCTAGGCCAGAGATTTTGTCAGCTCTTCAGGGTCAAGCTCAGAGGTGGTTGACACCATGCCATCTTCAGCCAGGAATGGTTGTATGTGACAATGGCACCAACCTTCTCTCCACCCTCTGACAGGGACACTTGACCCATGTTCCATGTTTGGCACACATCCTGAATTTGGTGGTGCAGCAGTTCTTGAGCAGGTACCCAGGCTTAAAAGATCTCCTGAGGCAGGCCAGAAAAGTCTGTGGTCATTTCTGCTAGTCATACAATTCCAGTACTCGGCTAGCTGACATTTAAAGGAAATGCAACCTGTCCACCAACCGCCTTATTTGTGACATGCCCACCAGGTGGAACTCAACATTGACAATGCTGCAGCACCTGCACACACAGCAGAGGGCCATCAATAAGTGCCTGTACGAGTATGGCACCAGGACAGGGTCAGGGGAGCCTGGCTTCTTTTCGTCACGCCAATGGCTACTGATCAAGGATGCATGCACTGTCCTGTCACCATTTGAGGAGGCCACAAGGATGGTGAGCAGCGACAATGCATGCACCAGTGACACTGTCCCTCTAGTCTTCCTGCTGGAGCACACGCTTCATGGAATCATGGAAAGGGCACTTGAGGCAGAACAGTGGGAGGAAGAGGAGGACTTCCTTTCCTCTCAAGGCCCCCTTTATCCAGATAGCATTCCTGCGGGCCTGTCAAACACACAGAAAGAAGAGGAGGAGGAGGATTGTGTCAGCATGGATGTAGAGGATAACACTCAGCAGCAGTCTTCAAGGGATGGTTTTCAGTCCCCAGAAACCCAAGGAGTTGGTACGTGGCTGGGAGGAGGTAGTTACAGATAATGTGATCCTTAGTGACCCAGAGGACTCAGAATCGAATGCCTCTGCAAACTTACGCTGCATGGCCTCCCTGATTCTGCAAAGTGAAAAAGGACCCTTGGTTTCGTGGCATCAAGGAAAGGGATCATTACTGGTTGGCAACCCTTCTTGATCCACATTACAAGGGTAAAGTTGCAAAACTCCTCCTGCCTTCGCAGAGGGAGCAGAGGATGAAACATCTTCAGGAGACCTTGAAGAAAGGTTTGTGTAATGCATTTCCAGACCCTGGGAGGTTACCATTCCCTGTTTAATAGGTGCATTTAATTACAATTTTTGATCTAATATTTCACAGCAGGGCCTGTTCCTGTGCCCAACAAGAGTATCTGTGAGGGGTTACAGTGTTGTGGCACCACCACCCAAGGTCCAATTTTTCTGCCCCTATTTAACAGGGGCATGTAATTACAATTCCTGATCTAATATTTCACAGCAGGGCCTGTTCTTGCGCCCAACAAGAGTATCTGTGAGGGGTTACAGTGTTGTGGCACCACCACCACCACCCAAGGCCCAATTTTTCAGCCCCTGTTTAACAGGGGCATGTAATTACAATTTTTAATCTAATATTTCACAGCAGGGCCCTTTCCTGTGCCCAACAAGAGTAACTGTGAGGCTTACAGTGTTCTGGTGCCACCAAAACCAAAGGCCTAATGTTTATGCCCCTCTTTAATGGGCATGTAATTACAATTTTTGATACAATATTTCACAGCAGGGCCCGTTCCTGCCCCCAGCAAGAGTAACTGTGAGGGGTTACAGTGTACAGTGGTACCACCAACACCTAAGGCCCAGTTTTTCTACAGAGTATATAGGACAAGCCGTATAGTATATATACTGCTGTTCAGAGTATAATGCCTCGGGGCCTGGAGGACCCCCGCGCAATTTTTAAAACAATTTGGGTGCGGGGTTCCCCTTAATATCCATACCAGACCTGAAGGACCTGGTATGGATTTCGGGGGGACATCCATGCCTTTTTTTTGGTATTTTTTGTATTTGTATCTGTATTGCTGGGATCCGACAATACATTACAGCCACAAGCAGTTTTAAATGACATTTTTTCCTTTAGAAATGTCATTTTGCTGTGGTACTGTCATAAACATGGGAAGAATGTGCTACTTTACAGGCATACTAAGGACACCCCCCAGGTATGATATATAAAGGAATATTTCATTTTTATTGTTTCACTTTAAGCATTATTAAGATCACTGCTCCTGAAAAAACGGCAGTTTTTAAAACTTTTTTTGCATTGATACATGTCCCCTGGGGCAGGAATCGGGTCCCCAAACACTTTTTATGGCAATAACTTGCATCCAAGCCTTTAAAATGAGCACTTTTGATTTTTCACGTTCATGTCCCATAGATTTTAACGGTGTTCGCACAAATGTTTTGCCTGTTCACATGTTCTGCTGCAAACCAGGGGGTGTTTGGCTCATCCCTAGCTGTTATCCCCTCAACAGCCTGATGTCCTTTGGCCTCTCCTCTAGGCCCTGGCATTGCAGGGTCCCTATCAGTTGGCAGGGAGCTGATATACCTGTCTGCATGTTTCCTTAAATTATTATGCAGGATACAGCAGCACAGGACAATATGGTGGATCTTATATAATGCCATATTGATAGGTGTCATAAAGAGCCTGAACCGATTTGCCAATATCCCGAAAGCATTCTCCACCACCCTTCGGGCACAGGATAGCCGAAAATTGAAAATGATTTGCTCTGGGGTGAGGTTGTGCTGAGGAAAGGGCTTGAGGAGATGTTCCCCAAGAGCAAAGGCCTCATCTCCCACAAAAACAAAATTGAGGCCATCTACATTTTGAGCTCAGGATGGCAAGTTTAATGAACTGTTCTGGAGCCGGCGATAGAACTCAGTTTGCATTATGACTCCTCCATTGGAGTGCCGCCCATTCTTGCAGATATCCAAATAAAGGAACTCATAATTCAGCTTGACAACAGCGAGCATTACAATACTACAAAACCCTTTATAATTGGAATAATAAGAGCCCGAGTTGTGTGGTGGGACAATGTGTACATGCTTTCCATCGATAGCACCCCCACAGTTTGGAAAATTCCATTCCTACAGAAACTGGTCTGCTACTTCCTGCCACTGCTCTGGGTTGGATGGGAACTGTGGAGAAAACAAAAGAAATAAAAAATACTACTTCAGCACATAACATTGCAAATGCTTAGGCAACATAAAGATACACTTAAAGTAGAACTAGGGGCCAAAATTTGGTGTTTCAGTTGGGATAGAGATAGGGAGGGTTCTAACCCCTGTCATTATTTTGGGGCCCCATCTGTGTCCCATTGCGGAGATTTCCCTTCACTTCCTCTCCCATAGCCAAAAAGGAAGTGAAAGAAAATATCAGCAATTTAAAGGAATTTCTTGGGGACAACAAAATCACCAGAAATAGTGTTCCCATTTTAAAAATTCCCAGCTATTATTTTTTGGGGGACAATCCCAAATGTTGGTCTTTAGGTTTACTTTAGCTCTCAATGATAAGGGGAAACAGGACATATAGAGAGGGTGAATCTTCCTAACGGGGCACAGACTGCAATAAAAACTGACAGGGACTTAAATACCTCTCTACTCTGTCCAAACCTGCAGCAAAAATTTTTACCTTTTGGTCTACTTTTAAGAGGACTTCTAGGCAAAAGTGGAAGATCAACTTATCTGCTTCCTCACCCCCCTCTGGTGCCACATTTGGCACCTTTCAGGGGGGAGAGGGTAATGAGTACCTGTTTTGGAACCATTCCAGCCCCCTCATCGTTCCTCTATTGCCGGCCCAGTGGACAGGTAAGAAATGTCATAATCTTTAGAGTCAGCAGCTACAGTGTTTCTAACTGCTGACTTTGCATTTTTGCCTGGGGCAGAGTGGCAAACTGCTTTTGCATAATAACAAGACCTCATGCACTCTGTACGAATTTGCATCTTAAAAAATCCTATTTAAAGCCACATTTTTTAGAATTTTTGTTAAGCCAGTAAATGTAACTGGGAAAAAACATAGGAAAGTTACAGACTAGGTGTGTATGGATTCAGGATAACATGCTGGGGAGGTTACTGTAGGAAAATATGCCTGTAGCCAAAAAAAGGAGCAGGAAAACCAAACAGTATGCATGATTCCAAAGAGGACACTCACAAAATATTACAATATTGAGAATTATGTAATCCAAAAAATTTACAGAAAAACATTTGCAAGCACAAACACATGGAATGAAAGTTGGATTATGATCAAACCTACTTTAATATAGTCCTTCTGCAGCACTTGAATAATAGCTGAACATCTCTCTGGAATGATCACTCCCAGAGTTTGGGGGGAGATCCCCGTGGTAAATTTCAGATCCTGGAGACTTCTCCCTGTGGCCAGATAACGCAAGGTTGCTATTAGCCTCTGTTCAGGATTAATGGAAATCCGCATACATGTGTCCTGCTTCCGGATATAGGGGGACACCAAGGCTAACAGGCGGCGAAAACAGGGAACCGTCATCCGGAGATAATGCCTGAAATCATCAGGATTATTCTTCTGAAGCTCCTGCAGCAAAGGAATGTGGCAAAATTGTGCTCATGGTTGAGCAACCAATTTTTGGTCCAGGAGGTCCTCTTTTTCTTTTTCTTGCAAAGAACTCGGGTCAGAACAGTTAATCCTATCCCTACAATAGCAAGAGATGTATTATCTGCCATAATAACTGGTCCTCGCACGAAAGAATGGAATATGGCGAAAGCTCGATCACGGAAAGCCTGCTATCGGAATTAGCAGAAGGGGTCCAGAGGGGTCACTCACAAAAACAAACTTCCTCTTTATACACTCGTAGTATGTAGCTACGCTAGTCTTTGTGGAATGAAAAATTTCGGATGGTCAATAGCATCTCTAAAATCATGGAATGCACTTTTGACAAAAATTGGACGTTCTGTTGTTCAAAAATTAAAGCGTGTGTACGAGGCTTGAGAATTCTGGCACTCAAATACTTTGATATAATGATATAGTGCCTTCTTTTCTTCTTATGGACTTTGTCCATAAGGGGTGCCGGATTGCTAAATTGCGGATTAAATTTATTTATTTATTTGTTTATTCATTTATTAATTCATTTTTCTAATTACATTATCAAGTTTATAGTTTAATGGTGCATTCTGCTACTTCAGACTGTACTGTACAACTGCAGTTACATATACGCCTCATGCACACTCAGTATTTCCTCAGCTCTTCTGAACACCTTTCCTCCTGGCAGGAGAAAAGCTGCTTAAAAAATGTGTTAAAACCTGTGTTTTGCACGTGTTTACAGGCGTTCTCCCACATTTATGCATGGATTCATGTAAGGATGAGCCCAATATTAGTGCTGGTTCACACTGGAATCACACAGGAACATGCTCTGCATTCCTGTACAATTCCCTGTGATGCGATTTTCAGTCCATTTATTTGAATGGGCAAATCGCAATAGGTCACACCAAAAGTAGAGCATGCACTACTTTTAAAAATGCACTGTAACTGGTAGCATGTGATCCGGTGCAAGCAAACACACTGTGTTTGTGATCTGTGTTTGGGGTGTTGTTAGGATTACATTGACACCTGCAGCAGATAACACACCCAGTGCTCTTTGAACACAGTGTGGGAAACTCACATGGAACGCGTGTTTACCGCACCATGTTCTGGTTTGAATGATCCCTACAATGTAAAAATGTATCCTGGAAAGTAAGGGTCTTCAGCATGTTTCCATCTAAACACTAAGAAGTTTGAGAATGACAAGCTGTTTTGAATGTTTTAAAGAAAAAGAGCCTGTTTTACGTAAAGTGGAGTTTTGCACTCCTAATTCAACTTAAATGCATTTATTTATTTTAGGGACTTATATAGTGCTGTCAATTTATACAGCTCTTTACATATACATTGTACATTCACATCAGTCCCTGCCCTCTAGGAGTTTACAATCGAAGATCCCTAACTGACATTCATACACATATAGTGCTAATTTACCTACCAACATGTCTTTGGAGTGTGGGAGAAAACCCACACAGGGACAGAGAGAACATGCAAACCCCAGGCAGGTAGTGTCGTGGTTGGGATTCGAACCAGCAACCCTTTTGGTGCTAGGTGAAAGTGCTAACCACCACACCACTGTGCTGCACATTCCTTTCCCTCCTTACTTTCAGTGGTCTTCCTATGCTGTAATAACATATTCACAGAACTAATAAATCCAGCGTTGTCCTCTTCTCATGCACTATTGTCCTGCTACAGGTTCTGTACCATACCGCCATCTAATTTGTTTACATCATGGGGAGCTGGCTATCCCTTCCCGGTTCCTGCAGCCAGTCCCCTCATGATGCGCTGCCAAATCTCATGGATGCGTAGACAGACATCTGGCATTGTATCTGCCTACATATTGTTCAATGAATGGAGAAAAGTAATGCCTTCTGTGATACTGACTTCACATATCCTAGGAAGCATTACTTTCCTCCATTCAGGCTGGGTTCACACTAGTACCAATTGGATGTGGGTTTTCCGCATCCAATTCGCAATAGCAGGAGATTGTGACCGGTTCACATATCTCTGCTGCGGCTCTGGTGCGAATTTGCACTGGGTCCTTTGTGTCTTTTGGTCCATTACAGGTCCAAATTCAGCCCAAAATTGGGCTGAAATCAGACCTGAAATGAAGAACGGGGACGCACCGGACCCCTGCCATGAGCCGCATGCAGCTTAGATGTGAACCCAGCCTCATAGAATAGCATGTGAACAGACATGGTGCCAGACCTCTGTCTGCAAATGTGTGAGGTCAACACTGTTTACAAGCCTCCTGGGGTATGTGATATTAGTACTCAAGGAGGCTGCAGGAGACTGAAACAACATTCTCACCTTGGTGGGAAACAACAGAAAAGGTAAATAAAAAATCATGGAAAGTCAATTGTCAATTGGGGGAATCACTGTTGCAAAATAATTTTTTTAAGTGAGGGTCCACTTTAAGTGTGATGTGTGGTGAATGTGTGACAAAGTACAGTGAAGTGAAGTGACCCTGAGCTAGATTTACTGTAGTGGAAAATAAGATCGCGTGAACCTGTTGGCACTGCAAACACCAGCAATACCTAGGGAACTTCAGGAAAAAAAAGTTATTTTTCTCCTCACTTTCCACTATAACTTTTACATTGCTGTAACATTTGGCCTCATCCTTCAAATTCAGCGAGTATTAAGAAATCATTAAAAGGAGCCAAGACATGAGCTCTTTGCCTTGAACCCAAATGTTTAACCCAGCCTTGCACTTTTATAACCTTTCTTTTTTTGCACTGGACACTTATACAATGGATTAGGGAGTTATTTTTGGCCACTTATATTTGCTTTGCAGTAGAAAGATTTGGCAGGACCGAAGCCTTTCCCTGCTCAATTTAACATAGGAATGTAAATATGACTAACGTTCTACCATTGTGCACATTGTTCCATTCTGGTTATTTAACAAGCTCTTTAGTTACATAAGCTGACATAGATCGTGACCACAAAATGTTTTCAAGAGAGATGATCAAACTGTTTTTGTAATAATAATTTCAGAGTCAAAAACGAATTGATGAAATCTGTCTATTAATAGATTTATGACCTAACTGGGATAACATTTAATTTGCTAAGACACTGTTATTATAAACAGTTGCCATTTTCTTTTTTTATTAGATACTGTTGTGACTTTTTTTTTTAACCTTTTTTCATCTTCGTACTATTGATCTCCTCCAGCCTTTTTCAGCCACTGCCTGTCTAAATCATGTGCAATCATGTAAAATAAGTAATCAGGGTTTTCTTTTACCCGTATTAGATAATCAAAGTGAATATTCACACAATTTATTGAGCAAAGATTCTCAACTCCTTTAGTCAATCATCCTCATAGTTTTAAACAGGGGTATACTGTATATGGCAAGATGACAACATGGGAGTGTATTTGTGATACAGTGGTCACCCATAATAGGAAATGCCTGAAGAAAAGCCTTTGTATAATTATCCCCGGGTATTCTCTTAAAGAAATCTGTTTATTTAAAGAGACCGAAAACAACTTTTGAAATTACATTCATATGATAAAGCTTGTATGAAATTTTAGTGACTGTGTTTAGATTAACTTTTCCGAACTTTTAAACTTTTTAGTAACTATTTTGGCTTATGAAAAAGTACATTTGAAGAGATAAAATCAAAACTAAACATATAAACTAGACATCTAAAAGATAGCTTTAACTTTTTTTTCACTGGGTAAATTACCAAGGGTAATAAAAGTCTAGGCTACCTAACCACTTGACCTTCGGAAGGTTTTACTCCCTTCATGACCAGAGCATTTTTTGCTATTCAGCACAGCTCTACTTTAACTGGCAATTGCACGGTCATGCTGTACACAAATTAAATGTATAACAATTTTTTTTTTTCACACAAATAGAACCTTCTTTTGTTGTTATTTGATTACCAGTGGGTTTTTTTATTTTTTGTTATAGCAATGAAAAAGACAGAACATTTTGAAAAAAAACCCTGATATTTTCTACTTTCTGTTATAAAAAAATACAGTAAAAAAATAAAAACAAATAATGTCTTCATTAATTTAGGATAAAATGTATTCTGCTACATGTTTTGGTAAAAAAAAAAAAAAAAAATCCAATGAGTGGATATTTATTGGCTTGCATGAAAGTTAAAGCATCTACAAACTATGGCATATATACTGGAATTTACACAGCCATAGATACTATGCTGTATTGGCAGTGATCAGCGCATTATAGTGGGACTGTGATAGTGTGGCGGGTAATCTGGCACTAACAGACGCTTACTGGAAGGTACACTAGCTAACACTGACATTACTAGTGACACTAATACAATGATCAGATATAATACTGTACACTAACACTGAACTGTACTAATGCCAATCAGCAGGTCCATGGCCAAAATCATTGCCCGGGATCTGCTGACAAAATTTAGCTGTAGCCAATGAAAGCACAGGTCAGCAGGGGGCAAACGCATGCACACCATGAACCCAGAAGAAGCTGAAAGGTCTTGCCTGGCTGTGCCACCCGCCCGCAGTAAATGAACTGTGGCTTGTGGCAAGCAGTTAAAAGAGAAGTATAGCCAAAGATTTTTTGGATCTTAGGTGTGCACTTACTTTTGCACTCCTATGACCCAGAATCAGCCAACAGTGAGTTAAAGCTCGCTATCGGATGATGTCACAGAGCAGGTCCACGCACTGGAAGGAGTTGGACCATAATTTTGGGATCCATCCAGATACCTGACCACCATGCTTCTGATGGCCAGTGCAGCCATATAGGTGAGTATGTATGTTTTTATTCACCACACTTCTGCTTTAACTGTAAATGTAATCATGTGTTTAGCCTTAGTTGGTTATGGAAAATGGCCATCCCCAAACAGGATATTGCACTAAACTTGTAGGTAAACAAGAAAACAAGAACCTTCACTAAGTGGAAGAGTGGATTCAATAATAAAGTTGGGAATTCCTTCACCCAGTTAGGACCTCTGTGAAGACAAAGGTGTCAGGGCTGGGCTCAGCCCATCCTTCTCTGAGCTGGCCGCTCAGCTGTCGGCTAATTGCCAGCTCCCATCTCTCTCCACAGTTACTCAGCTGTTGTTCATATTATGCTTGTCAGTCCTGCCTACTTAAGCCATCCAGTCCAGAGGGTCTCTGCCTTCGCTTTGGTCAACATCACAAGAAACATCTCCTGCGTTCCTGTTTAAAGACTGGCTTTGCTGACATCCCTTCTGGCTCCAGATCCTGCTTGCTGTTCCATTGTTTTGATCCCTGACTTCTGGCTTGGTCAATTATGGTCAATTATGGCTTGGTCAATTATGGTCAATTAAGGCAGGTAGGTATGGATTTAAGAACAACTGCAACGTAAGGACAGACAAAGGTTGGCAACTGTCTGGCAACGAGGTATCCACACAGGAGGCAAGTTCATGGTCAAGGTCAGGCAGAGGTTGGCAACAGGCGGGCATCCAGGTACAGAGTCAGGAAGCAGAGCCATAGTAGAGTCCAAGCCAGAGTCGGTATAATCAGTAAAGGCAGGTAACAGGCAAGGGAGATCCAGGAGAGTAGTCAAGGAAGCCGGGTAGTCAGGAGCAAGGTAACAGGTTACACAGGAATCAAGAACTTAGGAACTAGCTGAAGACGATCCAGCACTAGTGTCAGGCAAAGACCTTGTTTATATATGGCGCTGAGCAGCAGGATTGGTGGACGTAAATGTGCGTGCGTGAGAACATACACCCACTCGCATGGGTGTGCGGGTGCGCGCACACGTTCGTACGGGTGCGTGGGTGTGCACGTTCAATCCGGAACTCGTTCGCCTCTGTCGAGGACACCGCGCATGGCCGTTAGTCACTGCTGCACGGAGACAGGAGCTAGTACTGTGAGTTCTCTGACAGATATATCTGGCAAAAGGATTCTGATCAAGAAGTTATAGGCAGCCACAATGAAACAGCCAGAACGCAGGAAAAATAATTACCTAATAGTCTCTGCTTCTGATTCAGATAAAATATAACAGCAGCTCCTGTATGTGGACATGTGACCTCCAAAAACCTCTCTATCTCAAATGCCCCCTGGTGTTTTCAAACAAGCCACCAGGGACAGGAAGTGATTAACATGAATATTTCTGGACATTGAGTGGCAGAGTCAGCTACAAATGCACATGTTAGAGGGCAGCAGATCCCTACATGTGCCTAAGATATTGACTTTGATTATTTTTAAGTGCATTATATGATAACAACAAAGGTACTTGACAATCGGGTAAATAGTAAAGTGTTATCCAAACATCTAACATTAATTAGGAAGGTCTCAGATTCAGTATTGATTTTCTGTTCTGACTATAAAGGGTTAAGTGATTCCCTGAAGATTGCAATGCCCTGAAATGAACCAGAAATTGTAATCTGCTTCTGTAAAAAGGTTCACACACTACAATGTGTTTAAAATACAGAATCACCTGCTTCAACACAAAAGACCAAGATTCAAAAATTGATAGTAAACTGTCTAGTAGTAGCAGCAGTGTAATTATCACTTAACATCATATCCTAATTAGTGTGTGATCAAGTTACACTCAGTAAAGGAAAACATACATGAGATGCTAAATGAAGCCTACGAATACTTCAGAGAAATGTAACAATAAATATAAATCTTAAAGTGGAAATGTCATTAAAAATCATGCTTTCCTTCAATACCCATCATAATCAATGCACTTCACGACCAATAAAACACATATTAGTATTATGATTTTGTATAGACCTCGTGCTCTGGATTTAAGTGAATTTGGTAGTTTTAAATCGAATTATGTGAAAAAACGTTTTTTTTTTCAATAGTATATAAGCTGCTCCCCTCAAAGTATAAACAATACTAGATTTGTGATTTATGGGCTGGAACGCACGCCAGCTCATGAGTCTAAGGCAGCCTACAATCCCTGCCATAATACCATGGGCATAGCATAAGGGGTTGCAGGGGTTACAATTGCAACCCTGCCTCTAGCTCCAGGGGGCCCCTGCAGCCTTCCTGTCATATTATCATATCCTCCACAAAATCCAGCTTCGATCTGCCCTAAGGCCCCACAGCCAGCTTCCGCAGTTCACACCCCTCTGTTCCCATTGGCTGGGGAGAAGCTGTGAGCCATTTCCTGAATGGAGAGGAGCACGAGGTGAGAACAGGCCAGGATGGGGAAATGTCTGTGCTGTATGCTGGCAACATGGAATGGTAACTTAGCTCAGTGAGGCAATAGGAGGAGAGTACTGTCCTGTAGCCACGACCAATGTCACTGGTGAGGTATGACACTGCTCAGTGTCTCCTAGTCACAAGCTGGGATTCTCTGTACCCCCCTCCTGGGGATGTCTACTTACCCCACTTCCCTAACAACTGGGGAAAAGACACACACCTCTGGGAGCAGACCTTCCCCCAACACTTGCCAACACTGACAGAGAAACCTTCAGAAATTGCTAAAACAAATACCTTAACACCTCCTCGGGGGGCCCCTGAAGGGCTGCAGGCTCCAGAGTTTGTGTCACATGGCTTTGTCCTCCCAAATCTAAGTTGCCCCCCCCAAGCCCCCTGACCACCCGCACCACCCTGCATGCTCCTTTCCCATTACAGCACTCTATACTGCTCCTTCTTCGCAGGGCTGAAATCACATTCCCTTACAACACAGCCAGTTCGCCATGATCTGCATAGGGTGTATCTGCCTACTGCAACTACACTGGCGTTTTCACAGGTCAGAAGGGCACCATAAACCCAGATACACCCTGTGACGACTGACAGACTGTGTGTAAAGGATGTGTGATATGTGATTTCACCCTTGTGTAGTGTGTGTGTGGGGGAGGTGGCAAGCTGAATACAGTGCTGGGATGGGAAAGGAGCTCTGCCAAGTGACCTGCCAGGGGTCCCTGTCCTCTGATTTTCCAGCGGTGATCCCTGTCTTCTGATTTAAAGAGGAACTCAAAACTCTTAAGCCACTTTGAGTATCTTGGCGTGCGGTGGATGTATTTTCATGCACGTTGAAAGTAGTGGGGGGGGCCCAGGTCAACTTTTGCATCGGGGCCCACAAACTTCAAGCTACGCCTCTGCATAGTACCGTATGCAAGGGTCCTCAGTGCATGGTCTTCTGGTGAGTACTGTCTAGTGTCTACAAATGGTGATGGTGTTTGAGCTTTGAAAATCTCACAGAAGAACTTATGGACTCTGAAACACTGCATTAATATATGATTTGTACATTGTTATATATATTATTTGGTATAGAGCACTTTATTAAGTACATTAAATGTATATGGTTGAAAAGTACCACTTATGGTTTGACAGCTGTTTAGCGCCCCCCATCACTATGATATATTAGTATTACCAAACATTATTTGGAACTTTTGAAATTTGCTAGCCTTCACAGAGGCAAAGATTATTTAATTTCTGATTTAGAACATTCATATTTTCATGATTTAAAATATAATTAAAAAATAAAAATAAAAACACTGTAAGAAAATATTAACAGAAAAAATATTGCAAATCATACAATTAAAAATAGTGAAAAAATATATAATGAGTGCAGTAATCAATATAATAATGTGAAATCAATATATAATGTAATTAGCGTACTAATAGGCTTAACGTGATTGCTGCCCACACCACTTAGAATGTATCCACATGTGACTCTCAATATATTAAACAGAACAAAATATAGTGAAGCGTAACCATAAACAAATACAAATAAAACAAGTCCAAATATAACAAAATTCCACCGTTGTGCAACTTTCAGTGACAGTTCAAAAATTTCCAGTGACTTCAGTGACCACCACCTCTAGCTTGAATGTCTGCTCACCTCCAAAAGATGACCCCACTACAGAGTCACACACGCCTGTGATTATATCTTTCAGGATGCCTTGGGAAAACAACTCCTCCTGGTGTTCCTGGACAAGAAAGACCTCCTCCCGGGTTCTCACTATGTAGACCCCACTGCAGAGTCGCACACGCTTAGTGTAATATCTCTCTGGATTTTTTGGGAACACGAATCCTCATCACAGTGCACCTAGACAGCTCAGACCTCCTCCCGGAATCTCATTTAGTCATGTGTGGCCATATAAAACAAAGGCAAACCATAGTGCTCTCTGCTAATAAACTATAACTTAGGGATAAAATACTCACATACAAATGTGAAAAACATGCGTATCATCAATCATGATGTGGACGGGGAAAACGTTGTGAATAGTGATACCTCACACCTGTATGCGTTACGCTCTCTGATGAGCTTCTTCAGCAGGACCCACAGAAGAATTAGGGCCAAAGGAGCTTTGACCCTACTTCTCCTTTAATAATTTCCCATCCAAAAGAAGTATGCAAGACACAATGGATGACAACTATCAGTAATCACAAATGCTGATAAAATATCAGGTAAGGTAACCCTAAGGTAACCCTGGAGGAGCTGTAGAGTTCCACAGCAGAGACTGGAGTATCTGTACATAGGACAACAATAAGCTGTAGGCTCCATAGAGTTGGACTTTATGGCAGAGTGGCCAGAAGAAAGCCATTACTTTTAGCAAAAAACAAAATGGCATGTTTTGAGTCAGCGAAAAGGCATGTGGGAGACTCCCAAAATGTATGGAGGAAAGTGCTCTGGTCTGATGAGACTAAAATTTAACTTTTTGGCCATCAAAGAAAGCGCTATGTCTGGCGCAAACCCAACACATCACATCACCCAAAGAACAGCAGCAGTCAGGACTGGGAAACTGGTCAGAGTTGAGGGAAAGATGGATGGTGCTAAATACAGGGATATTCTTAAACAAAACCTGTACCACTCTGTGTGCGATTTGAGACTAGGACAGAGGTTCACCTTCCAGCAGGACAATGACCCCAAACACATTGCTAAAGCAACACTTGACTGGTTTAAGGGGAAACATGTAAATGTGTTGAAATGGCCTAGTCAAAGCCCAGACCTCAATCCAATAGAAAATCTGTGGACAGACTTAAAGATTGCTGTTCACAAGCACAAACCATCCAACTTGAAGGAGCTGGAGCAGTTTTTCAAGGAGGAATGGGCAAAAATCCCAGTGGTAAGATGTGGCAAGCTCATAGAGACTTATCCAAAGCGACTTGGGGTAGCCTCAAAAGGTGGATCTACAAAGTATTGACTTTAGGGGGGCGAATAGTTATTTTGTCCTATTTGTTGCTTGCTTCACAATAAAAAAAAATCATCAAAGTTGTGGACATGTTCTGTAAATTAAATGATGCAAATCCTCAAACAATCCATGTTAATTCCAGATTGTGAGGCAACAAAACACGAAAAATGCCAAGGGGGTGAATACTTTTTCAAGGCACTGTATCAAAAATATGTTTTCACTTGAGCATGATTAGTTACATAGTTACATATTAGGTGAGGTTGAAATAAGAAGTCCATCAAGTTCAACCTATGTGTGTGATTATATGTCAGTATTACATTGTATATCCCTGTATGTTGCGGTCGTTCAGGTGCTTATCTAATAGTTTTTTGAAACTATCGATGCTCCCCTCTGAGACCACCGCCTGTGGAAGGGAATTCCACATCCTTGCCTCTCTTACAGTAAAGAACCCTCTACGTAGTTTAAGGTTAAACCTCTTTTCTTCTAATTTTAATGAGTGGTCATGTGTCTTGTTAAACTCCCTTCCACAAAAAAGTTTTATCCCTATTATGGGGTCACCAGTACGGTATTTATAAATTGAAATCATATCCCCTCTCAAACGTCTCTTCTCCAGAGAGAATAAGTTCAGTGCTCACAACCTTTCCTCATAACTAATATCCTCCAGACCCTTTATTAGCTTTGTTGCCCTTCTTTGTACTCGCTCCATTTCCAGTACATCCTTCCTGAGGACTGGTGCCCAGAACTGGACAGCATACTCTAGGTGCAGCCGGACCATAGTCTTGATAGTCATAGTCGAGATAATTATCGTTTTATCTCTGCTTTTTGATGCATGCCAATATTCTGTTCGCTTTGTTAGCAGCAGCTTGGCATTGCATGCCATTGCTGAGCCTATCATCTACTATGATTAGAAGTTATTTGCAATTGTCATGTTATAATACAGGTTATGTTTCAGGTAGCACTGGATCACAGTGTACAGCTGACACATTCCAGCTGATTACTAATAAACTGGAGCCCAATAGTGTAGGTACTGCCTCCTACGTGCATGCTTTTGTTGTTTCTGTGTGCTGCCCTTAGTTGTGGTTTTACTTCTTGGCCTGGTTGACCAGAAGTCACATACAAAGTCTTTACTGAGATATGGTAAAGTAAACAATTGTTGGTGGAGATAGAACATGGTGTCAGAGAAAAGGCCCTTAAAACAAAAATAGAAAAGCATCACATCTAGCATTACATTCAAAACCCTCCTCTAGTTTTGAGAAGTGATGCTGAATTTCCTCACTGGGGAAATAAACAAGCAATAAAACCATGACGAAGATCTGACTTTATCTTCATTCTATCCAAACCTCTCCCAAAAATCTCACACAATTCATATATTATATATTTAGTTTTATACTGTTTCATATTAATTTCCTTGTATACTAACGTTATTGCTTTATTGGCTTATTATTTTAAGCAAGATAGTCATATTACAGTTTTCAATGCTATCAGCTGTAAATTTGTAAATCCAAATGAAGATAAACTGTTGCCACTGTTCAAACCACTTTGTGGAATGGCAATGCAAGGTTGAGCTGACTGGAAGGGTTTCAAGCACATTTGGATGCATTCAAACATTTTTCCAGTAATCTTTCTCATGACAAAGTTCTTATTTTCCCTCGGCGGATGTGTGAACTTGTTGATGTTTCCAGAGTAATGATCCTCAGCACAAATTTCTGGAAGTTTGAACAGTAGAGTCACATGATTACTTGCATCTAGTAGCCTATGTTTTAAAGAATGTTGCAGGTTGTAAAAAAACAGATGGTCTAATGTTGTGCTAAAATATGTGGAAAAGACAGTCTACTTGACATATACAGCTATCTTCTGTTATGCACTGTTTATGTTATAGGAAAGCAGGCTGTGGTATAATCTTTAAACTTGGGTTATGCTAAAAGAGCTTATACTATGTGGGTATGTATAATATGTTGATAAAAATCCAAAACTCAAATCCCACTCAGAGGTCTTAAATTGTTTGTTACCCCAGCATTTCATATTCTTGATATTTGCCTGCTGTACCATGTACTTGTATGAAAAAGTATCCTCTTCTCTTTAAATTGCTTCCTTCATCCCTGATGTTCTTGCCAGTTCCTCTGCTTTCCTATTAAAAACTGACCACACTAAGCAGGAGAACACATCATGGTCAGTTCTCTAGCTCTGCTGGGAACTCAGCCTGTTATCCTCCAATGATCAGACTTGTCCTGACACGCCCCCTCTGAATAGCCTCTCACTGGGAAGCTCAGTGTGCTGTTACTTCTCCTCCCCCCAGCAGCAGAGACCAGAGGGAACAGAGGGAATGTGATCACTTATAAAAAAGGAAAAAAAATGTATTTATAATGTATTTTTATATCCACGGTATACACAAATGTTTTGCCTTTCATTTCAGTTTTAAACTAATGGGTTGTTTTACAAGGTGATCATTTACAAACACTAGTTATCAAGTTATTTTATTTGCATGATGGTGTTTAGAAATACATCATACATAATCTGGAAACATTTTTAACAATGTCTATTGAAGCATAATGATATTTCAGATCATCCCCCCAATAGTTTCTCAAATCAGAGTTCTTCTGGTGGTGTATAAGCCTTAGGAGGATGGGGTATGGCAAGAAGCATGAGATAATAGGTGCACTTTCCACTACAGTTTGAGACAATCAACATGGTGAAAAAATAGCATTGTGTCTTCCACTCCTAAAGCCCTTGAAAAGTCCAAAAATTCTTTATCTCATAGGTGAGCACATAACCTCTAGAGGTGGAAATGTGATATGACTGCCATTACTGGCACAGCAATACTTTACCCTAATGTAGGGTTCACTACAAATTCGCAAGTGACATGACCCATGCATTGCGATAATACTTAAATTATTGAATCTCCAATAATCAAATGCGCTTTTCTGCTGCCTTTCTAAAAAAATCCTATTGTGATCTTGTACTGGCCCTATGACCACTTCTAATAGATTACACTCTTGCATGTCTGAACATATTCAGGCATACAGAAACTCCTGTACAGGAAAACATATGGGCCTGTAAACAGTGCCAAGAGAAGGTCATCTGGTGTCCAGGGCGAAGATGCCAATCTGTGCTAACCCCTGGGTTAGGTAAAGAGTGGGGCTCATAGTGGTGCATGCGGCACCAAGGTGGACCATATGTAATGGTTGTGTCATGCGCTAAAATAGCGCCAATGATTACGGCATACCACAGCACAATGAAGAGTTTAACAGCAGTGCACATTCTGTCCTGCAGAAAAATATAGGGCTAACAGTGGTGAAGGAAGAAATGCCCAGGCATTAGTGTGGGGAAAAAATGCCCCTCTGTTAGTGGTGTCAAAGTAGGATAAAATACCCCTGTGCTGTTGATGTCTCTGGAAAGAAAAACGTCCCTACAACAGCGATGTCACTAAAAGGAAAAATGCTGATTCATCAGCAGTGGTAAGGAAAAACTGCTGCTGCATCGGTGGTGTCATCCTGAGGAGAACTAATTTGACATGTACGTCAGTGGGATAAAGAAAGGGAGGAGAGCTGGGAATTTAGGGGGATCCATTTCCAAAACAAGCCCATTCCTAGACAGTCTGCCTCCCTTAGCCTTGTCTGCCAGTCCAACCCAAAGCCTAGACAGCCACTCTGCAGCATCAACACTATGCAGCCTGGGGTTTTTTAGCTGGCTGTTTGTCTCTTGGTCCAACCTGGGAGAACAGCTGCCTTCCCTCCTGGCCAGGTTCAAATGCTGCACCAGTGAAGGAAGACAGGCTAGTGAAACAAGAAGGCTAGGGGTATTACAATGCAGCATGGCTGTGTAGGGAGGCAGAGCAGATGTCTCTTACCCCATCTCCTCCATCTACAGAAGAGACCATGGTTCCTCTGGACATTTATAGACCACAACATCTACAAGAACAGTCTGGATTTCCCAAGACCTACAGTACATGGATGGCTAAGTATTACTTTATACATTTGAGCGTTATATGGCTTGGAATGTTCATTGAACTCCCCTATTAGACAATTACAAGCTGTGCTTCACACAGTTTGGAAAACTTGCCTATAAGAATCCAATTGCCAACAGGGGACGACTTAAAGTGCCATGTCATAAGCTAAACACAAGGATATATGTGATAGCATAGGCACCTTTCCCTGAGAGTCTTGCAGTGATTTCTGACATTTTTACCAAACCTTGCTCTGGCTCTATACTGTTCATAATATATTTCATTATAGGATTTCTCAATGGACTCTGACTGATCATCTAGCCATATAAAGTAGCCTATCTCTGGATACTAATATGGAAGAGAGGTCTCTTTCATGTGATATAGCTATATAGTTTACATGGACTATGCCCCCTACTAGTTTGAGACACTAATTGAGACTATCCATGCAATTTTGTCTTTTTTCTTAGGGGTGATGCTTAATATATATTTTTTCCTGCAGCTGCTGTGGTTGGTTTTTTAATAATAGGTCAATTTACTAGTTAGACAGTAGGTTTTTGTATGTTTTAAGCTTTTCAATAGAGTATTAATTTTACTCTAATCTTTAGATGTGTCAAGCAATTTGCTGGATCTCTCACAAATGCGATTCATCGAGGGATACATTATAGACTTTGATACATTGAGGTTGGCCCTTAGTCTGGTTGTTAACAACACTTTTTCTTTTTCAAGCTCCTAGGACTTTCTAAATGACAACATTGTGACCAAAGCACCTGCCCCATTTTGCCCAATTCCTGTCCCGGCCCAGCCTGTAAATATACATCACCCAAAGTTGAACTCTGTGAAAAAATATTTTTGGATATTTGCTATGTAAAAATAATTACCTCTAATAATAGTTGTCCCATATGTGGATGATTCTGCACTAAGTGTAACTATTAGTTTAGTTCATTCCAGAAACTACTGGAGCCCTCTGGGGCTAAAACTGTGAATTATGGATTTAGTACAGTGAAGGATAGTAAGTTGCTCACTCTCCACCTTCCTTTCCTCCCATCCATTCACAAAACACCATGTGTTCCTTTCACATTTTTTGAATGGACAAGGGGAGAGGAGGATCAAAAGCAAATGATCCACTAGCCTTCACTGTATGAAAGACAGCGCTGTACGGTTCTCAGTGTCCAAAATTAAAGAAAATAATTGTTTTACCTAGTGCAGCACCATCCACACATGGAACAGCCTTTATGAGAGGTAATTTATTTGTACGTAGCAAATGATAAAAAATAGTTCTTCCCCAGAGATCAGATCTAACTGCATGGACATGTATCATAAGAGAAGGCCAGCTGTGACCTACTGCTCAGACCTTCCTGACAAAATGTGCTATCCACTAGATTCCCTCAGAAAGCTTTCTTTGTGGTATACACTAATTCGGTTTGTTAGCTCTTGTGACCTGGCTCATGTATGTACTGGTTAACATTTTGATTCCTGAGTAAGAACAAACCTTTGGATGACCCCAGTAAGAAATTCAGACATGCTCCACTTTTCATTAAGGAATACTTTACAATTTTTATGTATGCTTCATCTGACCATTACATTTGTGCTGACCACTTTGGATTTTTAAATATTTTTTTCCAGGATCATATGAGCTGTAAAAAAAAGTGTTAATGAACCATGAGACACCTGTCATTTGGCATGTATATAAGAGATTCAATGATGTTAAAGAGAACTATTCCATGCCTGTTCTTAACAACTCAAATGTGAATGTAACATTTTTAAAACATATTAAAGCCTTGTTTTAATTGACTTACTAAGCGGCGCTGCTTTTTTTCTTTTTTCTCCCATGTTACAGAGTCCCTTCTGGTCTGGGGAGCTGGCTGCCGCTTGCCACTTATACTGGAACCTATTAATATAGGTCTGGACCGGTGAAACTGTTTGCAATCCCCATGAGATACCCCTTTGCCTCCTCCCTTGATCCACACCACTGCCCCATATCACTTCACCAGCAGCCCCTGTCAGTGCTCCATTCCCCCTCCGTTACAATGAAATTACTCATAGAGAAGTAAGAGGGATATCGGAGTCTGATCGTTAAAGCATAACACATGTGTACATTTAAATAATGTGTGTTATTTTTCAATCTTTTCAATAAAAAATAAAATGTACTCAATACACATTATATTAATCATGCCTACAGAAGTTTTAGTATCTTTTCACTAAAATTATCATTGGGTTTTTGCACTAGAAAGGTTTACTAGCTTCAGACTGGCTTGTGCATTTTCCTACTAATAGTTATCATCTCAGATATCATATTTGCATGTGAGTCTTGATCCATAGTTTCCATTTTCCCATATCTGTAGGACTTGGCCAGCATTGTGAATAAACAATTATTTTTCAGATGAGGTGGCAGGTCACTCATAAGAAGAAGATATATACAGTGAAAGTATTCAGACCCCCTTAAATTTTTCACTCTGTTATATTGCAGCCATTTGCTAAAATCATTTAAGTTAATTTTTTTCCTCATTAACCACTTCAGTACCTGGCCATAGTAATATGACGTCCACAGATGGGATCTCCCATCCTGAGTGGACGTCATATGACGGCCTGGGATTCCTGACCGTCTAGGGGGCGCGTGCGCGCCGCTGGGGGCGCATGCCCGCCGCGTTGCTCGGGACCCGGTGCGTGTGCCTGGGTCGCACCCGCGATTGCCCGTTAACCGGGCCGGACCATGGATCTGTGTGTGTAAACACACAGATCCACATCCTGTCAGTTGTGAGGAGACCGATCTGTGTTCCCAGTACAGCGGAACACTGATCGGTCTCCTCCCCTTGTACGTCCCCGCCCCCTACAGTTAGAAACACTCCCTTAGGAAACATATTTAACCCCTTGTGTCCCCCTAGTGGTTAACCCCTTCACTGCCTGTCACATTTACACAGTAATCAATGCAATTTTATAGCATTGATCGCTGTATAAATGTGAATGGTCCCAAAAATGTGTCAAAAGTGTCCGATGTGTCTGCCATAATGTCGCAGTCACGAAAAAAAATTGCGATCGCCGCTATTACTAGTAAAAAAAAAATAAATAAATAATTTTTTTTTAAAAATGCCATAAATCTATCCCGTATTTTGTAGACGATATAACTTTTGCGCAAACCAATCAATATACGCTTAATGCGATTTTTTTTACCAAAAATATGTAGAAGAATACGTATCGGCCGAAACTGAGGAAAAAGTGTGTTTTTTTTTTTTTTAAATTGGGATATTTATTATAGCAAAAAGTAAAAAATATTGTGTTTTTTTCAAAATTGTCGCTCTTCTTTTGTTTATAGCGCAAAAAATAAAAACCGTAGAGGTGATCAAATACCACCAAAAGAAAACTCTATTTGTGGGGAAAAAAGGACGTCAATTTTTTTTGGGTACAACGTCGCATGACCGCGCAATTGTCGTTTAAAGTGCGACAGCGCTGAAAACTAAAAATTGACCTGGGAAGGAAGGGGGTGAAAATGCCCTGTATTGAACCGGTTAATGTACACACAGTACCCCATATTGACAGAAAAACACAGAATTGTTGACGTTTTTGCAGATTTATTAAAAAAGAAAAACTGAAATATCACATGGTCCTAAGTATTCAGACCCTTTGCTCAGTATTTAGTAGAAGCACCCTTTTGATCTAATACAGCAATGAGTCTTTTTGGGAAAGATGTAACAAGTTTTTTCACACCTGGATTTGGGGATCATCTGCCATTCCTCCTTGCAGATCCTCTCCAGTTCTGTCAGGTTGGATGGTAAACGTTGGTGGACAGCCATTTTTAGGTCTCTCCAGAGATGCTCAATTGGGTTTAAGTCAGGGCTCTGGCTGGGCCATTCAAGAACAGTCACGGAGTTGTTGTAAAGCCACTCCTTCGTTATTTTAGCTGTGTGCTAAGGGTCATTGTCTTGTTGGAAGGTAAACCTTCAGCCCAGTCTGAGGTCATGAGCACTCTGGAGAAAGTTTTCATCCAGGATATCCCTGTACCTGGCCGCATTCATCTTTCCCTCTATTGCAACCAATCGTCCTGTCCCTGCAACTGAAAAACACCCCCACGGCATGATGCTGCCACCACCATGCTTCACTGTTGGGACTGTATTGGACAGGTGATGAGCAGTGCCTGGTTTTCTCCACACATACCGCTTAGAATTAAGGCCAAAAAGTTCTGTCTTGGTCTCATCAGACCAGAGAATTTTATTTCTCACCATCTTGGAGTACTTGAGGTGTTTTTTTAGCAAACTCCATGCGGGCTTTCATGTGTCTTGCACTGAGGAGAGGCTTCCGTCGGGCCACTCTGCCATAAAGCCCCGACTGGTGGAGGGCTGCAGTGATGGTTGACCTTCTACAACTTTCTCCCATCTCCTGACTGCATCTCTGGAGCTCAGGCACAGTGATCTCTGGGTTCTTCTTTACCTCTCTCACCAAAGCTCTTCTCCCCCGATAGCTCAGTTTGGCCGGACGGCCAGCTCTTGGAAGGGTTGTGGTCATCCCAAACGTCTTCCATTTAAGGATTATGGAGGCCACTGTGCTCTTAGGAACCTTAAGTGCAGCAGAAATTTTTTGTAACCTTGGCCAAATCTGTGCCTTGCCACAATTCTGTCTCTGAGCTCTTCAGGAAATTCCTTTGACCTCATGATTCTCATTTGCTGTGACTGCACTGTGAGCTGTAAGGTCTTATAAAGACAGGTGTGTGGCTTTCCTAATCAAGTCCAATCAGTATAATCAAACACAGCTGGACTCAAATGAAGGTGTAGAACCATCTCAAGGATGATCAGAGGAAATGGACAGCACCTGAGTTAAATATATGAGTGTCACAGCAAAGGGTCTGAATACTTAGGACCATGTGATATTTCAGTTTTTCTTTTTTAATAAATCTGCAAAAATGTCAACAATTCTGTGTTTTCCTGTCAATATGGGGTGCTGTGTGTACATTAATGAGGAAAAAAACGAACTTAAATGATTTTAGCAAATGGCTGCAATATAACAAAGAGTGAAAAATTTAAGGGGGTCTGAATACTTTCCATGCCCTCTGTAGGTGCTTTGGCTGCTTTATAAGATGCTCTGATAATTTTTCCAAATAACAACTGAGAAAATTGAGTACTGTCCGTGATACTTTTTTTATTTGCACTAACATACAATTTTTCAGGACAAGCTTTCGGGGTATGTCCCCTTCTTCAAGGTCCAAGCAGTACTTGAGTGCTGCTTGGACCTTGAAGAAGGAGGGTACATACCCCGAAAGCTTGTCCTGAAAAATTGTATGTTAGTGCAAATAAAAAAAGTATCACAGACAGTACTCAATTTTCTCTGTCACAATTGCACTAATACGGCTACAATCAAATCAAATAACAACTGAAACAGATTGCTAATTGGTCAATTATTCCTATTTTGACAGGCCTGAAAAATTATCGGGCTCCCTTTAGGCAGTGTGGAGCTCACAAATGATCTTTGAGAACTTCTAAAGTGGAGGTCCGCCCACCCCTGCAAAAATTAACAGCCATCAGCTACACATACTGCAGCTGTTGAATTTTAATAATAGGACATTTACCTGTCCTGGAGTCCAGCGATGTCGGCACTGCAGCTGATGTTTCCATCAGCTGTTGGGTGCTGCCTCCGTCATTGCTGGTAAGAAAACACACTTACAGTAGTGAAGCAAGTCCCTACTGCACATGCGCGAGGCACAGATGCGCTCTCCTACTGGCCCGGCGGCGGGGGAAGGAGGAGGGAGGAGGAGGGAGCCGAGCTGTTGATGTAATTTGCTACGGCCCGGTCTCCCAGAAGTGGGGACAGGTATCTGCTCCCCCCTCCCCTCCGAAAGGTACCAGTGTGGCACCCTTGGAGGGGAGGAGACAAATGAGCGGAAGTTCCACTTTTGGGTGGAACTCCGCTTTAAGGATAACATAATTACAGTGGTTGCCTGAGACACCAACACCGAAAAGGTCCCTTCGGAGAGTTCCTATAACATCAGTTCACGCCATTACCATTAAAAAATGATATTGTACAAATACTGACTCTAGATGCTGGCACTGTACAACTTGTAACATAATTGACTATTAACAGAAACCTTTTTGCTTATATCGGTGACCGACTTTACAGAATGCACTAAGCATTAATTCTGCATGGGAACAATAATAAATAAAAAAAAATATATAGATATGTATGTATAAATATACTATAATGTCAAAAGTATTGTGACACCTGCCTTTACACGCACGTGAACTTTAATGGCATCCCAGTCTTAGTCTGTAGGGTTCATTATTTAGTTGGCCCACCCTTTGCAGCTATAACAGCTTCAACTCTTCTGGAAGGCTGTCCACAAGGTTTAGGAGTGTGTCTATGAGAATGTTTAACCATTTTTCCAGAAGCACATTTGTGAGGTCAGGCACTGATGTTGGACAACAAGGCCTGGCTCACAATCTCCACTCTAATTGTCTTGTCTTTATGGACTTTGCTTTGTTCACTGGTCCAAATCATTTTATGGAGGGGGATTAAGGTGTGGGACTTTTTTAGGGGTTGAGTTGTTTTTCATGGGTTGGGCTTGGTCCCTTACCTCCAGTGAAGGGAACTCTTAAGGCATCAGCATACCAAGACATTCTGGACAATTTCATGCTCCCAACCTTGAGGGAACAGTTTGGGGATGGCCCCTTCCCGTTCCAACATGACTGCGCACCAGTGCACAAACAAGGTCCATAAAGACATGGATGAGTGATTTTGGAGTGGAGGAACTTGACTGACCTGCACAGAGTCCTGACCTCAAACCCCATAGAACACCTTTGGGATGAATTAGAGGTGAGACTGTGAGCCAGGCATTCTTGTCCAACATCAGTGTCTGACCTCACAAATGCACTTCTGAAAGAATGGTCAAACATTCCCATAGACACACTCCTAAACCTTGTGGACAGCCTTCCCAGAAGTGTTAAAGCTGCAAAGGGTGGGCCAACTCATTATTGAACCCTACAGACTAAGACTGGATGCCATTAAAGTTCATGTGCATGTAAATTCAGGGGTCAACTACTTTTGACAATATAGTGCATATACATAGCAAAATGCAGATCTTTTATAGCTCTGTCAAAAAGAATCATGCATCTGAAGTTAGTATCACTAATCTGACCAATCTCTTGCTGGTCTGCCCAGAACTGGTCTCTAGCCAGAATCTGTCTACAATGTAGCTTCTTTACTGGGACTGTGGCTGATCTTATCTGTACTGTTAGCTGTTGTCAGAAAGGTCATTCAAAGGATTGAAGCCTTAGACCGGCCATACACGGTTCAAATCTCGGGCGGTTCATCAGGAACAAAAAATTTGCTCCTTGTATGGTCGGCCTAAGAGTTTACCTTCAGCCAAACCAAACCAACACAGCTGGCAACTCTAGTGAAAAACAGACATGTGCAGAGCCTGTGTCTTAGTTGCCATTTTCCACCACCTGGTAGTGACATAGACTATCTATACTTGTCTGCATTGGTTCTGAACCTGCACTCCAGCCTCAGGTTTGATCCCTTATCACCACACCACTCTGTGCTGTAAAATCTGATTTTCCATCTATTTCTGTTCTGTCATACAGCCATGGAAATCCAATATACACCTGTCACTAGAAACCTCTGCTCCCCTAAAAAAAAAAAATGCCTACGGCCTCTAATAATCGGTATTGCTGCCATCAAATTGTGTTATAAGCCTTAGCTTCTAGAGATATGCAAGTACAATATGTACTGTAGCTATTATTATGTCTTTTAACATTACATTTGAAACAACCCATATGTTAAAATGATTGTAAAGTCTTGTTTTTTTTCTATAAAAATAAAAAACATGTTATACCTACCTTCTCTGTGCAGTGGATTTGCACAGAGCAGCCTGGATCCTCCTCTTCTCTAGTCCCTCTTCTGTGCTCCTGGCCCCTCCCTCCTGTCGAGTGCCCCCACAGCAAGCAGCTTGCTATGGGGCACCCGAGCCGAGTCACAGCTCCCTGTGTCCATTCAGACAGGGAGCCACGGCCTGGCCCCCCTCTCTCTCCTGATTGGCTAACTGACTTTGATTGACAGCAGCAAGAGCCAGTGGTGCCGCTGCTGTGTCTCAGCCAATAAGGAGGGAGAGCCTCGGATGGCCGAGACACTAGTGGACATCCCTGGACAGAAATGGGGCTCAGGTAAGTATTGGGGGGCTAAGGGGGGCTGCTGCACACAGAAGGTTTTTTAACTTAATGCATAGAATGCATTAAAATAAAAAACCTTCTGACTTTACAACCCCTTTAATTATTTATCTTCAGTTCATGTTTCAATTATAGGCCCCTTCACATATTGGCGATTTGGTATCTTGGGGATTCTGTGCGCAATTCCAAATCGTGGCAAAACGCGTAAAGCACATTTGGGTGTAATTCATCCTGAATCTCGCTTTTTAAATCGGTTGAATCACATTGTTTACATTGCTAGCAGGAACTTGTGTTACCACTAACCAATGTGTGAATGGGGTAAAATATTATTTCTTCACCATTTTCCACATTTTATATTTAAAGAGATCAAACATTCAAACATGGCTGCTCTTTCTATCTTTCCATGCAGATCATTTATTCATTCCTATCCACATATGCAACGCAAGCCATTCCAACACCCACTCACCTGAAACTGACAGCTCCACCAAAGATAGTCAAATCCAAGTAAGAACATGATACATAAGTCTCTATTTTAAAGAAACCCAGTAACTGTAAAAATTATGGAATACATAACTCAAACGACTTGTCTGTTTAGCTACATAAATCCATGAAAATGATATAAATGTACTTTGATCACGATACCTGTGCATGAAACTTTCAAGCCCAAGGGCTTGTACTTGTCTAATTTCCACAATATAATTTACCTTGGCGCAGAAAAGGCTGTGATGAAAAAAAGCTATTTCAACACTACAGCACAAGCACATTTATCATCAGCTCCTATGTGCTCAGTAATACAAGCTCACCACTTTCCAACTTCTCAGTTACAAATCATGAATTGGTACAGCTCAGAGACCCTGTAGAAACTCACTGATTTCAATGTATCCTGGCTCCTGCAGAGATCTAATTTTCTTGAAAAATGTGTATTTGTCACTAGAGAAATAAAACATAACCTTTTTTCATCAGAAGGCAGATACAATTTAAGGGTGTATGAAATGAAAACCCCAGGAAAGAAATTGGCAGCCGGACTAGAAAAGATTTTGGTAGTCCTTTTTCTGAATTTAAGGTGAAGCAGATTTGAGTAAAACATGTGTATTAAAAGACCGGAGGCAACAGAGTTTCTGCTTACCAAAGTGTGTTGCTTTATAATGGCTAAAATTAGTTTAAACATCTATATAAAAATATCAAACAATTAGGGTTATCCTATGCAGCAATTGCTATTATTCTATGCTTAGGCTATAGTGCACCTTTTTAGTTTTAACTTTGGTTTTGTTCCCATTTGCTGTCCTACATTTTATTGTTCTTTGCTATTCAGATGTGATTACACTAGGTAAAACTTTTAGCACTGTATATTGCATATATTAATCTATGGTAAATATAATAGGGAAGTGCAGCTCTCATTATAAGTCATTTTGACTATGGTTAACACACGCCATTTTTTTTTTTATGTAATCTTTATTTTATTTTGTATTTTATAAAGAACATACAAACACATAGTCTATACTTAGTCTTTCCATAGAACAGTGCATACTGTACAATATAGACCTAAAAGTTTCGACAAAAACAGAATATAAAACTGAGGGGCAAGGGAGGGAAGGGAAGGGGAATAAGGGATTAGGTTATCTCCACGCCATTTCAAACCCTCAAAAAGTCACATTAAGTCATAAAGGGTGTCCCGCCCCAGCGGCCCCGACCTGTTCCTATTTTTCCCACCCCCCATCATACATTGGGGGGGTACGACTCAGCCTCATGGCCATCAGAGACCCGTTGGGTGGACCCCTCAGGAGGGGGGCCACAAGCCTCCAACTAACCTCCAGCGGGAGGGAAGCACCCTCCGGGCCGCCTACAGGGCCAACTCAGCTGCTGATTTCACTAAGGTGCCGAGGCCACCCGACGGAACCCCCATCCAATACATCTAGACGGGTAGCGGCACAGTAACAATTAAAGAGAGATAAATGAAAACAAGCCTTAGATCACTAACAGTGTATAGCGCCTCAAAATATCTGTCAACTATAGACCTTATAAACCACGTAAAGGAAAAGGAAGAATATAAACATTGCGCTACCATCAGGGCAGTGAGACATGATAATCAGGTACGCACATCACCATTCACAGGCCTCCTTAGTTTCAGGGAAGGCTCCGCTAGCTCCAGCAGCACGACATCCAGGCTAGATGATACAGGATTAGCTTCAGCAGTATACTTCCGCCACTGGGCCCAAATACCATTGAAACGCTCACTCCTATCTTTGCACCTCGCCACCCACTCCTCCGCCTCTCCGATGTCACCCACCTTCCGAAGCCATTCTGTTAAAGTAGGGATCTGCGGACGCTTCCAATAAAGAGGTATGAGCCGTTTAGCGGCATTTAGTAAATGAGGAAGGGCGCTTTTTTTATACTGGCTCAGAGGAAAGGCAGGGAGGTGCAAGAGGAAGTGCGTAGGCGAGAACAGGAGCTCGTTCTGCAAAGCATTTTTAATGGAAGTATGTATTTCCATCCAAAAAGGCTTGATTGCTGGGCATTCCCACCAAACATGAAGGAGGGTGCCTTTCTGACCGCAACCCCGCCAGCAACGGTCAGAAACCGAGGGGTAAATACGTGATATGGCAGCTGGTACGCGATACCAGCGAGTCAGAAGCTTGTAGTTAGTTTCTTGCGTTCTAGACTCTATGGAGCTGGAGTGTGTTAGTGTAATATATCTGGGAGGCCCAAGCCCCCCATCTCTTTGGATCTCTGCAGAAGGGACACGGCCAGTCTTGGTTTTTTACCATGCCAAATGAAGTTGATCATTAGGCTTTGAAGCTGTGTGAAAAAGCTCCTGGGAAGGGGTATGGGTAACATCTGCAAATAAAAGAGCACCCTAGGGAGAATGTTCATCTTGAGTATGCTAAGTTTGCCTAGCCATGTAAAGGAGGTCTTGGCCCAGTTCTGTAAGTCTCTACGCACCATGCTCAAAAGGGTAGGGAAATTAGCAGAGTATATAGTTTCAAATTGGTTTGTAAGTTGGATACCCAAATACTTAATAGAGGTTCTAGCCCAGCTAAATGGGAAAGCTTGTTGTAGATCATTGGCCATCTTTGCAGGAATGGTGATGGGTAGAATTTCGGACTTCGAAAAGTTTATCTTGAAATTTGACACTTGTCCAAAAGTTTTAAGTTCCCTCATAAGGTTTGGCAACGACACCAAAGGCTGGGTCAAATGAAAGAGCACGTCGTCGGCATAAGCCGACAATTTGTGTTCCGTGGACCCTACTGTCACCCCTTTAATGTCAGCGTTTGCCCGTATTGTTCTAAGTAGGGGCTCCATGGCTAGAGCGAACAAAAGGGGGGAGAGGGGGCACCCCTGTCTCGTGCCATTCCGTATGGGGAACCCCAAGGACAGGTGGCCATTTACCTTGACCTTCGCACTGGGGGTCGTGTAGAGTGCCATAATCCATTGGAGCATGTGAGGCCCCAATCCCAAAGCCTCCAGAACCGCCTTAAGTTATGACCAATCTATTCTGTCAAAAGCCTTTTCGGCATCCGTGGACAGAATGAGGTAGGGGGTGGAATCCCTGTGGGAACAGGCCCACTGTATGAGCTGCATGGCCCGGATGGAATTATCCCTAGCTTCTCTACCCGAGATGAATCCTGTTTGATCGGGGTGAATAAAGGAGGGCAAGACATGTTTAAGTCGATTTGCCATAATCTTAGCAAAGATTTTTATATCGACATTAAGTAGCGATATTGGTCGATAGCTTTGTGGGAGAGTGGGATCCTTGCCCTCCTTAGGAAGTACAGTGATGTGGGCCAGTAATGCCTCAGGGGGAATCTGGTGGTTTGTGGCTAAAGAGTTAAAATACCTGCACATATGGTTTTGTAGCAAGGGAAGAAATTTCACATAGTACGCTTTGGAATATCCATCCGGGCCAGGGCTCTTCCCGTTAGGCAAAGCCTTCACTGTCGCGATAATCTCCTGAGGGGAGACGGGGGAGTCAAGGTCTAGCTGCTGCTCGGCTGTCAGAGAGGGGAGTTCGGCTGAAGCGAGGTAGTCGCCAATGGCTTTCAGTTTGGCCGCCCGCCCGGAGTGGGAGATATCCTTATCTAGGTGATATAAGTCTGCATAGTAATCTCGAAAGATGGAAGCAATCCCAGAGGAGTGTAAAATTGTCGTGCCGTCGGGGGACCTAAGCGAGTGTACATGGGCTGTCAGTCGTCGTTTCCGAAGCGCTCTAGCTAACATTCTGCCGCACTTGTTGCCCTGTTCGTAATATTTATGTGATGGGTAGCGTAGTTGTCTACGCGCACGACGATCGAGGAGGCGTGAAAACAGCTCCCTCAACTCGGTCAACCGTTCGCGAGCCTTAGCATCTCCCTGACGTTTGTGTCTAAGTTCTTCTTCCTGTAAGGCTGTCAGTACCCTCTTGAAGTCTATCTGTCTTTCCCTTTTTAGTTTAGAGCCCAGGGAGATCAATTCCCCCCTGAGTACCGCCTTATGACTTTCCCACACAACTCCGTTTGCCATATCCTCAGATACATTCTCTGCAAAAAAGTGCGTGATGATCTCAGAGACCTTAGCTACCACAGAAGCATCGTCCAGGGGGTTTTCATTGAGCCTCCAGGACCAGGCCCTCGGCGAGTCATCTGGAACCCTCAGCACAGCCCACACTGGGGCATGATCTGAAATAGTGATATTGCCTATTTCAGCTGACTGTAATAGCTCAAGGGTGTCATGATCCACACACAAGAGATCGATGCGCGTATATACATCATGCACCCCCGAGTAGTAGCTGTAGTCCCTGTCTGACGCGTGAAGAGCTCTCCACGCGTCTATAAGGAGACTATTCTGCAGTGACTTACGAAAATGCTTGAGGAAGGCTTGGGAGTGAGTGAGGCGGCCACGGGACGTGTCTATTAGCAGGTCGGGGCTCACGTTAAAGTCCCCTCCGAGAATTAGATGGCCCTCCCTAAATTCGTTCAGCTTGTCTAGCACAGAGTCTATGAAGGGGAGTTGTTGAGCATTAGGCGCGTAGAGAGTCACAAATGTAAATTTTGTGTTGGCCAAGACCCCCTTCACGAAGACGTATCTGCCCTGTGGGTCAACCTGACTCTCTGAAAGTTGGAATGGGCATGATTTGTGAAATACAATGGCAGTACCCCGTGATTTAGCCATCGGGGAGTTGCTAAAGAACCATTGGGTGTAGAGGTGTGTGGGTATCTTGGGGAGGGATTGTTGTCTAAAATGGGTCTCCTGCAGAAAAACTACCTGAGCCCCCAGACGCTTTAACTCCAGCCAGAGCCTGTTGCGCTTGTGTGGAGAGCAGAGCCCCCTGACATTATAAGACAGCACCCTTAGTGATGGCGTACCTGAGTTCGATGATAACTGATCGGTCTCACCCCCTTAAGGTCTTCTGAGCATGGTTCAGTTGATCAAGAGGCAACCTGAAGATCACAGCAATAAATGTTAGCTCTCAAGAACAATATAAGGCACAGTAGTGGTAAAAAAGGGGGGGGGGGGAATGTGGGGCGGAAAGGGGGGATTAAGGTAGGGTAGGGAGAGAGGGAGGGAGGAATTTAGGAAGGGATAGGAGGGAGGTTAGAGAAGGAAAAGGGAAGGAGGGAAAGAAGAGGAATATAAAACAACAGCACCACAGGGGCCGAACCTTGTCTAATAGGTCAGGTGTATTACACCGTGGTGAACTACAGAGCTCACCCGAGAGGGGGGTATCAACCCGAAAACCACCCGGGTGAAAACTCGGAGTCCCTCTAGGGACTATCACCTAGTAAGGTGAGGCCTAAGTGGGGTACGTGGGAAACCACCAAGGGGACGAGTAGCTCATCACCCCGCCCAGTCCATTACATCGCATAAACAGGGTGAAAAAATGATATGCAAAAAAGAAAAAACAGCAACAAAAAGAGAAAAGAGAGTATGGAAATCGAACTCCCAAAAAGTGCAAAAAAAAAAAAAAAACAAGGCAGCCAGGCAGAGGGCTGAGCAACAGATCCCCCAGTCCATCACGGTGCATAATGTATAGCTCAAAGTTGGGTAGTAGTGCAAGGGACCCAATGCTCAGTGTCCTGCAGAAAAAGGCATAGTGTCAAAGCAGAGCGTCTATTGGGCCCAGAGTCCCAGCCGGAGTTCCGGCGATAAAAAGAAGGGTCACGTCCAAAAGTTAGAAAAAAAAAAAGAATGGCAGTAGCTTGTTCAGTCGCTGGTTGCGGAGGTTCCCCGGGCGTGGGCCATCTGTCTGCCTGTTGCGACCGCGGGAATGCCTGCTTCCAGCCGCCTGGATCCATGGCTGAGGTAACTGGGGTATTGGGATGTCCGGTGCGGCGCGCCAATCCGGGAAATCCACAGGCTTGAGCTCCAAGGTATGTAAGAAGCGTGGGAGGTCATCTTTCGTGCGCAATATAGCCCAACGGCCATTTTTGGACGCCTGGAGGCTAAATGGGAAGCCCCAACGATATGTGAGGCCTGCCGCTTGGATTTCTGCCAGGAGTGGACGTAGGGCCCATCGTTGCATCAAGGTGTGCCTTGAGAGGTCTTGATAAAAGGACAGCTGAGCTCCATCAAAGTCAAAGACTGGTCTGTTGCGCATCTTTTGCATTATGCGATCCTTTAATGTGAATTTGTGCAGCTTGCAAATTACATCTCTGGGGTTGTCGGGGTCCTCTGATGGGGGCCTGAGTGCCCTGTGAGCTCTGTCTGTCTCAATCGGCACTGACGGAGGCAGACTCAGAATTTCACGGAATACACCCTGCAACATGGGAACAATATCTTTAGGCGCAGTGGCTTCTGGAAGGCCTCGTATGCGAATATTCGCTCGCCTGCTGCAGTTCTCCATGTCATCTAATTGGCACAGGAGGGCCTCAATTTGGTGACTATGGGTTACAGTCTGTTCTCTGAGCTGGGAGATGGCGGGTATAGTGTCATCAAATTTCTGCTCCAAAGTCTCTACCCTGTGACCCAGCTCAGTGGTGTCTGCTTGTAATTGCTCAATATCCTGCTTGAAGGCCCTTTCTATCCTGCTGGTAAAACGCTCTAGGTCCTCTTTAGTGGGGAGAGACCATAGGTGCTGTCTGATGTCTCTGTCCTCTGTTAGGTCTGCCAAATCTGTGCCCCTATCTTGTGGGGATGTGGAGCGGGGGAATGCAGGGGGGATGGAATCGCTTACCAGCCTGGGAGAGGAGATAGGAGACAGTGCTGGAGGTGCAGGCTGAGTCTCCTGTTGCTGCAGCGTGGCCGTTCGTTCCGGCGCCATCTTGGATTTTCCCCTCTGCTGACGAAGGGTATCTGCAAGGAAGGAATCCAGCGATCCCTGGCCGTGAGAGTGGGCTTTTTTTGGCTGAGAAGAAGCCCGCCGCCGTTGTGACATACCCTGGGTTGAAATCGGGGGGTAATCACCCCTGTAGCTCCTATTGTAGCTGCGGACTGGACAGAGCTCGGGCTCAGCAGGTCCTCACTCCTCCATAGTCAAGCCACGCCCCCAACACACGCCATTTAGTTACAGCAACCCAGTTATTGTTTTGGTTTCTTTTTTAGTAGTTTTTTACACTTTGCGCGAGTGTAAAGTGTGACTTTTGATTAGGTAAAACTTGCATGAGCTTTTGTACAGCCATTTTTCTTAACATTTGGGTTTGGATATGTAACAATTAGGACAAATATGCAGCTTGGATTGCACTTAGAAATTTGCCAAGACTTCTGCTGGGACATAGCTTTGCTCAATATCCCTGCCTTACTTTTCCTGAGGAGGATTTAAAGCGGTAGTAAACCGCAGCTTTTAAAAAAAAAAAAACTGCATCGCATACTAACACATAATGAAATGTTTACCTTAGAACAAAGCCTTCCAGCGGCGTGCTGTCACTGCTGACAGGGCTTCCATCTTCACCCGTTCTTCCTTCCAGGTTCGCGCGTGCTCCGGCTGTAAGCCTTATTATAGGCTTACCTGTAGGTACAAGTTGAAAATAGACTTTAGTACCAAGTTATGTATTGTGTATTACCTGCCACCGTGTGGGAAAAATATTGTATTCAGGTATTGATAGTTTAACAGAATACATAATTAGTCAGTAAGGGAGACCCCTAGCATCCGGTTAGTTAAGCCAGTTTCCAGACATAAAGAGGGCCCCACAAAGGTCCACAGCTTTTCAGGAACAGCAGGCTGAAACCCCACACCAGTCTAACTAGTTCTATAATACATTTCCTTTATGGGTTCCACTTCACTGGCCATTGGCCTAGACGGCACTAATCAGTTCTTGTCACTACAAAGACCTCTTGATATTGTGGTTACAAGTACAATTTTCATGTGGTCACCAGCCACATCTGAGACAAGCGTAAACAGGTGTAATACAAATAACCTACTGCAAACAACAATCATCACACCTATCTCTTACCAGCTGCTATGCAGGATTCCCCCAGGCATTGACTGAGCTTCTATGAGTAGGCTGCACTATTCCATTGAACACAGTTTAGAATATCGTAAATCTCACCGCTGTTACCCGACAGTTATATAACTTCTTCAGCTCTTTACTACTTCGTTTTCAATGTCATAGTCTTTCCACACGAGTGATAAGAAGTAACAGTGAGTACAGGCCAAATGTGATAATTGCACATTCCAGCTGTTGGTAATATAATCTTCACTATTAGGATGACAGTCCAAATTTGAAATGGTATCTTATTGTAAAGCCATTGTATTCCAATAATGGGTATTAAGGGGTTGCTGTTGTGCTCTTGGTAATACCACACCATGAATGCTGCTGTCCTACGAGGGATTATCCGAGGAGTTGCACTCTCTTTCTCTCCATTCTCTACATTAGTTCTCTCTCTCATTTCTCTCCTTACCAATTAACTTAACAGGCTAATCAAGACCCTGCCACCAAATGAGTGGATTAACCCAGAAGGGAGAGTAACCCCTTGCTCCAGGTGGAATGATCAGACAGGGAGTAACTGTAACTTGGGTTTACTAAATAGGTGCAAAATTAGAAGCAATAATGTAAAACATGTTTATACAAAGAAAAAGACAAAGAACATGCATACACTGCAGAATAATAAAAAGAAATGGGTTCAGGATGACAAAGAACATAGACTTGTCACAACAATGGCTCTGTGACTCAGTCAGGGTAAGCATGTATAGTCTAAAAGACTCCTTAAAAACACAGAGTGTAGCTGAGAATCACTACTTCAGTAGAACAGTTTCAATACTTGTTATTATCCCCATAAACAGCATCCCTCACAGTGAAGTGCAGGGTAATTCTGGTAACACAGGTAAACACCTGAAGGCATCCAAGCCCCAAAGACAAAGGTCCAGCAAAGGTCCAGCAGAACTGGAATACTCTGGTAGCAATTGTTGAGATGTTGTCGACAGTAACTCGGTCCTCTGAAGAAGCTGCATGCTTTTAAGTTATGGCCCAGCTCACCAGTTCTGAAAGTGGGGGGCCTCTCACTGTGGCCCAAAGGGCTGTGAGCCTCTTGAGAGTGAAGCCAAACATAACATTTTAGGATGAGTAGCCTGTTGAAGAATGTCCTATATGGATCTATTTCCAAACCACTTTGACTAAGTTATGAGTCCATTTCCTTTGTTTTCATGAGCTAAGCCTGTCAGAAGTTGTATCAGGCTGTGACTGAACCTTTTACATGCCTTATTGTTTTGTGGGGAGTACTGTGCAATGTACAATGCCTACCATTCTTTGAAGAACTCAATTTCAAAACAGGGTCACTGGTCTGAATGTTTCTTCTGTGTACAGCCATAAGTGCTTCCACATGATCTAGGAGGTGGTCTTGGCAGTCTTGTGGGTCTGTAGAGTGGTCCACCATAACTAAAATGTGAAGGTATCCACCTTCTGACTTTTCAAGTGTAAGAAAGTCAATGGGCCACACTTTGGGGAGGGACAAGTCATCTCTCTTCCCCCAAGGCTGTAACCTGGAAAGGGTGTGTGAAGAGCAGCTGTGTGATTAGGCCTAAGCCTTATAGGCCTGTACATGTGCTTGGAGCAGAAGGAGACTGCCTGTCCAGTGTCTGGATGCTTGAGGCCCTGGCCTCAGGGAACCTCACAGGGGACAGGAGAGAACAAGATGACTTTAGCGATGGACTACCAGATGACTCTTCTGCTTGAGATACTATGAAGGAGGAAGTCCTGGAGATGCTAAGAAAGCATTGAAATGGAGTAATCTAGGCTACTGCTGCTGCTGAGAAAGATATGGTTGCTAATAAAGATGGCTGCTACTAAAAAGGAACAGGTGCTGGATTTAGCATAAATGCCTCTTTTCTGTATTGAATTTTGTTGTGTTATTGAGTCTGCAGATTGGGTGTTTTAAACTCCCTATCCTTCCCTCCCTGGAAATTAAGTGTGGGTTATTAAACTCTTTTTTTCCACCTAAAAAAACTCCTGTTTTTACCTAAAAGTGACTGGCGCCTATCTGTTCATATTTTCCACTATTGCCTAGGACATTTAAACCCTGTGAAATGTCATCCCACCCTGTCTCTGGGGGTACCACCATGTCTTCTGGGGATCTGGGGGTGCTACACAAGTTAGCTGTTTGATGCATCAATGTATTGTTATCCTCCAAAGCTCGAACATGGCTCTCGTCTGGTACTCAGCAAAGCATTCAGTGACTGCCAACACAAAGGCCAACCCTCCAGCTTGACCCTCTCCTGGCTGTCTTGTATTTGTGAGATTATGGCCCCCAGGTCATGCTGGCATAATTTGTTAGCTGGATTTAAATAATGAAGTCAGTAAAGGCCAGGACAGGAGCCAACATCAGCTGCTGCTTCATAAAGTCAGACACCTCCTGTTGTTCTGACTCTTAATACACTTTCATATGGTTCCCTTTCTGGCTTCCACCTTGTAGGAGCTTTTGAATCAGAGCAGAGTGGTGGGTGTGGTGTTTGTTGAAACTTTGATACTACATAAACAGACCCAGAAAAGTTTTGACTTCAGTCATAGTCATTTTGGCTCCATTTAAATTGTTGAGATTGGGGGGTATACCATGTTTGGCAATGACGTGTCCTAGAAACTCAATCTCATACTTAAATAGATGGCACTTATTCAACTTGAATTTCATTGGATGTGAGCAGGGAAGGTGATAGGAGCAGTGGTAGGGGCAATTACAGGAACCAATCTTCTGTATGGCTCCTTCTGCAGCAGCTGAAAGCTGTCAGGAGGGAGAGGAGGAGAAGCCTCCTGTCTGCTTCTTCTCTTCCTCTCCCTCCCGCTACCTTTCAGCTTTCTTCAGGGGCTGAAAGATGGCTTCTACTCCTCTCCCTCCCACCAGCTTTCAGCTGCTGAAGAGAGAGCTATACAGGTAATTGATTCCAATAATTTCCCCCACACTGCACCACATCCCGTGCATGGGATCCTTCAGGATGGAGAGCAAGAGAATGGGCCAGTAAATATGTCATATTTACCAGTCCCTTCCTTTCCAGAATGAACATAATGAGTGATTGGTATCAATTACTCAATGCGTTCATTCCTAACTGAAGCATAGTAAACGGTGTTTCAGTTTGTGGATGAACAGGCGTCTCTGTGCAGAGCTCTTTCTGTTCATTCACTGTCCGGTGTAGCTGAGGCTGTTGAGAAAGAGGCTGAGGAATTTATGTTCTATGTCCCTTTTTCTGCTCCAAAAGTTGTAAAACAAAAAAATAAGAGATAAAAAATTATAGAAAATAATTAAAAAATAGTTTAAAATTGTAACAAATAATTAAAAAAAAAAAGGCTCATTCATTCTCTGGCCCATACAGTGTGAATGAGTGGTTTGTGCAGCTGGAGCCACCTGTTACTCTATAAGGATGAAGCGACTTTATAAACACAGCAGCAGGTCCTAATTTGACAGATGTGGAGGTGTGGGTAAGTTGCCCCAAATGCACATTGTCTGTTTTTGGGGCTTTACACCTGCATCCACAGGCCTGTCACATTAGGACCTGCGGCTGTGTCGTACAGCTGCTGCATCCCCATAGTGTGCCATAGCCTGCCTACACAGCTCCAACCACATAAAAAAAAATACTGATTCACACTGTACAGCCCACAGCACCCATGTGAATGAGCCCCAGGACCCCATTCAGAAACAGAGCTTAATGTATTAACTCAATACAGTTTTATCTTTTAAATTTAGTAGGAAAGTTGTATGTTATATTGTCAGCTAGTAGTGTAATTTTAGCAAAAATATAATTTTGATATTTTGGGGGAGGCTGTCAGATAGGTTGTACAGGGCCCTGTGATTTTTAACAGCAGCCCTGGTGCAACCCATCTTTCTCACCAAGATAATTGGAGCCAGTGGCGGAATTTTCAGGGTCGCAGCAGTCGCACTTGCGACTGGGCCCTGGAGTTCCACCACTTCAGACAGGCCCGCCTGCCCGTCTGCCAGTGTGAGGAGCCCGTCTGCCCATCTGCCAGTGTGAGGGGCCCGCCTGCCCATCTGCCAGTGTGAGGGGCGTGTCTGCCAGTTTGAGGGGCCCGCCCATCTGCCAGTGTTAGTGGCCCACCTGTCCATTCTGGCTGTGCTACTGAGGCCCGCCTGTGCGTTTGTTCCACCATGCATGGGGGGGTTTCGCCTGCTGGCTGAGGGGAGACAGAGCTGAGAGTTTGGACCACCCCGCCTATCCTCTCCACTCCAGAGAGAATCCATGTAGGGAGGTGGGGCGGACACTGAAAAAGAAAGTCAGCTGACCAGTGGAGTGAAGGGGGAGGAGCTCTCTCCTCTATGAAGAGTCCCCATGAGACAAAGGCATTCCTGGAGGCACGGTCATGGAATTCTGAGGGGGGGGGACGATTGATTGACTTAAGTAAGTGACAAATTACCAGTGCAGTCAATCCTAGTCTCCAGCACTTCTGCCTCTACAACTCTACAACAGAGGTGATGGGGGGTAAGGATGAGATCTGTGGTGGTGTTGGTGAAAGGATGGGACCAGTAAGAGGCAGAGGTAGTGGTGGGAGAGGATGCCATCCCCCTCAACTCCACTGATGCCACTCCCCTCAACACCACTGATGCTACCCCCCTCAACACCACAACACCACCGCTGCCACTGATGCCAGCCCCTCAACACCACCGCTGCCACTGATGCCACCCCTCTCAACACCACCGCTGCCACTGACCCCACCTCCCTCAACACCACCGCTGCCACTGATGCCACCCCTCAACACCACTGATGCCACCCCCTCAACACCACTGATGCCACTGATAGCACCCCCCTCAACACCACTGATGCCACCCCCCTCTAAACCACCACTGTCACTGATGCCACCCCCCTCAACACCACCGCTGCCACTGAAAAAAGGGGAGGGGGCCTTCATGATTTCCTGCACCGGGGTCCTGAAGTTTCTAGTTACGCCTCTGATTGGAGCCGCACATAGACTGTTACTTTCTTCACTTTGATCAATTGGTATAGCATCTACTTGATAGAGGTATGCTTTGATATCTCTCCTGAATATCTCTCCTGAATGGGAGGGCTATATCCTGTGGGCATTACATATTCAATCCCAATTCTACAGGTCATAGTTCCCTTGTGAGAACACCTCTGTCCAGTGACCACCTATCCAGTAAATCCCATATTGCTTCTATCTAAGTGGGTTTCAATTCCTCAGTGGTCAGTTGTGGGAGTGGTAGTATTTTTCTCTCATGCCCACACTTCGTTTGTTTCTACTGAACGCCAGTCATATTCACTAAGCCTAAAGTCATATTCACTAAGCCACATAAAAACTTAATTAGGAATATTTCTGCTACTGCACCAGACTTGGTGTAATGGATTTCAACTAGTGCCATACCTTGCTTGACCACTGTGAGGGTCCTGGTGAAAAATAGAACCACGTATGAGAGCAAAGGTTGAACAAGGACAAGGAAGCCTTGCAATCCCTAAGAGCTGATATGCATGGGAAATTTGAGTTCTTGATTAGGTGGTACAGCAAACTCAATCTGAGAGGCAACCTTGAAGGAGTTGTAAACCCTCGTGTTTTGTTTTTTTTAAATAACAAACATGTCATACTTACCTCCACTTTTCAGTTAGTTTTGCACAGAGTGGCCCTGAACCTCCTCTTCTGAGGTCCCACGGCGGCGCTGGTGGCTTCTCCCTGGTCAAGTGTCCACATTGGAGAAGCGCTCTTCTTGGTGGACACCCGTGCAGGCTCACTCCCGAGTCCTGCATCTGTGTCCATTCACACAGAATGCAGAACTCAGCCCCGCCCCCGATGCTGCATAATTGGATTTGATTGACAGCAGCGGGAGCCAATGGCTGCGCTGCTATCAATCTATCCAATCGGGACACAAGACACCAGATACAGATGGTGTGCTCGTTTACGGACAGAGGATGACAGCACCCAGGTAAGTAAAATGGGGACTCGGGGGTGGCTGCAGCACTAGAAAATGTTTTTTAACCTTAATGCATAGAATCCATTAAGGTGAAAAACCATGAGGGTTTACAACCCCTTTGAGGATGCCAGCCTTTTCCCAGATGTTCACAGGGCATGCACCTGAGCTAGGCAATGATTCCAGGGCATGCAGCAGTTGTGTGATTTACTTAGATGGATCCATGTGTACAAGGCCTTCCTTCAGCATCTCATATTCATTATCACCCGCAGCTGTACCTTGGGATACATGTATTCACTACACCTTTTTGGCAAAAGCCTTTACCCCACATTTTTCTTTCATCCTGGTAATCCTGACTACTTCTATTGGGAGCTCATTAGTGAATGTCATGGAGATCCATGGTGTGTTTTCATTCATCTTCTTGTTAAAAAGGTATCTGTGGATCATTGGCTCTGGCATAGTAGTGACTTGCAAGCTAGTATCAAAGAGGCACTAAATCTCTTGGCAGTCAAAGCTTCCATGCACAACAGGACATTTGACCACCATAGCTTTGATTTTTGTATAGGGAGTCATTCAATTTTGTGTTGCACTTCTGGACTCCTAGCAGTAGGGCATTTTAGTTTAACTCTTCTTCGCATCCTTTGTGTAAAGTTGGGCAGTCTGGTTATTACTAAACTCCTTTCAGCCCCAGCATGGAAAGGATGACCTTGCCTGCCTTGGCCGTCTCCAAGGTGGTATGTGCCTTCTCCGCAAAGGAACATCTCCTTCTTGCCTTGCCTTGGAGGAGTATTCCTGTCTGCGATTCAATGAAGTTAACTCTCTCTGGAGCTGAGCTATCCCTTCTGTCAATTTCCAGATGACTACCTCCCATGGAGCTATATGTTCAGTCGCATGTGGGTATATTAATTTCCCACCTACAAAGGCCATGGGTGCATCCAAGCCTGTACATCTCTGCTAATGTCATGCTATAGCCACTTTTACCAGTTTGTAAAAATTCAATTTGGGGCTGCTTCTATCTTCATCATGTACCTAGTTAGAGGCCAAAGTGATGAGAGGGCTTCCCTTACAACTCTGGTTCAAACACTTCTGGAAATGGTGACGGAATGAAAGAGCACAGTGTCGTGGGTGCCAAGAATCTGGTCCACAGATGACCACTTCTGGTAGGTACAAAAAATGATCTGTAGAAGGACTTCTGCGCTACTATATCAAAACTAAAATATAAATAAATAATCTATGTGATAGTATTGCTGCAAAATCAAAAAGTGAACACCACTCACTAAATATAGACTAGAAATGATGCATACGTATATATTATATAAATATGCAAGTGATCCTGCGCAACACCTCCAACATAAATGTGTCTTGGAATCAATAAATAAATAAACAATGAATGAAATAAAATCTCAAGTGTCCAGTGATGTGTATAAAAGAGCATAAAGAAAAAAAAGGTCCAGTGATAATAATATAGAATAGTAAAAATAGTCCTGATAACAATATGTCACAATCGTGTATAAAAAATTAAATACAAAATACTGTGTATAAAAAATATATAGACGTTAATAAAAGTCCAATAGTGATAATGTGTGGTGAGTAAGGGGTTAATAAATAAACTTCAACAGAAAAGAAAACAAAAAGTTGATAGATGATCTTGTGACTTTGTGATAGACACACCACGCTAAGTGCTCACAGAACTCTCACCTCAGCGGCATGTCAAATATGCCTAAATGTATCCTCTGGGATGCGATCCTGGCTTCAGGAACAATGATGTTATCCTTTCATGTCATGGGGTTGCATCCCCTCCCAGTGGTTGGTGAGATCCACATGTAAAATAATTAATCCTCCAATAGGGTGATATCGCAAATGAATGTATTTATTAATATAAAATAGCCGCTTACACTGTGATAAACTCAGGCGCGCCAAACATAAACAAGGAAACAGCGTGACACAACACCTGATACGTCACTTCCGGTCTGTAACCGGAATCACATACTGACCCCTTTTTTTTTTCACAAAATTGTTATATTAGCAGGTTATTTCTCACACACAGCTTATGAATAGCACAAATTACACCCCAAAACACATTCCACTACACCTCCTGAATATGGCAAGTGTGAAACTTTTACACAGCATGCAGAGGCGCAACAGGGAGCACCATCAGGCATTCTTGTAGCATAAATTACACATGTAATTACACATATAATTTCTTGACTACCTCTTATGCCCTGTACACACGATAGGGTTCCAAGGGAAAATGTGTGATAGGACCTTGTTGTCGAAAATTCCGACTGTGTGTAGGCTCCATCACACATTTTCCATAGGAATTTCCGACACTCAAAGTTTGAGAGCTTGCTATAAAATTTTCCGACAACAAAATCCGTTGTCGGAAATTACGATCGTGTGTACACAAATCCGACGCACAAAGTGCCATGCATGCTCAGAATAAATTAAGAGACGAAAACTATTGGCTACTGCCCCGTTTATAGTCCCAACGTACGTGTTTTATGTCACCGCGTCCAGAAAGATCGGATTTTCCGACAACTTTGTGTGACCGTGTGTATGCAAGACAAGTTTGAGCCAACATCCGTCGGAAAAAATCCATGGATTTTGTTGTCGGAATGTCTGACCAATGTCCGACCGTGTGTGCAGGGCATTACACTTTTGAAGGCCCTGGAGCACCAGGACAATGGAAATGCCTCAAAAATTACCCCATTTTGGAAAGAAAACAACCCAATGTATAATCTTTGAGGCATAATGAGTCTTTTGAACATGTCAATTTTTTCTATAAGTTTTTGGAAAATGTGTAAAGAAAATGAAAACGCATTTTTTTTTTGTCCATTTGTACAATATTTCTAACACATAGCATGTACATACCAAAAATGACACCCAAAAAAAGATTCTCCTACTCCTCCTGAGTACGGCAATACCACATGTGGGAGACTTTTACACAGCCTGGCCACATAGAGAGGCCCAACATGCAGGGAGCACCATCAGGTGTTCTAGGGACATAAGTTTCAAATCTATTTGACTACCTATTACAATTTTGTGAGGCACTGTAGTGGCATGGATGTGGCATGGATGAGAACTGATGTGGCATGGATGAGCAGCATGAATGGGGATGGATGAGCTATGGATGGGGATGGCTGAGCATGGATGGGATGACTGAGCATGTATGAGTATGGCTGAGTATGGCTGGGTACGGCTGAGTACGGCTAGGTACGGCTGGGTACGGCTGATTACGGCTGGGTACGGCTGGGTACGGCTGAGTACGGCTGGGTACGGCTGGGTACGGCTGGGTACGGTTGAGTACGGCTGAGTACGACTGGGTATGGCTGGGTATGGATGGGGGTGGATGGGATGGCTGAGCATGGATGGATGGATGAGTATTGCTGAGTATGGATGGATGGCTGAGCATGGATGGATGAGTATTGCTGAGTATGGTGGATGGATGAGTATTGCTGAGTATGGATGGATGGATAAGTATTGCTGAGTATGGATGGATGGATAAGTATTGCTTAGTATGGATGGATGGATGAGTATTGCTGAGTATGGATGGATAGATGAGTATTGCTGAGTATGAATGGATGGATGAGTATTGCTGAGGATGGATGGGTGGATGAGTATTGCTGAGTATGGATGGATGGCTGAGCATGGATGGATGAGTATTGATGAGGATGGATGGCTGAGTATTGCTGATTATGGATAAGGATAGATGGGATGGCTGAGCATGGATGGATGGATGAGGCTGGAATCGTCACATATCCCACAGCGCCCACAGCGCTGCTGCATCTGATCTCTCCTCTCTCCGCTCACACTGTACCGTTTGGTACAGAGAGGGGAGAGAGGAACCGAACATGATGCCAGTTTGTACACAAGTGATTGCTCCGTCATTTGATGGAGCGATCACATGGTAAACGGCCGCTGTCATGGATATTCCCGTGTGCACGCCCTCCCAGAGTTATTGGCTATAGCGTGGTGTTTAACTGGTTAAACCAATTTAGCTGCAGTTGGATTTTAAGTGCTTTGTTTCTAAGGCCTTGTTTATATAGGGAATTTGAATTTGTGCCCCGTGCAGGGCTGTGTTTAACAGAATGGGGATTCACAGGTGTTGCACGCATCCCTATGACGGCAGTCCCATTGTGGTCTACTAGGATGCAGTGTTTGCATGCTCCCAATATAATGTAGCACCCACTAGTGTGCTAGAATGGGATTTGTACATAGTTGTTTAGTGTAGATAAATTTGGCTTGGCTGTAAGCCAAGCCTGGGTTTATTCTGGGTCAGGGTTTGAGTGACTCAGGGAGGCTGGAATGACTAATCAGGCAACATCTCTGTTACCTCCCCCTACTTGCTGGAACTTTTGAGAAACTTCCAGAAGAATGAGAGGGAGGTTAGGAGGAGCTGTCTGGAGTATTGATGAGGGGCCCAACCGATCCCCGGCCAAATGGGCTGGCAGGGGGAGGGACTTCTTAAATACTCAGGGTCAGGCCAGCAGGAGCAATGGAGTTCGGATGGAGCCTGGGGCTCGGGTGCTGGAGGGATTCTCTACAACACACATGGAATCATGTCCTGGATGCACAGGAAAAGGTGTGAGGACAACGGGAGAGAGTCAGCATGGCCAGATCTCCAGGGAGAAGACAGCCAGGTGACTGCTGACTGCGACCGTCGGGGAGGACTGAGAAGACTGAAGATTGGCAGTCTGAGATGGCTGTAGAGTCAGTCTGGGAGGACTGTGGAAGATTAGCCAGGAGGGCTAGTGAAAGGGGCAGCTGCAGCCAGGTGGGCTGGCAATGCCTGAAGAGGTGGTGCTAAGATCAGTAGCCACAGGAAGACAGCTGGACACTGGAACTTTTCTACACACCAAAGGGGCCCATGGTCCCTGCTTGTAATGGGTCTTTACTTGCTTTATCTGACTGAGCATTTTTTGTCAGATCATCTAACAGTGTGCCAGATGGGTCTGTGATTTTGTGCTGCAAGCAAGTAATGTTGATGTACTGGAGGAAGCTGAGGAGTGTGTAAATAGACTGTACAAAGGAAAGTTGTCCCTGAAGAGTTTGCTAAAGTCAAGTGGGTGTCCCATAATACCCCTAAACCCCATCCAATTTTATTACCCCTCAATAAAACAAAAAAAAGCTGCGAGGACAGTTGCTTGACTCAAGAGTGCTGTGGAAATTTGGTGTGCCTGGCTGTGCAGGGTAGGCGAAGCCTTTTCACCAGCAGCTCCCGAAGGGCAGCGCTACAATGACATGGAGGTGCACAGCCCTGAATGCACCCAGGGTGTGTTTGTGGCTGTGCATTCGCACCAATGTAACATTGGGAGTAGAGGCTATGCCAGTGCAGCCGCTGTGTCCCAATGTGATTTCCTATACGGGGATACATGGAACACCTGTGCATCCCTGTGTGGGTATACACTAGGGTTGCCACCTGTATGGAATTCACCTAGACAGTCCGGGTTTTGAATCATGTGTCTGGGTTTCATTCTAGTTAAGGGGTGGGCAGTGTTGGGGTACTCAGTACCATTCAGGGGATGATGGGAAGGATGATTTGTGTTTCCCCTCCTCTCCCGGTCCTCCTCCCCTCACTCCCAGTTTCTGGCTTTTTATTCTCATGTATCCCTGCCAGGGGATGTTGGTGGTATTGGCCTGAAACCCAGACACATTATTCAGGCAGGACTATGTGAGTAGCCTCAGGGGGCCTGTGCCGCCTCCCTGTCACAAATTTACCAGATCCGATTGGCTGTATTTTACTTCTGCAGCAGCTGAATGTCAGCTTCTCCTCTCCCTCCTGCTGGCATTCAGGTGCTGCAGGAGGAAAATACAGGGGCTCTGTTCTAGTAAACGCAGCCTCCACTGGCCTTCCTGTCCAGCAGGGGCGTGGCTAGGTGGCAAAAAGACCAGGGGCTTCAGCCCGAAGTCCAAGGCTGGCACGGGGGGGGCAGTGGCGGTGGTAGTGGCACAGGTTTTTTTGGCTGGGCGGTGTGGTTGTGTGGTGGGGGTAAGCTCACTTGCTGGTTGCTGCCTGGCTTACCGGTGCCCATCAATGCTGACCTACCTGACATACATACACTGACCTACCTGACACGCACTGACCTACCTAACAAACATACACTGACCTACCTGACATGCACTGACCTACCTGACATACTTACACTGACCTACCTTATATACATACACTGACCTACCTGACACGGGGATCTCAAAGTGGTGTGGCGGCTGCATTGTAATTCCCGCCTTCTGGAGCCTGCATTGCCTATGATGGATGTCACACGCTGTGCGCCTCCGTAGTGTTAGGTCTGAAAAAAGGTGGCAACCCTAGTATACACGGCCCTGCACGAAGCATGGATGCATACACCCATGTGAACTAGGCCTTGCTTAAAGTCCATCTAAAGCAATGTCCACAGGACTTTATTTTAAGCCATTAGACCATGATTTTCAAATCTCATTGGATACAGCTAAACATAACTCACTGTGTCACTTACCTGAAACCGAAGCCCTAGCAGGGAGCATCCATCTTCGCCCCTCTTCCTTCCGGGGCTGCAAACTCCGGCTCTGTGACTGTTTGGAGTCGCGTGACGTCACTCCCGCGCATGTGCATGGAGCCACCAGTCATGGCATGACTCCTAGTAGAAACGGCACGATGTGCCCTTTCTAAAGTGCGCATGTGCCGATGAGAAACTCTGGCTCTATGACTGGCCGGAGTTGCGTGACGTCACTCCCGCGCATGCGCAGGGAGCCACCAGTCATGGCATGACCCCTATTAGAAACGGCACAATGTGCCCTTTCTAAAGTGCACATGCGCCGATGACAAACTCCGGCTCTGTGACTGGCCGGAGTCGCGTGACGTCACTCCCGCGCATGCGCAGGGAGCCGCCAGTCATGGCATGACCCCTATTAGAAAGGGCACGATGTGCCCTTTCTAGAGTGCGCATGCGCCGATGACACCCTGTACAACCACTTTTACTATAGGTAACACAGAATAGTTCTCCTCACACTCTACAGTCTCTCACTGTAAGTCTACACTCACAGAGCTCCTAGTCTCTCAATAGACTCTCAGACCAAATCGCTACTGGATCCCCTGAGCTCTTTCACTTCCATGACTCAGTATCTTCCTCAAGCGTCACCCCCGCTTCCCTGCTGGGTCCCTGGCTTGGCACTCACAGATAGGGATGAGTTGAACACCCCCCTGTTCGGTTCCCACCAGAACATGCGAACAGGCAAAAAATTAGTTCGAACATGCAAACACGGTTAAAGTCTATGTGACTCGAACATGAATAATCAAAAGTGCTAGTTTTAAAGGCTTATATGCAAGTTATTGTCATAAAAAGTGTTTGGGGACCTGAGTCCTGCCCCAGGGGACATGGATCAATGCAAAAAAAAGTTTTAAAAACTGCCGTTTTTTCAGGAGCAGTGATTTTAATAATGCTTAAAGCGAAACAATAAAAGTGTAATATCCCTTTAAATTTTGACCTGCAGGGTGTCTATAGTATGCCTGTAAAGGGGCGCATGTTTCCCCTGTTTAGAACAGTCTGACAGCAAAATGACATTTCAAAGGAAAAAAAGTCATTTAAAACTACTTGCGCCTATTAATGAATTGTTGGTCCGACGGGTAACGGGTGACCCCGCCCCCCTCTGACATCATGGGGAATGCCACAGGGAAGTCCCCGTCAAGTCCCCGAGCGTCACTGTTGATTTCTCCCATAGACTTTTAAAGGGTGTTCCGCGGCTTTCGAACTTGCCGTCAACACCCCAAATTGTTCACTGTTCGGCGAATTGGCGAACAGCCGATGTTTGAGTCGAACATGATTTCGACTCTAACTCGAAGCTCATCCCTACTCACAGATACTCTTCAAGCGTCACCCCTGCTGACCCGCTAGGTCCCTGGCTTGGTACTCATTGATGCTCCTCAAGCATCACCTTTGCTGTCCTGCTGGGTCCCTGGCTGGTGAGAAAACTGCCCTGGTACTGGCTCCAGCTCACTCACAGTGGTCTCCAGTAACAAGGTGGATGGTCCCTTAGTGACGACAGCTTCCCCTCTACCTCCAACCACAACTGGTTCCCCATCTGGCTGAACCTTTACTCTCGGCTGGACTCCAATCCTGCAGTCCCAACACTGCGCTGCTTCTCCTGCTTCTGGCTAGGCCATCTGACAGCCTAGAAGCCTGATGTCCGAGGAATAGGCCTCAAGATTCGGGCCTAGCAGCCTGGGGCAGCATAACACACTTCCACCCAGACAACTGTCCAGGTGGCACAGAACCCCGATCCCCTGACTTCACCCAAATAAATAGGCTCTCCCAGCAGGCCAAGGGGCTTAAAGAAACCCCTGCCCATTGGCTGAGACACCCCATCCATTCATAGCCTGAGACCTTGCTAAGCCCTTGTCTATCTAATGTCACCAGCATAAGGCCACCTAGCGACAGAAGAGAGAAGGTGCAGCAAGTCCAGGATTAGAGAGGAATAAGTGGATCTACTAACAATTAACCAGGGCAACTACTGCCTGGCAAACTAAATTTACTAGCAACCCTGCCTAAACACCAGGGTGCTATACTTTCTCTGTTGCTTTAGCTTTGTGAATTGAGCCTTAGTGATCACAATAATTACAAAAGCAAAGCACATGCAAAACTACTCCAATCTAATGATGTTTATGATATTGTAGCAAAGCAGTTCATTGATTTGCTGATATCGCTCTTGATTTGCCTAGCATGGGTTCATGAGTCCCACATGAAACATAACATGGTTCTCACTTATTTGTGAATTAGGATAATAAGCCTGTGCCTCTGCTACATGATTCCCCTCTGGGACACACTCTCATTTTCTTCTAACTGGGAACTTATAGGGGGAGCAGCCCAGTGCATCAAATGAATCAGGCAGCATTTCCTTCCAGGAAACCTGATTACATTGGGATCTCTCTCTTTCTGAAATGTTCAGTATTAACTGCAATTCCTAATACTCCATTCTACAAAAATCAGAAAGGGGAGCTGCCATTATGAAACACTTCAGAACAATAAATCAGTATATGTATCATTGCCAAAAAGCAAGAATAAGTCTAAATAAATAAATAAAAATAATCTAAATATAACTAATTAACTAAATATAAGCTACTTAAAAAAACATACATTTTTGTTAATGGAAAATGTTTGTTTTATTTATGTCTTTTTATATTACACTCAGGTGATTCCTTGAGGCATATTTACCCTGTCAAGTATTTTGTTACTTTGGAAAACTTTCTTGCCATTTAATCGATGTTTTATAGCTAATCTTGCTCATTAAACAGCAAAAAAGGCTATCAGGGTGCTGTAATTTATAACAACCAGGTTTCATCACTTGTAACATGAACAACTGAAGGCGCAGTAAATGTATTTTGTTTGTCAAAAAGTAAAAGACCATAGCACCACTTAACATAAGCAATAAGTAAAGTAAATATATAGCAATTTTTTGGGGTTTTTTTGTCTGACTTGAGACACAAGTTTCATTTATTACAATGCTTGTTGTACAAGTTCTGTTGTATTACAGGTGCATCTAATGCACAATTTCCCAGTCAATTATTTGTGTCTTGGCTTATGTACAAACCATGCCTATTTTTCCTTCTGAACACACTCGTGTGTATGCAGCTAATGCCTAGCATCAAGAAAATAAATAAAAAATTGTAACTTGATGTGAATAGTTGCAGGTGTTTTATGACATGTGGCATCTAAAACAAACATTTTATTAATTGCATAAGTTATGTTTAATAAATAGTAAATTAAATTGTATATAAACCCATAAACATTTTTTTTTTTTAATTTACAGCATAGCTGTCGGGCTATATGTTTCAAGCTTTTTCCTTTATTTTCATCTGGTAAAACACTTCTTGTCCTAGAGTGACGATAATCATTTACCATACTGAATGAAGGAGCAAAATTGTTCACTGAGGACAAAGAGTTTGTTGGGAGTACAGAACGCCTACTATATCTTTAACTCTATAATATAGGGGGTTGTCTATAGTACACTGAGAGTAAGCATGGCTGATTTCATTGTTTGAGATAAGGCTGCAAAGTGAATTGGGACAGGACAGCACTGAATTTCCAGATCAAAAGGTATTTTTTACACTAATTTGACAGATATAACAAAACTTTTCCAATGATACATCTTGCAGACGAAAATTAAAGCAATTAAATGAAAAATATTGTTCAGGTTTAAATGAAACTTTAGGGCCCTTTCGCGCAGGCTTTTCAATCAGGTCTACCTGTTGGTTTTGCAGGCGGACCTAATCGGAGCCTCCATTCACTCCTATTGAGCGGCAGATGTCAGCGGTGACATGTCCACTGACACCTGCTGCTAGCCGATCCTCTCCGTGGAATCCAGACAGATGGTGACCCTATTTTCCATCCATCTGGAGGATGGGATAAAAATGAACAGGCGGTCCGTTTTCATCTGATCTCCCCATAGAGGAAAGAGGGGCCCTGACAGGTCTGTCTCAGCACAGTGAGCGGAGTTGAACCTGTCACCTGCCTGATCAGCAGATCGATCCCCTGCTGAGCAACTGGAGTCCACCAAGCGGACAAGCCCGCGTGAAAGGACCCTAGTGAATTATGCCAACATTTGAATCTGATCAGTTAAAGCCTGGTCCAGAGTGCATTTTAGTGGTCATTTCTAGCCACAGCTGGGTTTTCAGGGGCATTGATAGCTTAAACTGTACATTGACTTTCCTTGCAGGGATTTTTTATTACCTCTCCTTCTCCAAAGCCATAACCAAGGTGTAGCCCTTTTGCATTTCTCTGTTATGTATTCATTGAACATTTGGGAGAATCAGTTTGAAAAGCAGGACACCAGCTGTGTGGAATTGGGAATGCTGGTCGGGACATATTACCAGCATATGATTTATTAGTCTAAAAACATATACTGTACATATAACTGTATGAGCAATAGTTTAACTGCATGATGTGAGTTACTGAAAGACAGTGCTATTTTCATTTCATCTTTAATTGGAATTCCTCTAGCTTCCATTTTCTATTTGCCTTGAGTTTAAAAGCAAGCTTTTATGAAAATAATCTTCCTAAAATCTGTTATCAAGGAACATTTAATGAAATGTGATCCAGCAGACATTGTAGGGGAGATTTACTAAAACTGGTGCAGACAGAGCCTGGTGCAGCTGTGCATAGTACCTAATCAGCTTTTCAGTTTTATCGGCAAACCTTAATTAAGCAAGCTGAAGTTAGAAGCTGATTGATTACTATGCACAGCTGCACTAAATTCTGTGCGCACCAGCTTTAGTAAATCTCCTCCAATCAGGCTTAGTCACAAACTTGAAGAAAACTCTGGTCCACTTTTTTGTTCTGCATTTTCACAGAACAAGAGACTCTCAGTGTCGGTTCACACTACTGCGCTCTGTGAGATTTTGCATGTGATTTGCACCGCACTGCAGTGCAAATCACATGTGATGTCCGTGCGATGCGATTTCAGCCATACAGATAGTATGGCTGATATTGCATCCTATTCAGACCAAACTCGCACAGGACCCTTTTTTGGTCCGCACCAGAGTTGGATCCCATGGGTGTTCACACCCATGCGATCCGATTCATGTCCAAACTGACAGTTTGCAGTGCAATATGCGAGCTGAATCGGGGGTGCCATTAACAATGTATTGACACTCCTGGCAGTTTGAATATGGCAGTGTGAACTGCCATGCAAGTCGAGTGCGACGCGGGAACCCGCAGTGGACTCGCAGGGTTCCTGCAGTGCACAAGTGTGAACCGAGCCTTAGGCTGGATTCACACTTATGCATTTTTAGTGCTTTTTGCATTTTGCAGATTTGCACTACAGAACGTGTTCCATAGGAAAGCATGGTAAATGGACTGAGGTGCAAATCTGCAAAATGCAAAAAGCACTAAAACTGCACAGGTGTGAATCCAGCCTTAAACTATGATTTCAGCTTTGTGTTACTTTTACCTGACATACTTCAATACAAAATATTCACATAAAGATAAAAGTGTAAGATTAAGTGATTAAATAATCATTCACTCCAAAATAAGGAAATATACAACTAGATAAAATAGTAAAATTGTTGAAAACAAATCCAAAAACATCAAGTATATTCCAATGGAAAAGTAATTATGACTTATAGGGGGTGATTTACTAAAGACAAAAAGGCTGTTCCCTTTGCAGTGACGTTTTTCCCAGAGCTAAGTGAATGATTTGAAGCTTTGCCGACTTATATCATCCAGTCATGTGGAAGCAAGAAAAGCTTTTTTTTTAAATTTTTTTTTTTTAGATTTTCCTTGCAAGTGATTGGGTATTCTTTGCAAAGTGAAATTTCACCTCATGCTCTGGGGATGATTCCTATGCAAAGAGCAATTTCACTTGCAAAGCGAACAATGTACTTTATTTGCCTTTGGTAAATCAATCCTTTTGAGTTTGTGTCATCACAAATCTTGCTCCATGAGTAAGGAAAACTTACTACTTTGCTTGCGAAGTGAACAACCTATTTGCACCTATCAAATCAACACCACTAAAACCAAAAGACCTTCTTTGTTTTTATAGAAACAAAAATTGTCTATGACATTGTCAAAATCCTTTTTTTTTTCCAGCCACATGCAGTTACTTACTTGGTGAAAAGTATACAGAAGCCTTTCTTGTCCTTGTACTGGATCATAAATAATTTTTAATAGGTTTTAACTTGCTGAAGCTCCTTTCTCAAGATGCAACAGTAACGGGGAGGGTCAAAAATTGTGCAATGCTGTTTGAATGTTCTGAGAGCAATCGGTAAGTAAATAGTCATGTATATGTATCTGCGCAGATCAAAAGGTGTTGCTGACCAAAAATATAACATTTTAAATCTTGGTGGAAATTTCTAGGGCATCCAGATCTTTGCTGTACTTAGAAGCCAAGTTAATTACAACTTGCTGTAATTCTGTCATTATGACAGAAGAGGGGAGCTCAAAATCCTGGAATGGATACATAAGTACTAGTGACTTCCAGGTAAAGTCAATGATTAGAACATCAAAAATTTGCTTAAGATTAATTCTAAAATGGTCATCTTCACTCATATTCTAAATTTCTTGAAAGGTGTGTCTTGGGCCGGCCATACATGGGTCGAATTCCGAAAGAATTTTCTTTTGAAAATCTTATCTAAGAATTTTTGTTCCAATTTCGATACATTAGTGGGACACAGCAACAGCCGATTTTCGCATGCCCATCGAATTTGAATGATCGGTGGCATGTTGTAAATTTGTCTTGAAAAACAAACAATTTTCTAATCAATGATGGGAGAATCGTGTGAGAAATATAATCGATAAAGAAATGCACATGAGTGCAAGCAAGGAAAGAAGATTCCTGGTCACGAAAATTATTTTCTGTAGCAACATGTGGTGAAATTGGAGGTTTGGTTCGGACCACAAAACCCACTAAATTTCTGATTTTGAAAGAAAATGTATTTGGAATTCGACCCATGTATGGCCTGCATTAGTCCTGGTTCACATTAGCGCGATCAGTTTTGAAAGTGATTTCAGGTGCAGTTATGCAGTGCAGGTGCTGTGCAGTTTTTGTACAAGTGGTTTGTGATTCTAATGTGATTTTGCTGGTGTGCGTTTTTGGCCTCAACTACCCTGTTTCCCCGAAAATAAGACCTAGCGTGATTGTCGGTGATGGCTGCAATATAAGCCCTAAACCCCAAATAAGCCCTAGTTAAAGTCTTTGTAGGTCTTATTTTCAGGGTAGGGTTTATTTTCGGGGAAACAGGGTAGGGCTTATTTGGGGGGTAGGGCTTATATTGCAGCTATCACTGACAATCACGCTAGGTCTTATTTTTGGGGAAACAGGGTAGTACTACTTCCACTACTACTACTCTTCCTATAACTACTACTACTACTACTACTGCTATCTAGACATGAAGCGAATTGGGGGGAAATGCAACAAAATCACATTAAATGCATGTACAAGCATTTCTAAAGTGTTTCCATTGAAGTCTATCGGACCATAAAATTGCACTACATCCCACCCAAGTAGACAGGACCCTTCCCCAAAATTGCATCGCAGCTGCATTGCATCGATTGTCACCATTGAAACCAATGTTATTTCCACTGTCATGCAATTCTCTGCAACTCAAGTCGCATCAGAAATCACACTAGTGTGAACCAGGCCTTAAGGCATTGATCATTTGGAATGCCTGTAGTATTGAAATCTCTTTCGCTTGGGTAACTTGGTTTACTCGATCCACCTGATTTAAGATTCTGTTCCACACAAACAGTGTATACAAAATAATTAATTTGCAAAAGAAGACTTTCAGCTGTGGACACAGATTAAGGATTCAATGTGTTTTCTGTAATGTCCATAAGGGTTCCACATACATTGGTGATCTGTGTAAGTAAAGCTTTATTGTACTTGTTCTTGAAGACCATCAAGTATCTGTATGACCCTTCAGAGTTGTGTTTACAGGTTGTGTTAATGTTTCCCAATGGGATGTGGAATTGTAGAATGTGGTCCCAAAAAAAGTTTTAACCTCAGGACTCACAGAACCTGGATGTACTCCTGTCAAGGTTAGGCAAAGGGCTGCACATGGATGATATCTTGCAGAATTCTTGCCTGCACACCATTGTATTTGCTAGCCATGTTAATGTTATCCCTAGGCACTTGCATTTTCAATTCCATACATTTTTAACTGATGGTCCACTTCTAATTTTCTCTTTGGTATGAATGAAACCTATAAAACTCTCTTCTACTGTTACGTTGCCTTTAACAACAATGTGAGCCGGTTCACACAGCTCCGGGGCGGCCTCGGGGCACACTGGAAAAGGGTCCTGTGCGTCTTTGGCTCCGTTTCAGATTTGAATTCAGTCAAACATTTGGACCTGATTCGCTCCTGAAACAGAGAACAGGGAGACACCGGTCCCCCTGCTGTGAGCCGTAGCTGCAGCTAGTGTGGACCTGGCCTTAATGTTTATTGGACTCACAGATACACTATGGTGTTTTGAGGACTTTAATATTTTTTTCACTTTTTGTTGGTAACTTTCTCTGGTGCACTGCCGATTTCTTTTTCCATCTTTCAAGTTTTTTCCTTCAGTTTTCACTTGAACTAGCATTGTTGTTGTTTGGCAAATTTGTGTGTAAGGAAATCAGTATGTAGGTGTTTCCATGCACATAAACTCACTTGGGGTTGGGAAATGCAAAGCTGTGTTTCCCAAACAAAATGCATGAAAAGCAAAAGGTTTTTGAATAAATCGACTATGTACAATCCATGTTTTTACCACTAGATTCATTTTTGGTAAGCCAAGTAGCAGTGAAAGTGCATCCCTCTTGTTAATATTTTCAAAAATCTGCATCTCTGCCCTTACCTTTACAGCATTGTTGTAGATAGCATCTGATTTTGTCTGTCAAAGTTGGCCATAAGGGAGGATCATTTGGATTATTTGTGATACTACATTCAGCTTTACGTGATTCATCTGAAGAAGGTTCACATAGCTTCAAAGACAAACTGTTTTTTGTTAGGCCCCTTTCACACGGGACGGATCCGTGTTGATCCGCCCCGTGTTTATCCGCTGCTCAGCAGGGATCGCTCCGCTTTCCCCAGCTGAGCCGGCAGATGACAGGGCAGGACCCGCACACTGTGCAGGGACCGCCCTGTCAGATCTCCGCTCTCCCCTATGGGGGATCGGAGGAACACGGACCGTCTGTCCGTGTTCATCCGATCCGCTCTGCAGACGGATAGAAAAATAGGATTTTCTTCCGTCCGCAGAATCGGACGAGAGCGGAGCCGGACAACATCGGGTGTCAGCGGATGTACATCTGCTGACACCCGCTATCCCATAGGGATGCATGTATGTCCGTATTTCATCCGAAAACGGATGAATGAAATACAGACATACGGTCCGCATGTGTGAAAGGGGCCTTACTGTGACAAAATGTGGTCTCTGAACTTTCTTCAGACTCAGCAGCAGCAATCAGCTCTTGATCTAAGGTAGTTGTATTGACATTTGTAATTGCATCAGTTGTTGAACTTGTGCTGGCTCTTTCTTCTGAAGTAATGGGGTTCTCAGAAACTTTACTTGTGCTTAGTTTCAGTCATTTCTGCAACTGCTGAAATAACTTGGATCTTCTTCTTCTATATAGTGGAACTTTAATCAGAAAATGAAGTTATTCTAGATCACTTCAGGCTGGCCCAGTTTGCAGATATCGCATAGCTCCCAACTGTCCCTGATTTCGAGGGATCGTCCCTGATTTGGAGCAATGTCCCTCATTCCCCCCCATTTGTCCCTGATTTTGGTCTGATCTATACAGGTGTATATAAAATGCACCTTTTATCTAGCAAAAAGTGTTTTCCAGCCCTAAACCTTTCATCTGATTTCTAAATTGCTGCATTTGCAAATTTCAAAAGCCAATATAAAGGAATAGTAGTCTTAAAAAAAAGCAATTGTGGGTTTAACAAATCTTGTTTTTTTGTACAATTCTCCTTTAACTGCATGCTGACCAGCTGCCGCAGTTATACTGCAGCAACATGACTCGGCTGTGCGAATCGCCGTTGTGGTACGTCGGTACCATAGACGGCCACTAGGGGGCGTGCGCGCCCCTTGCTCGCCCAGATACCGAGAACCGGGATCTGTGTGCGTAAACACACAGTTTCCGGTTCTCTGAGAGAACAGACAGATCGTCTGTTCATACAGAGTATGAACAGATCTGTAATCTCCCCTTCAGTTAGAACACTTACTAGGATATACTTAACCCCTTCACTGCCCCCTAGTAGTTAACCCCTTCACTGCCAGTGACATTTTTACAGTAGTCAATGCAATTTAATAGCATTGATCGCTGTAATAAATGCCAATGGTCCCAAAAATGTGTCCAAATTGTCCAATGTGTCCACCATAATGTCGCAGTCCCGATAAAAATCTCAGAATGCCGCCATTACTAGAAAAAAATAAAATAAAAATAATAAATAAAAATAATAATAAAAAAGCCATAAAACTATCCCCTATTTTGTAGACGCTATAGCTTTTGCGCAAACCATTCAACATACGCTTATTGTGATATTTTTTTTTACTAAAAATATGTAGAAGAATATGTATCGGCCTAAAATGAGGAAAAAAAATGTTTCTTTATATATTTTTTGGGGATATTTATTATAGCAAAAAGTAAAAAATATTGCGTTTTTTTCAAAATTGACACTCTTTTTTTGTTTATAGTGCAAAAAATAAAAAACTGCAGAGGTGATCAAATACCACCAAAAGAAAGCTCTATTTGTGGGGAAAACGAACATCAATTTTGTTTGGGTGCAACGTCGCACGACCGCGCAATTGTCAGTTAAAGCGACGCAGTGCCGAATCGCAAAAAGTGCTCTGGTCTTTGGCCAGCCAAATGGTCCGGGGCTTAAGTGGTTAAGGGGGCGTGCCAGGGGGTGTGTCATATGCCTGCATACTTTTACTGATAGGTTTCCCTCATTCCCATCTCAAAAAGTTGGGAGGTATGGTATAGCTATGTAAAATATTAGAAATAAGTGTCTACACTGTTTAAATTCCAGTAATACACAGTTTCGCCCTGCTCTGCACATTTGCTGCTCTCTCCTCAGTTGCTGCTCTCTGCTCAGTTGCTCTCCATCTTTAGGCACTTTTAAAGCGGCAGCCCTCCAGCAGTTGCCAAACTACAAGTCCCATGAGCCATTGCAAGGCTGACAGTTACAAGCATGACTCCGACAGGCAGAGGCATGATGGGACTTGTAGTTTCACAACAGCTAGAGGACCGCCAGTTTGAGGCCCCTGCTTTACAGCCTAGAAAGCAGCTTCTGTTTGATCTGCAGCTGCTATGCTGCTGCACATGTGATCAGTTCACATCAGTTCATGACATCAGCAATTTGTTGGTTTGACAGTTTGGTTGAGGACACAAGCAAATGTGACAGTTAGCAATCCCAGCATTGCAGGAGTGTAACTGTTTTTACACCACACACTAATTTTGCATAAATATTAATGTGGAATGTATGTTCCTCGCTAAAGAACATTTTTATTTTATCACAGGTGGTTATGGGTAAAGTTCCGCCTTGTTTTCACAATTCTGCTCCAGGTGTTTTTTTTATCATCTTTAGAGAACAATAATGTAAGCAAAGCTCCACTCAAACTATTGGATTATTTTAATGCTTTTAGCCAAATAATGCAAATCATGCTTTCTGAAGCAAACAAAACATGCTGTGCAGGCATTGATGGACCATACTAAACACAAAACAGAGAGCCCACTGGCCTTGTGCAGAATCTTCAATAAACATTATTTGAATACTTTAAATACTCACAAGAGTACTTGAAAAACCAGCATGTTAAACAAAGCATCCTCTTCCTTGGATCTCTGAGGCAGAGGGCTTGGCTCTCGATAATGATTTGAGAGGATCTAGACCTGGACAGATGCTGTGTTTTACATGCTGTTTTTCAAGCATCCTTGTAAGTATTTGACATATTTTAATAATAAGGTTCATTGGAGACTGTGCACAAGGCCAGTGCACTCTCTGTTTTGTTTCTAGTGCGGCTTGAAAGTTTACCAGTCTGGAGAGAGTTGCAAGTTCGAGAACACTACTGTCTAATTGCAGTCCTACTGGAGCATGTGAAGAAACTTTGAACAATTATGTAACATTAGAAAGACATCCTTCAGCATATGAGCACTGGTTGGGAACATTTTTTATGCATTGATAGACCATATGTTATCATGCAGAGAAAAGCAAATGCAGCAGCTATAATTATACTGCATGCAATCTGTGCATCTGTAAAGGTAGGGATGTTCTTGCAGCAATAGTAAATCAGAAAATGCAGACTAAAGTGTCTTAATACATTTATTATATGTGCATAAAAATAAAATACAATAAACAGTTTTAACGTTGAAAATATACAATGAACACACATACAATGTAAATGTATTACCCAAACGTCTTTTAAAAAGTGAAAATATACCTAACACTCTCTAGGAGAAATACAGTCAACTGACTCCATCTGACATCTAAGTAGTCCATCAAGTGATAATGCACAAGACTTTATCAGCAGCACTCTTGATTTAATGACTCATCTCACCCTTACCTTTACCTGACATGCAACCCCATATCATCAATGATTGTGAAAATTTGCATGTTTTCTTCAGACAGTCATCTTCATACATTTCATTGGAACAGCATCAAACAAAAGTTCCAGCATCATCACCCAGCCCAATGCAGATTTGTAATTCATCATTGAATATCACTTTACTCCAGTCATCCACAGTCCATAATTACTTTTCTTTATCCCACTGTAACCTTGTTTTTTTCTGTTTAGGTGTTAATGATGGTTTTCATTTGGCTTTTCTCTATGTAAATCCCATTTCCGTTAGCCGATGTCTTACAGTTCAGTTACAGACTTTGACTTCAGTTTCCTCCCATTTGTTCCTCATTTGTTTTGTTGCGCATTTTCTGTTTTCAAGGCATATTGCTTTAAGTTTTCTAACTTGATGCTTTGATGTCTTCCTTTTTCTACCAGTATGCTTCCCTTTAACAACTTTTCCATTCAATTTGTACGGACAAACGAAAACCATTAATAACACCTAAACAGAAAAAAACAAGGTTACAGTGGGCTAAAGAAAAGTAATTATAGACTGTGGATGACCGGAGGAAAGTCATATTCAGCGATGAATCACCAATCTGCATTGGGCAGGGTGATGATGCTGGAACTTTTGTTTGGTGGCGCTCCAATGAAATGTATGAAGACGACCGCCTGAAGAAAACATGCAAATTTCCACAATCATTGATGATATGGGGTTGCATGTCAGGTAAAGGTATGGGGATGATGACAATCATTAAATCTTCAAGAAATGCACACATTTATATTGAGATTTTGGATACTTTTCTTATTCCATCAATTGAAAGGATGTTTGGTGATGATGACATCATATTTCAGGATGTAATCTGATGCAAATGTTTGTTTTAGAACTGCAAAGTACATGGTGATTCCATAATATTTATCAGAAATTAGTGATATTACGCGCCTGCGATATAGCCGAAAGACGGCTACAGCTCGGTGCTCAATTGCCGGGAGGGCATCCCTGGACGTCCTCCTGTTTACTTCCTCCCTACGCGCCGCCGTGGGCACACATCGGGGGAAATCTGTGTTGGCGTGTCCCTTGGACACAGTCAGTCACACATCGTGCTAAATGGCCAATCACAGCAGCCATTTAGCACTCGATCGGAGTGTCCAATGAGAGATGATCTCATATGTAAACATATGAGATCATCTCTCATTGCCGGCTCTCCCTCCTCACACGCGGTCTCTGGGACCTGCAGCTGCAGGGTGAGTGTTGCACACTAACACAGTGCCACACACACACACAAACACACATGCCCACCTGACCCCAGTGTCACCTATCAGTGCCACTTGTCTCCAGTGCCACCTGTCCCCAGTGCCACCTGTCACTGTCACGTGCCATCTGTTATCAGTGTCACGTGTCATCAGTGCCATGTATCAGTGCCATCTGTCATCAGTGCCACCTGACAGTGTCACGTGCCATCTGTTATCAGTGTCCCGTGTCATCAGTGCCACGTATCAGTGCCATCTTTCATCAGTGCCACATCAGTGTCACGTGTCATCAGTACCATGTATTAGTGCCATCTGTCATCAGTGCCACATATTAGTGCCATCTGTCATCAGTGCCACGTATTAGTGCTATCTGTCATCAGTGCCACGTATTAGTGCCATACATCATCAGTGCCACATCAGTGTCATGTGTCATCAGTGCCACATATTAGTGCCATCTGTCATCAGTGTCACATGTCATCAGTGCCACATATTAGTGCCATCTGTCATCAGTGCCACATCAGTGTCACGTGCCATCAGTGCCACATATCAGTGCCATCTGTCATCAGTGCCGCATCAGTGTCACGTGTCATTGTCCTGGTGCTCTAGGGCCTTCAAAAGTGTAATAGGTAGTCAACAAGTTAGATGTGTAAGTTATGCTCCTAGAACACGTGATGGTGCTCCCTACATGTTGGGCCTCTCTATGTGGCTAGGCTGTGAAAAAGTCCCACACGTGTGGTATCGTATTACTCAGGAGGAGTAGCAGAATGTATTTTGGGGTGTCATTTGTGGTATACACATGCCATGTGAGAGAAATAACCTATTACAATGACAATGTTATGGAAAAAAAAAATCTTCATTTGGCAAAGAGTTGTGGGAAAAACTGACAACATCAAAAACCTCAAAATGCATCTTACTAAATACCTTGGAATGTCTACTTTCAAAAAAGGGGTCATTTGGGGGGTATTTGTACTTTCTTGGCTTGTTCGGGTCACAAAAGAAACAAGTACATCAGGTGTGATGAATTTTTTATGATTTGCACCACAGCTTGTAGACTCTCTAATGCAGGCCATACATGGTTAGAATTTCGAAAGAATTTTCTTTCGAAAATCGTATCAAAGACTTTTCGTGCGAATTTCGCACCATTAGTGGGCTGCAACAGAGGATGATTTTCGTGCGGCAATCAAACTCTAGGAATCGGACACGTTGGAAATTTTTTGAAAAACAAATGATTTTCTAATCAATGATGGGAGAATCGTGCGAGAAATGTAATAAGAAAAGAAAATTTACGGAGAGAAAAGAAGATTCCTGCTCATGAAAATTCTTTTCTGTAGCAACATGAGGTGAAATTGAAGGCTTGGTCGGCCGAATTTCGAAAATCCACTACTTTATGGTCCTGTAATCTATTTTTCATTAAATTGTTTCTGACAGTTTTTTGCCTCCTTGTAATATCATGTGTCAGCTCCCAAACCTTTCCTTTCCCCTCACTTCAGTATGTTTGAAACAAGCAGTGCACCTTAGTTGTGGTCATTTGTGCTGCTCTACATATACACACTACAAATCCCACAGTCTCTAGTCCATCTCAGGAGCAAGCAAGAGAGGGTAGCTAATGAACACAGTAGTAAAAAAGAAAGTTACTTAAAGATCTGGAGGAGGCTGAGAGCAATGGAATGTACTTTTTTGAGTTAAGAATTTCCTTTTTTAAGCCAGAGTTTGGTGTTATTTTAGGTTTTGATTATAGAATATAAAGAGTAGTTTATGAAGGTAGCTTATACAGCATGTTTATCGCTATACATTTTCTATTTTTTTTATTAACCATTTCAGAAATAACATACTGTATTTTCTGATCATACATTTTCCATATTGTATACACTGTGGCATGGAGCCTTGAGCTTTTAAGGTTATCTTTAATTCATTGTATATGGCATAACAAGTAGAATTACAACCTGTATGGTTATCATCTAGAAGCCTCTAGGTCCGGGAGGGATTTATTTTTCAGTTAAGACCATGTCTGTTTTATGTTTTCAGTTCTGACAGTTGATATTCCAAAGCATTTATGGATTGCACGTGCCTATTAAAACAGTTAAAATCCAGATATATATTTATATTATTAAACCAGCGTGTATCTGAAATATATTATTGGGTTAGGATCAGACTGTGCCTTCCCTATGGATGGTTATAAGGGCTTCTGGCTATTGCACAAAAAAGACATTTAAACTTGTTGGAAGAGACAGGGATCCAATTGCTCTATTTTCCCATAGAGAAATGGGAAGACATATTTTAACCACTTGACCTCGGAAAGATTTACCCCCTTTTCATAACTAGAAAATGTTTTTGCAATACGGCACTGCGTTACTTTAACTGACAATTGCACAGTCATGCAATGATGTACCCAAATTAAATTTATGTCCTGTTTTTCCCACAAATAGAGCTTTCTTTTGGTGGTATTTGATCACCTCTGGGTTTTTTATAAACAAAAAAAGACCAACAATTTTGAAAAAACAACAACAATATTTTCTACTTTCTGTTATATAACATATCCCATAAAAAAATGTTTAAATCAAATTTCTTCATAAATTTAGGCCTATATGTATTCTGCTATATATTTTTGTTAAAAAATCCTAATAAGCGAATATTGATTGATATGCGCAAATATAATGTCTACAAACTATGTGATAGACATTGGGATTTTTATTTATTTGTTTTTTTTTAATACTAATAATAGCAGCGATCAAGGACTTATAGCGGAACTGCGATATTGCAGCAGACAGTCTGATACTAACTGACAATTTGTGGGAACCAGTTCTAAAAATATGCACTGTCACTATACTAATGACACTGGCTGGGAATAGATTAAACACCTAGGGCATTCAAAATGTTAAATGATCTGGAAAAAATTACAATCTGCATGAGGATGGGAATTTTTCTCATTACCTATTGTCTCTTGCTGCTATTGGGCAGGTCACTGCTAAGAGTGTGTGAACTGCAAGCGTCCGGGTTGGATGCATATCATGATCTGGGCTTTTTCTGAGCACTTCATTTACTTTTTTGGGGTTCTGGTTTTCCGGTCCCCGCAGAATTGATGTTGCAGACTGTGGTGGTCAAGTTGTTGATGGAGGGTTTTAAAAGTACAGGTGAGACAGATATTACATCTACAATATTTCCCTTCACAAGGGATTTATGATGTAATGTTTGTTTCCTAGGAGGTATGCTGTAATGTCTATGAAAGGGTGAGATTGCTGAAGAACTCATCGGTGTTGAAAAGGTTATTTTTTTATACAGTGTATAACCTTTTAGCATGATGATGTATAATAAAATGTTGTGCTTTTAATACATTTTTATTTATTTTTTTACTGGTGTTATGATTGGTACCTTAACCACTTACCAACTAGCTTTTACGGCTGCAGGTCGGCTCTCCTGCACAAACCGACGTACCTGTATGTCGGTCCATACAGGTGAGACTGCGGGTACGCGCAGTGCTAGCGGCGTGCTTGCACGCCTGCTGCAAGCCGCGGGGGCGTGCCCACGGGGTCCGGCGGACTCGATGTCCGCCGGCCACCCACGATCGTTGTGCACAGAGGCGGAACGGAGATCAGCCTTTGTAAACACGCCTGAGCCCTGTTCTGACAGGGGACGTGTCAGAGATCTTCTGTTCTCAGTGATAGGGAACAGAGATGTCCCTGGCAGCCCTTCCCTCCTACAGTTAGAACACAACCAGGGAACACAGTAAACCCCTTGATCGCCCCTAGTGTTACCCCCTTCTCTGCCAGTGTCATTTATACATTGATCAGTGCATTTTATAGCTCTGAGCAATGTAATAATGTCATTGGTCCCCAAAAAGTGTAATTTGGGATCAGATTTGTCCACCACAATGTTTGTAGTCCCGCTAAAAATCGCAGATCACCGCCATTACCAGTAAAAAAAATAAAAATAAATAAAAGTCCATAAATCTATTCCGTAGTTTGTAGACGTGATAACTTTTGCGTAAACCAATCAATATTGCAATATTTTTACCAAAAATGGGTAGAAGAAGATATATTTGCCTAAATGTATTAAGAAATTTGTTTTTTTATATTTTTTTTTTGGATATGTATTATGGCAAAAAGTAAAAAAAAAATTTATATTAAAATTGATCAAAGTGGAAGTTCCAAGGTACAAATGTCAGAGCATGAAGATCAGACAGAACAGGTTGCTGAATTAGTGGGAGAGGGGGGAGATATGTCAGAATCCAAGGATGGTCAAGAAGTGGACCTAGTCAGCATGCATGTAGTACCAGGTAAAGGTAGTTCTGTGCTTGGCAGGGAAGTGGAAGGGTGGAGGGGGTTCAGGGAACTGGTGGGGTCACTGCTGGCATAGGAGTGACTCACTGCAGTATTGTTCCCCCCCCACCACAGACACTGAGCAAGGTGAAGACAAGAAGGTGGTTGTGGTGGGAAAGGATGCAGAACATATGAATATTAATCTGGCTGGAAAGCAGTGTGATGTGGACTACGGAAATTCTCAGATGGACCCTAACCCAGTTTTGTTGTCTGAGATTGTTGTTCAGAGACATATCATGAAGTGATATAGATAAAGAGGATGAGGAGGAGGAAGGGGAGGATAGTGAAAGTAATTAAGCATGTGGTCAGGGGGTGGTATACTCATCAAAGGAGGATAAAGGAACTTCTCTAAAGAGAGCGAGAAGAGAAAGTGGGAGTGCAGAAGGTTTTGGCTTTATCCAGTTACGGGGGGCCGGAACAGACTCAGGACCCTGCCGGTTCACCTATGTTTAAGGAGAAGTCAGAGTGCATGTGATCTGTCAAGGTTGTTTTTTTGTGCCTATAATCATCACTGGTTTTTGTTTTGTGTTCCTAATGGCCCTCACACTATACACAGTAAATGTGAAGAGTGTAAGTTCTGCGTAAAGAATTAAGAATAAAGTGTCTTGAAGCAAATATTTTTTGTTTACAAGAATGTTGTGTGGTGAATACTCCGAAAACAGTCCGAGTGGGGGTGTGGTGATTTTATGTGGTCTCCAGTATGTGTATCCCATAATGAAAGAGTGGAAGTATTGCATAAAAATAGAGATGTTAAAGTGATATTATATGAATGCATTGTACCGGGAAGGTTGTTATTATGTCACATGGAATATCAAGGGATACCTTTCAGGCTGTTTAATATTTATGCTCATACAGACAAAAATGAGAGGAAGAATTTGCTGGAGTAGTTAAAGCCACACTTGTGAAGGTCCCCAACAATTGTGGAAGGTGATTTCAAATTGATTGGCTTTACATGTGATCGATCGGGAAGGAATGGGGGAGTTTGATGTGATGTTCAGGAGACCTGCTGCGGGTGGAACAGTGTTGCCTGGAAGTATTGATATTTGGTGTGGTGCAAGGGAGTAAAGAAAAACAAACAAAAGTCTGGATATTTTAATGTATTATGAAAGAGGTGGTTTGGGATGCAGGGTGTCTGTATGTAAAGAAAAATGTGTTTCTCTCTCCTGATGATTGTGTCAAATTGTGTTTTGCGAAATTGCATTTAATATATCTGTGGAATGTCAAACTGATGGATGAAGAGACTGCATCAGACTTTTGGAGGAGGAGTAGATGTAAGACTTTAGTTTCGAGCTATGCAGCGTACACACGAGCGGACTTTTCGACCGGACTGGTCTGACAAACCGAGTCCGGCGGACAATCCGATCGTGTGTGGGCTTCATTAGACCTTCAGCGGACTTTTCCAGTCGAAAATCTGACGGACTTTAGATTTGAAACATGCTTCAAATCTTTCCGACGGACTCAAGTCTGTATGCTAGTCCGACGGACGAAAACCCACGCTAGGGCAGCTATTGGCTACTGGCTATCAACTTCCTTATTTTAGTCCGGTCCGGTCGTATGTCATCACAAATCCGTCAGACTTTGGTGTGATTGTGTGTAGGCAAGTCCGTTCGTTCAAAAGTGTGTTGGAAGTCCGTCAAAAGTCTGATGAAAGTCCGCCAGAATGGCTGTCGGACTTTTGTTGCCGAAAAGTCTGCTCGTGTGTACGCAGCCTTAGAATATAAATCATTGATTGAGGTAGGGGGAGGTTAGAATACTTGGTTGATGTCCTCAATTTGTTACTAAGGGCTACTGGAGTGTCCTACAACTACCCACAACCTATCCAAGTTTAAATTCTAATTTGTCATTAAAACATCCAAGGCTGCAGAGCAACTATCAGGAAAAGAAACCTGGGCATCTATTCAGAGGCTTCTAGGTTAGCGCTACACTTACTATATTGTGTTACATATTTTGAGCATATTGAAATGAAGGCTGCAGTGATATTGCACGTTGTATTAATATTTTTGTGGTATTGTATGTCTGTAGCGTTGAGTTAGGTTTTTATGTTTAAACTTAACATAATTTTTTTGTTTTTGTTTACTATTTTTGCCAGTTTTCTTTTGATAATAAAAAATCATCAGCTATCCATCATCATTTACCTCCAAATGAAAGTTCAGGTTGTTCTGAAAAAAGACAAAGAAAGGAAGATGTCAGTGCTTAACCAGGCATGTGACAGTGCAGCAGCAGATTACAGCACAACGGGGAATTCACTGGGCATGTGAATATAGTTTTTGGTGGATAAAATCAAAGTGTTTTCAGACTGATGTCAGTGAAGTTGCTGGCCATGGCCATTAAATATCATTCCATTGTATAGTTAGCATCACTAAAAATGATGTTGAGATTTGTACAGAACATAAGCGTGTGCCAGATTGCCTGGGCACACCCTAATCACGATGCGCAGATTCCCTCTACTGCTTGGCTGCAGAGAAAGTGACTGTGGAATCTCTGTCCTTAGTCCCTTTCTTACCAAAGCACCCCAATGGTTCTCCTAAAAAATTGTAAAAAAAATAATTATTGTAAAAAAATTGTGAAAAAAGTAAAAAGAAACTGTCCGCCGCTCTACTGACACTAACCTCTGCCCTACTGACATTAGAAGTAGAATTAAGGGTAAACCTTTTTTATAACATTTTCGATAGAGTAAGGGAAGGTATAACCCAGTCAGATTTTTTTTCCATCTCTGTCCTATTGCGGAGATTTTCCTTCACTTCCTGTCCCATAGCCAAACAGGAAGTGAGAGGAATTCCCTGCAAATTAGGGAAATTCCTTGAATACCCCCATGTCACCAGAACTAGTGTCCCCATTAGAAGATTTCCCCTCTATTACTTTTCTGGGGACAACCCAATATTTGTGATTTTCTTTTACTTTCACTTTCAATGATAATGGCAAACAGGACAAATAGAGAGGGTAAATCTCGCTAATGGGGTCACAGAAAGCAATACAAACTGACAGGGGTTCAAATCCATCTCCCCTCTATCAAAAACTAAAAAAAAGTTTTGCTTTCAGTTATACTTTAAATACAAACATTAATTTTGGCTTATGTGCATGAGTGGGGCATAGATCAGTCCCCAAATCTTGAACTAATTCATAGAATTATAATGCCCATGGGACTTTTAAGAAGATACGCCATTTACAGAAACATAGTTTAATAAAAGTCATACAATTTTTATTCCACACATGTAGCATAAAAACATGTTACCAATTGTACATTACATTGCTAAAATGCTATGAAACAACATAAATAGACCAAAAGAAGGATGATCAAGCCACACCATTTATCTCTACATCTCAACAATTAGAATACCCGACAGGTTTTTATTATTGTTTATGTCCCCATTGTCACCTTCCATTGGGAACACTAGTCCTGGTGACCACCAGGGATTCCCTAAATTTAGAGGAATTTCAAATCACTTCCTGTTTTAGCTTTGGGACAGGAAGTAAAGGGAAATCTCCCCAATGGGACACAGATGGTAAAAATGATTTTTACCCTCCTTCAAACTTTCCAAAATGAAAAAAAAGTTCTACTTTAATATTAATTTCTTATATATGCATAGCAATAGTATATTATGTAGCACTTGATAAAATACCCATAATACTGTATATCAGTGAAGGGAAGGGGCTTCTGAGGGGGCTTATCATCTAATGTCCTTACTACACACACTCTAGGAGTAATTTGATTGGACACAAATTTGTATCATAAAAAAAACTTGGAACACTCTGTGGAAAAGCCACAGAAGCAAAGGTAAACATACAATCACTTTAGCATACAAACATGTCATATTTAAAGTAGATATTCCGTTGTATTTAAAGTAGATCTTCAAACTATTTGTAAACAAAAGCTCAATTAAATTGTCAGGGACATATATAATATGTTTGGATATTAACCACATAGTGACCACCCACCCGCAATGTACTGCAGGCGAGTGGCCGCTGTAGGCAAAGCAACGTACTGATACATCGCTGCCTACTTTCGGGTTTAGGGCACACGCATGCACTCCCCTCACCTGACTCCCACTGTGATTGTACACAGCAGGAGCCTTTCAGCAAGTCCCGACCAATGATTCATGGCTGGGACCTGCTGATTGGCTGTATGCAATCACAGCCCAGAGCTCTTGTGTTGGTAAACAACACAGAGCTCTGTATAAAAAGAGCGATCTTGCAGTTTCTCATCCCTGCAAAGGGATGAAAAACCGTGAGATCAGTTAGTAAAAGCAGCACACTGTACACGCATTACACATAGTTAGGCACATATTTAACCCCTTAATTGCCCTAGATGTTAACTCCATCTCAGCCATTATCATTAGTACAGTGACAGTCTACAGTATTACCACTGATCACTGTATTAATGTCACTGGTAATGTCAGTGACAGTTAGTCAGTTCCCCCCAGCATTAGTTAGTGTCTTATTATTTGCCGCCATATCGCGGCCCCATTATAAGTCGTTGATCGTCGCCATTAGTAGTATAAAAAAAATTGAAAAATAAAAATTATAGTGTATATATACCATAGTTTGTAGGAGCTATCATTTTCTTGTAATCCAATCAATATTGGGATTTTTTTTATCAAAAACGTATAGCAGAATACATTTTGGCCAAAATTAATGAAGAAATTTAAATTTTTTTTTACTATGTGAAAACAAATGATATAAATTTTGTTTTGGTAGACCGTTGCATGACAACACAATTACCAGATAAATTAGCGCAGTGCAGAATAGCAAAAAATCTTCCCCCCTGGTTTCACATGGGTGGTATCTGGTCTCTGTAATGCACATCTGTCAGCTAAGCAGCTATGCAGAGCGGACACAACCCCACTGTTCTCTATAGGGCTGTCAGATGGAAATGGATCGCCTGTCAGTTTCCATCCGACTGTCATCCGATCAATCGTACAGGTGGGGAATGGACATTCACAAGTGCCCCCCCCCCGGAATCAGGGATCGGCAAGGTATCTGCACACAGACACTGGTGTCCATGAGCGGTCCATGCAGGGTCTGCCGCGGCCACTGCTGACTTTTTTCTGACTCACTGAGACCATCCCTCCCTCACCCCCGATGTGATGGTCCGGGCCTCGGCTCAGCCACTCGGCTCCAGTCCCTCCTGTGTACTGTGTAGAGAGAGATGTATCTCAACTGGAGTGATGCGTAGTCTTGCCTGCGTGCGGAGGGATCTGTGGGACTGTGGGCCAGCGCGGAAGAGAGAACCGCAGAACAGGCAGGCGGCTTGAGCTGAGGAGGAGGAGGAACCAAGGAGGACTTGTGGAGTGGAAAATATATATATATATATATATATATGTATATATAATATATTCTTTGAAGGGGGAGAGGCCGGAAAGCCTGGAGTGTGGTGCTGCAGGAAAACCTGGTGATTCTACTCTTTATACAGGTGAAAAAAAGGCAAGAGTAATGCCGCGTACAGACGATCGGACATTCCGACAACAAAATCCTGGATTTATTTCCAACGGATATTGGCTCAAACTTGTCTTGCATACACACGGTCGCACAAATGTTGTCGGAAATGCCGAACGTCAAGAACGCAGTTCAATAGCCAGTGCGTCTCTTCTGCTTGATTCCGAGCATGCGTGGAATTTTGTGCATTGGAATTGTGTACACACCATCGGAATTTACGCCAACGGATCTTGTTGTCGGAAAATTTGAGAACCAGCTCCCAAATTTTGTTTGTCGGAAATTCCGACAAAAAATGTCCGATGGAGCCTATACACAGTCGGAATTTCTGACATCAAGCTCACATCGAACATTTGTTGTCGGAAATTCCGACCGTGTGTACGTGGCATAAGGAGACTAAGTAAAGGGGGATCTATTCTATGGGGGACATGCCCTGGCCTGGCCTGCTCTAAAGGGGGATCTATATGGTATATGATAATGATTAAGCTCCTCCCCTTCATGACATTGTTGAAAAGGGGTGGAGCATGTGTGCCCTTAAAATGATGACCCCCCTGAAAAACATTCTGCAGACGCCCATGCCCCCATCTGTCTTTTTTTGGTGGACAGGTTCAGATTGGATGCCAGCGGGTGTCAGTAGACACAGGTCCGCTGACATCTGCCGATCCATAAAGAGCTATGGATGGCTTGATCAGGTCCACCTGAAAAACTGACAGGCGGACCTGATCGGACAGCCTGTATGAAACCAGCCTTAATACCTTTTTTTTAAATAGTCTCTCAGCTTCTGGCTGAGATCATTTAGGCGATTGATATCATTCCTATTACCTATTTCTGCTGACTCTTGGGATATTGGTGTCGGCAATCCTAGGTGTCTCCATTGGTCCAAATTATTTGGTGGAGGGGGGATTATGGTGTGAGGTTGTTTTTCAGGGGTTGGGATTGGCCTCTTAGCTCCAATGAAGGGAACGCTTAAGGCGTCAGCATACCAAGACATTTTGGACAATTTCATGCTCCCAACTTTGTGGGAACAGTTTGGGGATGGCCCCTTCCTTTTCCAACATGACGGTACACTAGTGCACAAAGCAAGGTCCATAAAGACATGGATGTGGTGAGTTTGGGGTGGAGGAACTTGACTGGCCTGCACAGTTCTGATCTCAACCCGATAGAACACCTTTGGGATGAATTAGAGTGGAGACTGCGAGTCAGAATTTCTCGTCCAACATCAGTGCCTGACCTCACAAATGCGCTTCTGGGGGAATGGTCAAACATTCCCATAGACACACTCCTAAATCTTGTGGACAGCCTTCCCAGAAGAGTTGAAGTTGTTATAGCTGCAAAGGGTGGGCTAACTTAATATTGAAACCTACGAACTAAAACTGGGATGGCATTAAAGTTCATGTGCGTGTAAATACTTTTGGATATATATATATATATATATATATATATATATATATATATATATATATATACACACATATACTGTATATATCAACACATAGGAATATGCCATGTGCATGTATAGATGTACTGCTGCTTTATGGACTTACATTATTATTTGGAACTTTATGAACTTTACATATGAATTATGGTCACAATTTTATATGATTAATTACTGTATGTACACATCTACATTATATATATGCACATGGTATATTCTTATTTTTTGGTATATACGGTGCTGTGAAAACTTTAAGGCAGGAGTGAAAAAATGCTTAAATGAAGAATGCTTTCATAAATAGTAGTGTTAATAGTTTATTTTTATCAATTAAGAAAATGGAAAGTAAATGAACAGAAGAGAAATCCAAATCAAATCAATATTTGGTGTGACCGCCCTTTGTCTTCAAAACAGCATTAATTCTTCTAGGTATACTTGCACACAGTTTTTGAAGAAACTCGGCAGGTAGATTGTTCCAAACATCTTGGAGAAGTAACCACAGGTCTTCTGTGCATGTAGGCTGTTTCAAATCTTTCTGTCTCTTCACGTAATCAAAGACAGACTTAATGTTATTGAGATCAGGGCTCTTTCGGGGCCAAACCATCACTTTCAGGACACCTTGTTCTTCTTTATGCTGAAGATAGTTCTTATTCACATTGGTTGTATGTTTGGGGGCGTTGTCCTGCTGCAGAATTAATATGGGGCCAATCACACACCTCCCTGATGGTATAGCACAGGGATCCTCAAACTATGGCCCTCCATCTGTTGCGGAACTACATATCCCATGAAGCATTGTAAAACTCTGACATTCACAGACATGACTAGGCATGGTGGGAATTGTAGTTCCTGAACAACTGGAGGGCCATAGTTTGAAGACTCCTGGTATAGCATGATGGATAAGTATTTACCTGTATTTCTCAGCATTGAGGACACTGATTAGGAAACTGGCAGTAAATAAGCCCAGCTCTGAGATGGCGTACACCAGTACTTAGAATGAGCATGGCTTTGGCAGGAAGCTTTTACATATACAGTGCCTTGCAAAAGTATTCACCCCCTTGGCTTTTTACCTATTTTGTTATATTACAGCCTTTAGTTCAGTGTTTTTTTTAATTTGAATTATATGCGATGGATCAGAACACAATAGTCTGGTGAAGTAAAATTAGAAAAATATATACATAAAACTATTTTTCAGAAATAAAAAAATGATAATTGGCATGTGCGTATGTACTCACCCCTTACATATACACACCTTTTTGAAAGGCCCCAAAGGCTGCAACACCTAAGCAAGAGGCACAACTAACCAAACACTGCCATGAAGACCAAGGAACTCTCCAAACAAGTAAGGGACAATGTTGTTGAGAAGTCAAGGTTAGGTTATAAAAAAATATCCAAATCTCTGATGATCCTTAGGAGCACCATCAAATCTATCAAAACCAAATGGAAAGAACATGGCACAACAGCAAACCTGCCAAGAGACGGCCTCACACCAAAACTCACGAACCGGGCAAGGAGGGCATTAATCAGAGAGGCAGCACAGAGACCTAAGGTAACCCTGGAGGAGATGCAGAGTTCCACAGCAGAGACTGGGGTATCTGTACATAGGATGACAATAAGCCGTACGCTCCATAGATTTGAGCTTTATGGCAGAGTGGCCAAAAGAAAGCCATTACTTTCAGCAAAAAACAAAATGGCATGTTTTGAGTTTGCGAATAGGCATGTGGGAGACTCCCAAAATGTATGGAGGAAGGTGCTCTGGTCTGATGAGACTAAAATTGAACTTTTTGGCCATCAAAGAAAACACTGTCTAGCGCAAACCCAACACATCACATCACCCAAAGAACACCATCCCCACAGTAAAACATGGTGGTGGCAGCATCATGCTGTGGGGATGTTTTTCAGCAGTCGGGACTGGGAAACTGCTCAGAGTTGAGGGAAAGATGGATGATGTTAAATACAGGGATATTCTTGAGCAAAACCTGTACCACTACCACACAAATGTGTGTGATTTGAGGCTAGGACGGAGTTTCACCTTCCAGCAAGACAATGACCCCAAACACACTGCTAAAGCAACACTTGAATAGCTTAATGGGAAACATGTAAATGTGTTGGAATGGCCTAGTCAAAGCCCAGACCTCAATCCAATAGAAAATCTGTGGTCAGACTTAAAGATTGCTGTTCACAAGTGAAAACCATCCAACGTGAAGGAGCTGGAGCAGTTTTGCACGGAGGAATGGGCAAAAATCCCAGTGGTAAGGTGTGACAAGCTCAAGGAGATTTATCCAAAGCGACTTAGAGCTGTTTGCTCTTAAAGTGTTTATTTTTTTTGCTTGTTATTTCTTTAAGCTTTTTGATATTTTTCCATGCAAGGTAGGACATTTAGTATAATCTCTTGGCATGTCCGAGGTTTAGGGGGCCCAATTAAGAGAGCTGTGGTCCTGTCGGCACTGGAGGGGAGCATGCTGGGACTGCTCTGCCTACAGGAGACACATTTGACTGACACTGCGGTGGTTCAACTCCGCAGTCAGAGGTTCCAATCCCAATACCATTCGGTCCATTCCTCTTATTCAAGAGGGGTGAGCATAATGGTTGGGAGAGGCGTGGCGTTCTCCTGTAGGGAGAGCTGTATTGATGTACAGGGCCGGTATATTTTCTTGTGTTGTTTGATTGAGAGGACATAGGACAGGAAAGAAGGCGGAGACCTGCAGAGTACCCACTACCTGGGCACTAACAGCGAACACTGAACATCCATAACGGAACCACGAGATTTTGAGGCCATTCAAGCTGTCAGCAGAGAGGGGGCCTGCTCAGAAGATCGTGAACCATGTCCATAACCATCTACATGGATATCGATTGGGAGTATGGACAGGGCCGGATTTCCCACAAAGCCACCGAGGCCAGGCCTCGGGGCGGCAGTGGTGCAGGGGCGACGCCGCTCCTGCAGCGACTTCTCGGCGCCCCCCCCGCACTAACACAGCCCCCGGCGTCAGGGGCAGAGCCAACGGGGCAATTGCTTCCCCCGAGAACATAATGAGTGGGTAAGCGAGCGGATGGGCAGGCCGGTAAGTGAGTAATCATGTCGGCGGGCGGGCAGGCGGCTGGCGTGTGACTGAGGCTGAGCGAGCAGGCAGGTGTTGTCAGAAAGCCGCTCCCCTTCTGAATATGTGACTGAAGGGACGTTGCGTCGCGGCCATCTTGGTACTCCCGCACTCGTCCACAGTAAGCCTAGTGTTATAAGCTGGCAAGCGGACATCTTTATACACCCACCAGAGTCTTGCTTTTCACAGTTATTTTTCCTTGTCAAAAGAAGTTTATTGAGTATACAATGTTATAAAGATACATAAAGTAAGTTTACAAGGATCTATAAAGTAAGCTCATTGTTTTACAGTAGGGTTTATATAGGTAAATATCATTAAATTTCAAATATTAAACATTGGGTTCACGTAAACCTAAATTAAAGATATATATCATTTCCTTAGTTACTTTTGTAGGTATTTAAATGATTTATACCTACTATACATATTGTTTACAAGTAGAGTGTATATAGGTCAAATAAATTCTGATAATGAGCTTTAATCGTAAGATGGAGAAAAGGAAAGAGAAAGAAGAAAAAGGGTTGAAAGGTAGAGGTATGGTCCACAAGGTTGTCCCGCTCGTCAGTTTATTATTCTTTTTAGTTCTCTTTGAAGCCTTAGAATAGGTGTCTCTGTAAGTCATTTAATCTGTTACCATGGCAACAGGACAGAGTCATTGAAGTTTGACAGGAACTGTTGTTTTATCCAAGGATGCCAAAGTTTTTCAAATTTTGGAATTTGATTTTGATCGATGGCTACCATCTTAGCATGGGACATTGTATTATTCATTCTGTGAATTGTTTCTGCTAGTACCAATGTAGGAGATTTCCATGCCTTGGCCACTGTTTGTTTTGCAGCCGTTATTAGTTGGATCATAAGTTTGAATTGAGAGAGTGTTAACCATTCCGGTTTTAGATTAAGTAAAGTTAAATATGGATCTGGTTGTATTATTTTTTTAAATATTTTAGATGCAATCACGAAGACTTCCTTCCAGAAGGTTTGGATTACTGGGCACGTCCACCATATGTGTAAATATGTGCCTATTTCTGGGCATCCTCGAAAACAAAGAGCTGAGGTATTAGGTGAATATTTTGCCACTCTAGCGGGTACAAGGTACCAGCGAGTTAGGACTTTATAATTTGTCTCCAGTGCTAAGATGTTGGGTGAAGATGACTTAGATGTGAGCCATATGTTAGACCAGTCCGTGTCTTCTAAAGTTCGTCCCAGGTCCTCCTCCCACCTCTGAACGTAAGAGGGTCTATTAAGATTTGCTACTCCATATAATTGATTATAAAGTGATGAAATTGTACCTTTAGCAAATGGATCTTTTGTACAGATTGATTCAAAAATGGATAATTGGGATAATGGTGTATCCCCCTTTAGGAATGGTGTATAGAAATTTTTGATTTGGAGATATCTAAATATCTCAGAGTTTGGTAGATCATATTTTTCTCTAAGCGATGGGAATGAAAGGAATGATTTAGATGCTATGAAGTCATTTAGTGTCTGAATGCCTGATGTTGTCCAAGCTTTAAAAGAATTTGGGTAGATCCATGCCGGATAAAAGGCCGGATTTCTGATAAAAGAAAGGAGAGGATTGTGTGGAGATTGTAACTGATATTTGGTTTTTAGTTTATCCCAGAGAGATAAGAAGTGTTTAGTTATGGGATTATGAATTTTAAAGCGGTCTTTAGGATCAAGCCATAATAAATTTGATATTAATAGAGGGTCATTTTCTGAAGCCTCTATAAATACCCATAATGGGATTTCCTGTTTTGCATGGTATTTGGACAGACTGGCCAAATGTGCTGCTCTGTAGTAGTTAGTAAAATTAGGGTATACCAGGCCTCCTTTATTTTTGGGAAGATGTAGTGTGTGTATAGGTATACGTGGTTTAGAAGAGCCCCATATAAACGAAGTTGCTCTTTTTTGTACTATTCTCAAAAAATAGGAAGGAATTGGAATAGGGAGGACTCTGAATAGATAAAGCAATTTGGGTAGAATAGTCATTTTGATTGCATTAATCTTCCCTATCCAGGATAAAGGAAGTTGCGACCATTGTTTTATTAGATTTGTGATCTGTCTTAATACAGGAGGATAATTGGTTGAGAATAAGTCAGAATGAGATGCTGTTAAATGAATTCCAAGATATGGGATTGATTTTTCTGCCCATGTGAATGGGAGTGCAGCCCTAGCCGGGATCAATTCCATGTTTGTGAGTGAAATATTAGGCACTAGGCATTTCTTAGGATTAATCATAAGGCCGGATAGGGCTACAAATCCATCAAGAGCTGGTATTAAGTTAGGACCAGAGACCTGTGGTGATGATAGAAAAAGTAATATATCGTCTGCAAATATACATAATTTGTGTGTAATACCTCCTACTTCAATGCCAGTTATAGTTTGGTTTGTTCTGATGTATTGGGCCATGGGTTCGAGTATAAGGGCAAATAATAAGGGAGATAATGGGCAACCCTGTCGGGTACCTCTTTCGATATTAAAGGCTTCAGATTTGTATCCAGCATATTTTATATAGGCTTTGGGTTTATTATATAATGGTTTGATCCATGTTAAAAAGTGGGGTCCAAAACCCCATTTTTGTAATGAATATTGCATATATTGCCAGGATACTGTGTCAAATGCCCTCTTAATATCGAGAGATAGAAAACATAAAGGGATTTTCCGTTTTTTAGCAATATGTGCCAATAACACTGCCCTGCGTATATTATCGCCTGCCTGTCTATTTGGCATGAAGCCTACTTGATCTTTATGTATTAATTTTCCTATAATGCTATTGAGGCGTTTTGCTATAATTTTTGCTAATAATTTAATATCGAGGTTTAACAGAGAGATAGAGCGATAATTCACACAGGAAGTATCATCAGAAAGGGGTTTTGGGATCATACAAACAATTGCCATTAGTGTTTCTTGCCGAAAAGAATGTCCATCTAGAAGTTTGTTATAAGTTTCAGTGAGAATGGGAGAGAGTATTTCTGAGAATGTTTTATAGTATAAAGCCGAGTAGCCGTCTGGGCCTGGTCTTTTGTTAAGTTTTAGGTCTTTTATGGCGTTAGCAACTTCATCTATAGTTATAGGCTCATCCAAACTGCTTTTTTGATTCTGAGATAACTCAGGTAAGGTTATTTTTGAGAAGAAGGATTCAGCCTCTGTAGGATTAAATTCATTGTTTGTCTTGTATAAAGTTGCAAGATGTGAGTGAAATTTATGGACTATTTTAACTGGATTACAAGTGTAAACATTTTTTGATAATTTCAAACGTATTGGTTTGAAAGATTTGTTAGTTGAATTTAATGCCCGAGCCAAATATGTACCTGGTTTGTTTGTATTCATGTAGAAGTTGTGTTTGGAGCGTTTGAGGGATTTATCAACTGACTCAGTGAGAAATAGATCGTATTCCAATCTAGATTTTTCCAGATGAGATTTTGTACTCTGAGATGGATTATCTTGAAATGATATGTAGGCTGCATTAAAATTGAGTTCTAGTTTTTTGCTAGATTTTTGCGTTCCCGTTTAAATAGTTCCATTTGTCTTTGTATTGTACCACGCAAGACAGGCTTATGAGCTTCCCACAGTGTTATTGGGGAGATGTCTGTTGTATTATTAATTGATATGTATTCCTTTAAAGCTTGTTCAATGGCTATCTGATGTAGTGGGTGTTTGAGCATTATGTCCGGTAAGTACCACGTTGGGTCATGCGCTTTTGGTATGGCTGAGGCTATAGTAGTGTATACTGCATTATGGTCAGACCACGGAATCGGAATTATATCTGATGCAATAATTTCTGGTATCATTCCTATTGTTAGAAAAATATGATCTATTCTGGTGAAGGTTTGATGAGGGTGCGAGAAATAAGTGAATTTCTTTTTCATTGGGTTACTTTCTCTCCACGAATCTACCAGATTGTATTTGGAAAGAAGTTGAGAAAAAGGTAATCTAGAGGTTATTTTGGATGGTGTAAAAGGTGATTTATCTAGAAATGGGAGGAGGACCTGGTTCGAATCCCCACACATTATCACTGTTCCTATTTTGTGTGTATTAATCACTTGTAATATATGTGAGAGGAATGGTGTAGGTTGTTTGTTAGGAGCGTAGTAGGAAATCACCGTGATTGCTGTATCCATTATATAACCCATGAGTATCAGGTATCTACCTTCTGGGTCTTTAATTTCTGATGATAAGGTGAATGGTGTGGATTGGTGAAATGCAATTAGAGTTCCCCTTTGCTTGGTACAGGCAGAAGCCGTGTAAATTTGTTGATAAAAAGGAGAAATATATTTTGGAGTAGAATCTTTGGTGAAGTGTGTTTCTTGGAGGCATACTATGTGAGCCTTCTTGTTATGGAAAGTACGGAAGGCTTTGGTCCTTTTTTGAGAGACATTTATTCCCTGAACATTCAGGGAAAGTATATTCAGTGGTGCCATGGCAACAGATCAAATAGTTTTGACTTACTTTTTGTTATGCAGAGCTGACTGCGCAGATCAACCTATGTGGACTGAAGAGATGAATAGATAGAAAAGAAACCAGTGAATTCTGGAGTAAAGAGTAAACAAAAAACATATGAGATTAGATGATACATTGTATAAATTATTTTTTGCAAGTAATCACAATTTACCCGTGAAAGAGAATAAATATCTCTCTCAGGGGAATAAGTGCCTTCGTCACACTCCCACATAATATGGTTGGGAGAATGAGGAGGGCTAATGGGGGTACACGGATCTTCCGCTTACAGGAGAGAAGTGCTATGTCAAAAGACATCAAAATGATGTTTCAATAATTGGAGTGCAGAATATAGTTTTTGTTGAAATTATTTATTCCAGGGTGGTTGTATATGATTAGTCTTGCCCTAGGCTAAATAATTCAGTTAGAAAGGTACTGTTAATAACTTTGGTATTGATGAAGATAGTTTGAATTATTTGGGGATTTTAACCCTTTTAGAGTAAACAATTACATATTTTATTCATATGTAACTGTTTAGATATGTTAACTCATAAAATTGAGGTTGTATTGCTTCAGATTAGAATAAACAAAAACATAATTCTAGGAACTAGTTAGGTAATAATATATTTGTTTTAAGAAAAGAAAGAAAAAGCTTCCCTTACTTCTGGATTATTGAACATATTTGTCCTAAAAAGTAATAAATCTATTGTTATTACCTGATAATATATAACTGAAGAAGAATTTCCTTATTTCACTTATATATTCTAAGGCTATATGAATCAGAAGTAATAAGAAATATAACTGGAATGTAACATGATCCCACACAGTGTGTGACTATCAGAATGCAGTTACATTCAGTTATAAATACAGGTTTTTTATAGAGAACCATCTCTTAGTATAATAAATGAAGAGATATCAGGAATTAGGATGTCAGTCCATTGAATCTTTTTGGTCCATGGATGATGTGGCATAACGGCCTCTTTTGTGAGAATGATGATTCCCATTTTGTTCTGAAATTTTCTGAGTGCTGCCTGAAGGTGAAGATGATGCCATTCTTCTGCGTGTGGGAGAGTTGCTGCTTGTGGGTTCTGTCAGATTTAATTTTAAAAGGGTTTGTTGTAGTTCCTTTTTTTCTCTTGCAGCAATTAGTATTTGTTCTTTCGTTCTGTAATAATGAAATTTTGTGATTATATCACGTGGGGATCCATCTTTCTTTTTGGCTGTGAGGGCTCTGTGTACTCTGTCCAGTTCTAAACGTTCAATAGGGATATCTGGCTTTAGTTCTTGTAATAGAGCAGTAATAGTAGATTGCAGGTCTGTCACAGTTTCAGGTATTCCCCTTATGCGCAAGTTTGAACGTCTGGCTCTATTTTCGTAATCTTCGAACTTAGTTTGAAGTATTAAATTCTCTTCTTTTAATTGTTCCAATTCTGTTATATTTACTTGGGTTGTAATTTCAATTTCATCCATTGTTATTTCTAAGGCTGCGGTGCGGTTTCCCAGCTCTCTTATTTCTTTGGTTAGGCTTTTTGTTATTTGGTCTGAGGTTTGTTTTAAAGCCTTATGAAGCATCTTTTCAAATTGTAATAATATTACTGGGGATGCTGAGGAGGCTTGTGGAGAAGTTTGTGAGAGGATTTGTTCTGTATCTGACTCAAATGGAGAGTCTTGCTGTGACATTTTCTGTCTGCGAGAGCGCCCTGATGCTGTATCTTGTGAGGTGACTGGAGCTGCTTCAGCTGCAGTGAGTGCCTGTGAGCTCTTTGTGAGGTGATTTTTATTTCTGCCACGGTTTCCTCCCAGTACCATATTTCCTGCCCAAACTTTCACAGTTTGTTCCCTGGGGCAAAAAGGTTCAAATGGATACCTTTTGAGCCTTCAGGCTCCGCTTTGTCCTTCTCTTCTCTCCTCAGCGGTGCACCTTCTTTCCGGGACAATACAATTTCTTTTGGTGGTATTTGGTCACCTCTGCGGTTTTTATTTTTTGCGCTATAAACAAAAAACAAGTGACGATTTTGAAAAAAAAAGCAATTTATTTTACTTTTTGCTATAATAAACATCCCAAAAAATATATAAAAAACTATTTTTTTCCTCAGTTTAGAACGATATGTATTCTTCTACATATTTTTAGGAAAAAAAAATCACAATAAGCGTTTATTGATTGGTTTGCGCAAAAGTTATAGTGTCTACAAAGTACGGGATAGTTTTATGGCTTTTTTATTATTCTTTTTTTTTTAGTAGTAGTAATGGCGTAATGTGTGTGTGGGGGGGGGAGGGGGGGCAGCATTGAAGGACCCTGCCTTGGGGCAGCAAAGGGAGTAAATCTGGGCCTGAGTATGGACGACATATAGGTGATCCCATCCCAGGATATCGATCCAAGCTGTGTTAGGAGCTCCCCCCTAGATCCATGTGCCCGGCCCCTAATCTACATGCAGGGCGCTGGACGCATGGATTTCAATGGGTTTTTTTTTTTTAAGCACACGATTAGAGCCAGAGGCTCTAATTCGCTTCAAAAAGGGGTGGGCTCGGCGCAGATTACTGTGCCCTGAGCCCACCCAGTTGTGTGACAATAGTGAATTAATATTCGCTATTGTCTTTTTTTTTCCAGAAGCTTTGATCTGGGTCCAACTGATATCTAGTTTAGAGCCCTGATGAAGGTTGAGTGCTGAGCAGTGGAGGCTGGTGCTCAATATTTTGTGGGGTGGCAAACCAACGGCATCACCCCCTCCCCTTGCAGGAGATGGATGGGAAGGTGGCGATCAGAGGCCTCTTTACCTTAGGAGGCAGATGACAAATTCACAATAGTGAATTAATATTCGCTATTGTCTTCCTGATTCTCCTACCAGTCAATCAGAAAGCGGGTCCTGAGACCTGATTGGCCAGGGAGTCTTAGGATTCAGGATCCACTTTCTGTTCAGCCAGGAGGAGAAGCAACAGCCCCAGAGCGAGGAGTAGCAGGATCGAGAAGCAGCAGCCTTACCCTGGTTCTTTGTCATCTGCCTCCTAAGGTAAAGAGGCCTCTGATCGCCACCTTCCCATCCATCTCCTGCAAGGGGAGGGGGGTGATGCCACCCCCCAAAATATTGAGTACCAGCCTCCACTGCTCAGCACTCAACCTTCATCAGGGCTCTAAACTAGATATCAGTTGGACCCAGATCAAAGCTTCTGGAAAAATAAATCCAAACCAGGAGGATAATCTTTAAAAGGGTTTCTGTGCCAGGGGTAGAGCAGCATGATCTTCTGTGTCTGTATTAATTTGTAACATCTTAACTTTCTTTTATCCTCTGGTTTGCCACCATATCTTCTGTACCTGTATACATTTGTATCACTCCACTATGCTCCTATCATTTTTTCCATTCCTGAGAGTTTCTAATAATCAGCAGGCACAGTCTGTGGGTCTCAACCACAAGTAAGTTCTCAGAACAATTTTTTTTTTAAAACCATACTAAATAGATATAGTTTTCTTTTCATAGAGATCAATGGAACCTTTCTTTTGAGCCCCAGGAATATGATACACTGGACCCATTCTTAGAAATGTTAAGTGCCTCTAGTTTACAGTTTGCCATTAACCACTTGTCGCCCGCCATATAGCAAAATGATGGCGGCAAAGTGGTTTCAATACCCTAAACGGACGTCGGCGCGGGCGCATATCGCGGCGATCGTTGTTGCGGTGTGTCAGTCTGACACACCACAACTCTGATCTAGGTAAAGAGTCTCTGACGGAGACTCTTTACCACGTGATCAGCCATGTCCAACCACTGCTGATTACGATGTAAACAGGAAGAGCCGGTGATCGGCTTTTTCTCACTTGTGTCTGTCACACGCGAGTAGAGGAGAGCCGATCAGCTGTTCCTCTGACAGGGGAGCTCTGTGCTGATCGATTATCAGTGCAGCCCTCATATGGATGCCCAGACTGGACCACCAGGGATGCCACCAGACCACCAGGGATGCCCACTACCAGGTATGCCAACCTAGACCACCAGGGATGCCAATCAGTGCCCACAATGGGCATCATTGATTGGCAGGCATTATTGTTTGGCACTGATTGGCATCCATCAGTACCATACATTACAGTACATCAGTGCCCATCCATGCCACCTATCAGTGCCCATCCATGCCGCCTATCAGTGCCCATCCGTGATGCCTATGAGTGCCCATCCATGCCGCATATCAGTGCCACCTATCAGTGCCCATCAGTGCCGCCTATCATTGCCCCATCATCATTGCTCATCAGTGCCACCTCATCGGTGCCCATCAGTGCCCGTCAGTGGAGCCCCATTAGTGCCCATCAGTGAAGGAGAAAACGTACTTATTTACAAAGTTTTGTAACTGAAACAAAAAAAAAACATTTTTTTTCAAAATTTTCGGTCTTTTTTTATTTGTTTAGCAGAAAATAAAAATCCCAGAGGTGATCAAATACCACCAAAAGAAAGCTCTATTTGGGGGAACAAAATTATAAAAATTTAGCTTGGGTACAGTGTAGCATGACCATGCAATTGTGATTCAAAGTGCAACAGCGCTGAAAGCTGAAAATTGGTCTGGGCAGGAAGATGTATAAGTGCCCGGTATTGAAGTGGTTAAATAAGCATGATGGTAACCACTATATATTATACAAATCAATGATCAATGTGATACAGTATCCTTCAATATAGAGTCATCCTTATGCTTTAATTACTGACATTGTTCAATTTAAGGGCTTGAACCCCATTTTAATAAATAGTTTACTGTAATGTAGGATAACAGAAAAAGTTTCATTTGTTAGAGAGCTAAATTAGGATAAACCTTGCCACTTGTCTAAGGGCAACATAGATTTGTGGTAATTGCATGAATTCTTTTTGTTTTATTGTTATTATCTAGTATTGATTTAGGAATGTTCATGCTTCAATGCTATAAGCTTGGACTCTCAGCTGTGGTGTACAGGGAAGGGTAAGCATTTGTCTAGCTAAGAAACATTAGTTGAAGGATTACAGGCCTGGAAAGTCAATTTTTTTCACAGAAAGAGTTGTACGTGCATCAATCACCATTGGTGATAACAGTTCCCAATCAATTCACTACAATAAGGTTGTGCTATTGCAACTTTTTAGATTCGGTATTAGTGCGTAGATTTGTTTAAACGTTATTTAGTAATATAATACATCTTTGCTCTGACAAAGTGGAGTTCATAATGAAATGTATTTCTTGTGACAACCGTGAGTGCATGAGAAAACAGGAAACCGCAGCCTGAGACACTTTATTGATTGCTGAAAATACTTTTCTGACTTGTTGGCCATCTTGTCTATAAATTAGATTTAATTGCAGTGTTTACTTTCTTCCTTGTGATGACTGACAGTTTAAGTTCTTGACTCATTAAAAAAACCTTCCGCGTAAAAGAGCAAGCTATAAGTCAGATATAATACCCACTGCACTGAATAAATCTAAAATAAATGAACAATCAATACATATGAATAATCTAATCGAAAACCACATTTGTTTATTTTTTTAACTATAAGTACGGTATATACTGTATGTTCTGTTCCCCAAGCCATAACTAAAATTTAGCGTTTACTATGTATTGAAGGGTAAGCATAATCTATTTATTTTGTTTTGTTTTATTGGGAGCTTGTCGTGATTGTATTTTTGCAGCGCATACCCTTATTCTGCTACTACATAGATTTGTTTTTAATAGAGGCAGTCTTCAGGGTCACTAATAGAAATCATGAGGCCCGTACAGCCTACATGAAGGGGCCCCCTTCAGCTCCACCCCTAGTCCCGCCCCTGGCCCCTCCCCAGACCCCGCTTTGAAATGGTCTTTGCAGCACATTACGGCATTGGCGGCATGGGTGGCACTGTCTGTGCAGGCAGCACATGCGTTATGGGCCATAACGCATGTGCTACCTGCAGACAGTGGCACCCATGCCGCCAATGCCATATTGTGCTGCAGACAGTGCCACCCATGCCGCCAATGCCATATTGTGCTGCAGACAGTGCCACCCATGCCACCAATGGCATATTCTGCTGCAGACAGTGCCACCCATGCCGCCAATGGCATAATGCCATTGGCGGCATGGGTGGCACTGTCTTTGCAGGCAGCACATGCGTTATGGCATTAGTGTCATGGGTGGCACAGTCTGCAGCACATTATGGCATTGGCGGCATGGGTGGCACTGTGCAGGCAGCTCATGCGTTATGCAGACAGTGCCACCCATGCCGCCAGTGCCATAATGTATAGATGCTGCTGCAGTAGTAGTAGATCTTAACCCCCCCCCAAGCAAGCACACACCTGTTAGCCGGGCCCCAGGAGTCACTTCCTCCCTGATCCTGCTGCTGCCTGTACTGGAGTGCGAGTGTCCACAAACTATTTGATTCAGATGCCAGCTGCTTTTTCTTCTCCCGCCGGCGCCGCCGCTCACCTCACTGCTTCTTCTCTCAGGCCGAGTAAGAAACAGAGCAGATGGGGAGGAATCACTCTGTGGCGCCAGGGAAGACACTTTAAAGGACGCACTGGACGGGACTTGAGCCAGCATGAGGAGCGGTAGAGCTATTCTGACATTCTCCCGTGCCCGAAATGGGAGAAATAGTCCCTCCCCTTGCCGCCACCTACATAAACACATTGAGCTATCGTAATAAAAATTGTTTAAAAAATGTTAAAAGTACGGGGGGGGGGGGTTTGGGGTGGGCGGCCTTCTTGATGTTCTGTCATTGTGACTGGAGGAGTTTTTTTTTTTTCACATTAATTAGTTCTCTGTTAAGGTTGTACTGGCCTATCAGCAGCCCTGGCAGTCTTTAAAAGGGGCAGCATTAATTACCCTTGTGGGCATGCACAAGGAAGTTGGACATCTAAATCTGCAACTGCACCTTCTTAGGACCCATTTACATTTAGTGTGGCAGCCTTTGCCGCTGCTCTGAAAAGCGTTCTGCAGTGAACCACTTTTCAGAGGCATTTGATTCCGTAAATGTTGCACCATCATGATGCAATCCCATGCATTGCATGAGGTTGCAGCACAGCCCCATAGACTTGCACGGGTTACATTTGGCAGTGGTAATGCCCCCCAATGCAACATGCTCTTTAATTTCTGGGGCGGTTGTAATGCACAACATCACAGCCACAGCATGTGTACTGCCCTGAGCAGCTGCATGCTACGTTGAAGTGGGCAGTTGGGGCATCAACTACATAGTTTTACTACCCCTTGCCTTATGTGTGAACAAAGCTTTAGGCTACGTTTCCACTATTGCGACCCCAAAGTTGCGCGATTTAGAGTTTGGCTTTGGAGTGCGACTTTGCTACGGCTTTGAGTGCAGCTTTGACCCAACTTTACAATCTCTGGATCAAAGTTGCATCAAAAGTCGCATCAAAGTAGTATAGGAACCTTTTCAAAGTCGCTGCAACTTTAAGTCACGTAGATTGGAACGGGTGCCATTGAAATCAATGGACTGTGAATTGTCATGTGACTTTATATGTCTAAATTCACATGACAAGTCGCACTAGTGGAAACAAAGCCTAAGACACTTGTGTGGAATCCAGACCCAGAATTACAGGCAATGGTGAAAATTGAGGCAGTTGCAATGCTAACCCATGTAAATGCTAGCAATTAATGGAATGGAGTCATGCATAAAGTTGAGTGACAGGCAGTCTATTACTTGTTCTGCTGTGAATATTTGTCAGGGCCCTGGAAAACATGTACTTGGTATATAATATTGTCATTTATTTGACTAATTGCCAGAATCCTCCAAAATATTTTTCCAGCCTGTGTTATTCTCTTTTTAAATGTTATATATGTGGAAATTTCCAAACTTCTGTACCTGCAGCCAAATTTATGTCAAGGTAAATAATTGCAACATATTCCATTTTTTATTCTCCTGTATCGATCTATTGTTTATATTAAATTATCTCCAAGAGAACACTGTGCCCCAAATAGGCTACATACACACTGACATGTGTAGCCAAAAAATATGCCCAACATCAAATACTTTTTTATCTCCATGCCTGTGAGCTGCAGGTGGTGAGTGCAGCTGGTAATGGAAGTGAATGGCTGTATTATTATTATTATTATTATACAGGATTTATATAGCCCCAACTGTACTTTATAATATAAAGGGAGACAGTACACCTACAGAACATTAAAATACAAGAGGGTTAAAAGGGCCTTCATCATAAGAGCTTACAGTCTAATAGAGCGGGGAACATGTTGCAAAAGGTAATGTAAAAAAAGGTAATTAAACTATGAGAGATGAGCTGATGGAAGAATTCAAAGTTCAATTGTTAGGTGGAGGCAGGATAGGCTTCCTTGAAGAGATGAGTTCTTAGGGATCACCTAAAGGTGGCCAGAGTAGGATATAGCCAGACAGGTTGAGGTAGAGAGTTCCAGGGGATGGGAGAGGCTCTGGAGAAGTCCTGGAGATGGGCATGGAACGAGAACACAAGAAAACTAGAGAGCAGGGTATCTTGAGGAGCATAGAGGATGGTTTGGGTGATATTTTGGGACAAGATTGGTAGCTCGGGGCAGAGTTATGAATGACTATGTATGTTGTTGTTGGTATTTTACAGTTAATTCGCTGGGCAATCGGAAGCCAATGAAGGGATTGGCAGAGAGGGGTGGCAGACACTGAGCGGTTGATAAGGTAGATGAATCTGGCAGCAGCATTAATGATAGACTGAAGTGGGGATAGTCTGCAAAGAGGTAGGCCTAAGAGAATGGAGTTACAATAGTCAAGGCAAGAGATAACAAGGGAGTAAATGAATAGCTTGGTGGTTTAATTAGTTAAAAAGGGACACATTTTTTAGATGTTACAGAGGTTGAAGTCTACAAGCATTTGACAATGATTGGATTTGGGGGTGGAAAGGACAGGCCAGAGCCTAGAATTATACCTAGCACCCTGACATGAGGTTAGGGACTGATAGTCATATTACTGATCTTGATGGAAAAGTCAGGGAGTACTGCATGGGTGTGTGTGTGTGTGGGGGGGGGGGGGGAATAATACAAGCTCAGTAAGGAAGTGGCATCCATGTTCATATGTCAGTTAGTAATGCAAGAGGAGAGGAGGAGACAGGGTTGTAGGTAACGCTGAAGGAGTGCTGTGATAGACAGGAGGAGAACCAGGAAAGAGCCAAGGAAGTGGGGCTTATTGAGGAAGAACAGGTGGTCAACAATATCAAAGGCCACCAAAAAGTCTAGTAGTAAGAGTATGGAGTAGTGGCCGTTGATTGTAGGAGTTAGTGAATCATTAGTGAGTTTTAGTATTGCATTATCTGTAGAGTGCTGTGAGCGAAAGCCAGATTGTAAGGAGTAAAGAAGGTTGTTTTTAATGAGGTAGGAGCTCAGATGGTTATAGACCATGGGGGTTATTTACGAAAGGCAAATCCACTTTGTACTACAAGTGCACTTGGAAGTGCACTGAAAGTGCACTTGGAAGTGCAGTTGCTGTAAATCTGAGGGGTAGATCGGAAACGAGGGGAAGTTCTGCTGATTTTATCATCCAATCATGTGCAAGCTAAAATGCTGTTTTTTATCTTTCTTCCATGTCCCCCTCGGAATCTACAGCGACTGCACTCCCAAATACACTTTCAGTGCACTTTCAAGTGCACTTGCAGTGCACTTGTAGTGCAAAGTGGATTTTCCTTTAGTAAATAACCCCCTAAGTGTTCTAAAAGTTTAGCGGTAAATGAGAGCAAGGAGATAGATCTTATGTTGTTCAGGTTGGTGGGGTCCAGTGAGGGCTTTTTAAGTATGTGAATGATCTGTGCATGCTTTAGAGGTGAGGAAAAGGTGCCAGTAGAGAGGGAGAGATTGAACATGTGAGTGAGAGAGCATAGGCTAGACGAAGTTGGGTCAAAAGAGGAAAGTATTGAATGTGCTGTTAGACAGGGTATGTTAAGTAGGGAACATATCTGTAAAGTGGAGATGTCCTCACAAATACCATCAATGTTGTTTTTGAAGTGATTGGCAATCTCTTGGCCAGTGAGCAAGTCAGTGGGTGGAGGTGGTGGGGGACAAAGTAGAGAGTTACAGGTAGAGAAGAGCCGACTAGGACAGGATGTATTAATAAGAGTAACAAACTCGGCGTGTTTGGCAGCATGGATGCAGAAATTGTATTGTATTTTAAGAGGGCAGATTTTTATAGTGTAAAGTCTTGCATGGATTTCGTTATACATTTAAGAGCACGACCATGTCTCTTGAGATTCCTGGTGTCATCTATTTGCCAACAGTCAGGGCTTGATTCTGTGTGTAGTTAGAGGAGCAAGTGCATCCAGTGAGGATGAGAGTGAACTGTTGTAGACAGAGGTGGCCAGGTTAGGATAGGACAGGGGTGGGGTTTTGTCATAGAGGTTGTCAGTAGCAGAATAGAGAAGTGAAGGGTTAAAGTGGTGAAGATTTCTAGGATTAATCGTTTTATGATTGGAGAGATAGGTGGTTGAAGACTAGGACAATGTGAAACTGACGAGGTTGTGATCACAGAGAGGAAAGGGGGTGTTGGTGAGGTTGCTAGTCCATTGAAGGCCACCACGAGAGGGCAGCAGAAGAAGCAGCATCACAGTTTTAAAGCCAGGTTTTAGTAATGGTACATATGATAAAATAATGGAAGATAAAAAGGTCATGCACATATATGAGCTTGTTACAGACATATCAGGCATTATAAAAAAAAATTCTGTTCACTTACCTTATTTATGCCTATGTCTACGTCATTTCCGGTTTTACATTGACTCCTAGGAAATCTTGGTCAGCTTGGCATGGTACTGCTCCCGTAACAATTAACATTGTCATTTATGGAAGATCTTGGTCAGCTTGGCATGGCTGTGCCATGTCAAGCTGACCAAGATTGCACCGCACTGCACATGCGTGAGATCAGCAGGTGCATGCTGGGTAGCCAGCATGCACGGAATCCAGGAAGAAGGACACTGTGGCTTCAGATGCCCAAACTGGAGATGGCCATGCTGTGCAGGAACTTTTCGAAAACTAAGAAAACAATGCTGCACAAAAATGAAACTGGGTATAGATTACAGCATACCTTTGTTACATTGCACGAGACAGGAGTATTCTGGAGGTATTTTTATCTTAAAAGTCATATTTCGGCCAGAACTCCGCTTTAAAATGCTGGGATAAAATATGGGAATCAGCTGCTAAATCATCCAAATGTGTTGCATATAAGGAGAACATATAGAAGATATTTTTTTTGTTGGTATAACTCCCCTAATAGATTACATGCTTATAATCCAAAGTGGTCAGAGACCTGCTGGAGATGCCAGCTGGGTAAAAGTTAATTTGTTCATATCTTTTGGCTATCAGGACAGTGAGGTACAGGTGAGGTTTGTGGGCTCAAATACAGTACATCCCACTCCCATCTTATTTTCCTCACCTTCCTTGTTCTCCTAACCCCTGGGAACATTTGCCCCAATCCTGGCCCTCCATTCTCTATCTGCACCCCCCACATCCAACACCCTTCCTCCTCTGGCAACAGCTGCTATCCACTCAGTTAAATTTCTATCCCCCTGCTGGCACTAACCTGACGCTGCTTGGGGCTGGTGCTTGCCAGTTCACCAAAACGCTACCAAGAAAACTGTGAGCGATTGCAGTGATCAGACCTGACTCTGCGAATGCTGCAGTTATGTGTTTAGTGTTTTGTAAGTGACAGTGATTGATCGATACTGCACTTGGGTGGGCTGGGCTGGGCTGGGCTGGGCTGGGTCGGGCCGGGCCGGGTGGAGGGGCAAAACGCAGGTGCTAACAGGTATCTGGGCTGATCCCGCTAACACTGCATTTTTGGGAACCCTAAACTGCTGGGGACGCTAGTATAGATCTGAGAGGATCAGATATTGATCCTTTCAGATACTATACCACTAAGGGAGGTGTATGGTGCGTGCGTGGGTGTTAGCGGTACTGGCACTAACCTGACGCTGCCTGGGGCAACGCAGACACTATCTGACCCTAAAACCTAACTTATATCACCGCCAGGCGATCAGGGGGCTAAACCTTTATTAGGTAATAAACGGCGGGTGCCCTGACACTATAAAAGATAAACTAACTAACCAGCGTCACCCGTAACAGTTATTCGGTGATTACCTCCCTAACTAGCGTCACCAGAGACACTAATACAGCGATCAGAAAAATGATTGCTTAGTGACATTGGCGACGGGGAGTGATCAAGGGGTTAAAACTTTATTGGGGGGGGTTAGGGGGTTCCCTAGACCTAAAGGGGGCTACCACTAACTGCCCTACCACTTCTAACTGTCACAAACTGATACCAATGCAGTAATCAGAAAAAAAAAAACTGCTATTGGTGTCACTGTGACAGGGGGGGTGATTAGGGGGTGATCAGGGGGTGATCGGGGGGTGATGGGGGGTGTAAAGTGTGCCTAGTGTGTTTTACTGTAAGTGTATGTGTTGTGCACTTACTCAGACGTCTTCTCTCCTCAGCGCCGTAACGGAAAATACCGAGCCGAGGAGAGATGACATCACTTCCTCTGCCGCTGTTTACTATACAGCAGCAGAGGAAGATTCTCATTCATTGGGAACGATCGCGAGGGGGTGGCCACGAATGAGTGGTCTCCCCCTCAGCCTGGATCGCTCCCCTAACGATGCGGACCGCCTCAGGCACCGGGGGGGGGGGTCAGATCACGTACCAGGTACGTGATTTTGCCTGCCCGTGCTATTCTGCCGCAGTATATCTGCGTTAGGCGGTCGGCAAGTGGTTAAGGATGCACATTAGTGCTGCATGGTGAGAAGTGAAAAATGTGGGTGGAACTCCACTTTAAAGTTATAGGGTGTTGAAGGGCTCATTCCAATTTCCTCATATAAACAGAGAAGTCCTTAGTCAGCAGAGGAGCGTCACGACAAATTTAATAAATAGAGGAGATTAAGTGTTGTTGGAAGGGACCCTAAATATATCCATGCTCAAATTTTGTAGGGCAGTTTAGTGTTAACGTAGATCATCCAATTAAGGACATATAGTGGAAGAAAAAAGTACTGCTGGGAAATTTCTGATCCATTGCTACTGCTATGCCAATTACTAGCGTCGCTGGTGCAATCCCCCCTTAAACTTGAGCTAGAACTTTAAAAAAATTAAATTCCAAATTTCAGCTGTCACCCCTACAAATGCCCATTGGAAAATAATAACATGATCTTTGCTTTGGGTCATTAATGTTAATGTAGCCATGGGAATATTAACAAATAAGCATTCAAGTCTTAATTGGTTAAACAGAACAGAACACTCATATCCAGTTGCAAAAACATCAGCACTTTTGTAGACAATATTTTTTTAATTCAGATTTTACATAAAGCTTTAATTGGTCTGCACTTTTTATAGACTGCCTATAAATTTCTGTATGTTTGGCCACATATGTATAGTGTGTTTTTTATGTATTTATTTCTTCTTATTTTTTATTTTATTTTTCCTTGATAGGTTGTTCTATTTTCAAGCATTGTGTTGTTCTAAGTTTGCTTACATACACAATTATTGTTATTTATAAATGGTACAATGAAAATGTAGCATAACATTTACTTTATTATTTAGAAAACTGTTTTTTTTTGTTACAGACAAAAAATATGTCAATAAAAATAAATCCACTGCATATTTAGCCGCCTTTCCATGGGCTGCCAGCTGGTGTGATATATTTAGTTGTACTAAAATGCCTTGTCCTAGAACAACCTCTATGAAAGACAAATAAGGATTGAAGAAAACCCTGCTCAGAGAAGATTAATTAACCTAGTAATCTTTCAACCCTGTGATGAAAATGTTATGCTTACCTATATATACATTACATTCACCTCTTCTGGAAGGGACTGCTTGAGCTGTTATAAATTGTTATCTTCAGTCTTACTTGTATTTGCTCTAGGGCATAATACTAAAAGGCAGTGCTAGTTGGACAGCCTTTGATTTACATTCAACTGATCCTTTATAAACAGAGTTTAGAAATGGTCAGTTCATTTAAAGCTAAACAAATTGAAATATGTAGCCCAGTAATTGGTAAAAATTAAAGCAATTTCAATCCAGAGCTGCCCCACCTTAGTACATCTTTTTCACCAAGAAATGTCCTCAGTCTTCTGGGTCTTCTGGGTTGAATTTTGGTCAGCATCAATTGACAAATTTCCTGTGAGCCCAGAAGAGAGCCGACTGACCAATTTGGAAAAATGGGAGCGGCACACTAGTTTGTTCAGTCTATACAAGATTTTATTTTGCAACAAAAACCAACATGTCTCGGGGCTCAACACTCCCCCTTCATCAAGGATTGTAGAGTAATGAGTATGAAGTATACCATCCTGAGCTGTAGGGATATTTTCACACTGAGGCAGTTTTCAGGCGTTTTAGCACTAAAAATATTGCCTGTAAAGCACCTGAAAACTGCCTCTCATGCCTACCCAGTGTGAAAGCCTGAGTGCTTTCACACTGGGGTGGTGCGCTTGCGGTACAGGAAACAAAGTCCTGCCAGCAGCATCTTTGGGGGCGGTGTGGGAGCGCTGTATACAGCACTCCCACACCACCCCTGCCCATTGGAATGAATGGGCAGAGCTTCCAAAGCGCCTGAAAAGCAATTCGGAAGCGCTGCAACATGGGCGCTATTAACCCAAAAAGCACCTCTAAAACGACAGTAAAACTAGTGGCGTTTTACCGCTAACCTCCCCGCCGCTCCAGTGTGAAAGTCCTCTTAGTGGGAACCCAAGTATTCATGTAAAAGAGGGACCTGCTTGCATTCAAACTCACTATATTACCTGTTCACTGCTAGCTTTTCAGTTTTAAGTTGAATAGCTGCCAGTAAACAGGCAATATAGTGAGCTTAAAAGCTAGCCAGTCCCTACTTTGCATTCCTTCTTGGGTTCTAACTGACAGTCTAATAGGGCGTACACACGGTCGGACTTTTTTCGGACATTCCGACAACAAAATCCATGGATTTTTTCCGACGGATGTTGGCTCAAACTTGTCTTGCATACACACGGTCACACAAAGTTGTCGAAAAATCCGATCGTTCTGAACGCGGTGACGTAAAACACGTACGTCAGGACTATAAACGGGGCAGTGGCCAATAGCTTTCATCTCTTTATTTATTCTGAGCATTCGTGGCACTTTGTCCATCGGATTTGTGTACACACGATCGGAATTTCCGACAACGGATTTTGTTGTCGGAAAATTTTATCTCCTGCTCTCCAACTTTGTGTGTCAGAAAATCCGATGGAAAATGTCCGATGGAGCCCACACACGGTCGGAATTTCCGACAACACGCTCCGATCGGACATTTTCCATCGGAAAATCCGACCGTGTGTACGGGGCATTACAGTCCAGGACAGAATCCCTCATGCTATGGTCATTGCTCTACAAGCTTTGATGAAGTGCCAGAAATGCATTGGCTTTTGTTAAAGAATAAAATCTTTCATGGACTGTACAAATTAGTGTGGTGCTCCCATCTCTTCAATTTTTTAGTAATCTCTTATGAAGGTCCAACAGGACAACACAGTTGATGAGAGAGCCTCCAGGGCATTACAACAAATCCTTCAGCGCTCCTATACCACAAAAAGAGAAAAGAGAGAAGAAGGCCTGTGACATCATTGTGCCCACCAAAAGACCTCTGGAAACAAGATATGCATATATATTTTTTTTTTTTTGCTTTAGCTTTAATAATATAAATCCAGGACAAGGACAGCATATTGTAGGAAATTAGCAATAGCAAATTAATTATAGTAAAGCATTTTAGGAATGCTTATCCGTATTTGGTATTTAATTTTAGCATTCTGTTTCATTATATTCAAGTAGAGAAGGAAAAAAGCATTGTCAAAGCGATACCTTTTTAGATATCACTTTACCTTCTCTACCTGTGTATTTATGCCTGGTTAACACAACAAGAAATAAATCAAATCTTTTTTGCTTGTTTTATTAAGGGGAAATTTATCAAAACTGAAGCAGCTTTGCATGGCAATCGATCAACTTCTATCTTACATTTTCAAAGCTTAACTGAATAAACTGACAGTAGGAACAGATTGCTTACTATGCACAGCTGTTCCAGATTCTGGCTGCTCCAGTTTTGATAAATTCATAAATTTTCATAAATTATGTTTACAGGTGAATCATTTTATACTGATGTTCTAAGAATTAACTACAAGACTTGAGTTTTGCTATTTATTTATTTTTTGTCAAAGTAATGTGCACATTTAGATGATGTATGTACTGCTCAGCCCAGTCATGTAGACCCTTACAATACAATTCCTCATCCCCAGATAACTTTTCCTGATTCATTTCTATAGGTCTGCTGCAGGAACTGAGTTTGACTTTAGTCATTCTCTAAAGTAGAACTATAGGCAAAACTTTTTTTTTGTTTATAATAAAGTTTGGATAAAGTAAGGGAGGGAAAACAGGAAAAATCGAGAGGGTAAAAGTCCCTAATGGGGGCACAGACAGCAATAAAAACCTAATAGGTGTTCTAATCCCTCTGCACTCTATGCAAAAATAAAAAAAAGTTTTGCCTTTAGACCCCTTTCACACCGAGGTGCTTTTCAGGTGCTTTCAAGCTAAATAAAAGCGCATGAAAAGCTCACGAAAACCTATTTGCATTAAAATCAATGAATGCTTTCACACTGAGGCAGTGCTCTCTATTGAAATTAATGGAAGGCTCTTCAAAAGGGCCTGAAAAGCTCTTCAAAAGCGCCCGGTGTTTTACTGTCAGTTTAGAAGCGCCTCAGTGTGAAAGGGACCTATAGTTATACTTTAAGTTGGCCATACATTGGTCCAATTTCACCCTATTCCTGATGAACCAGGTAAAATGTGCTTAGTGAGTGGCATAGTCAGTCACCTCCTGCTGATTTTGGTTGAAAAATCAAAGAAGCTGAGAAAAGTTTTGGCCGAACAGCCAACCAATCAGATGCAGCTGCTGTTTGAGTAATCTGACAGCTGCCTTACTGACTGTCAAAATACAAAAGCCCAAAACGGGCACTTGTTTACTTGCTCTGTATAAGGTGGATTGAAGAGTATGCAGGATGAACACAAAAAATCTAAATGTGTATGGCCAGCCTTCTTCTTGTCTTATCAACAAATGTTTTAAAATTACTCTGTCATCAGGGTTGCATTTACCCAGTAGCTCATCTGTAAAAGAAGCATGAATATACTTTGTTTTCCAACTGCCCAAGTATTGAAAAGTTGCTGGAGGCAGATAAATATCTGCTTTTCAATACAAGGGCTACCAGAAAGGTAAATACTGTATATTCATGCTTTTTTTTTGCAGGTGAGCTGTCAAGTAAATCCTGTGGTGACATGGTAACTTTAAAGTGGCAATAATCTCGTTCTATTGCTCCCGGCCTCCTCCAAATCTCCAAATTCCATTTTATTTTGCTGCTGTGACCTAACTTCCAGTTAAAAGGTTGGCTACATTCATTGTCCATGGCCCCACTGTATATAGGAAAGTAGCCACCTTCTCCTACTCTGAGATGGATTTGGGACTATGGACTATGGGATGTTCCAGATAAACAGGTGCGAGATGGAAAAGGAGAGAGAACTGGTTCAAGGACGGACTGACCGAGGACATTACAAGGAGGTAGAAAAACATAGTAGGAAACAATTTAATGAAACATAGATTACAGGGCCATTAAGTAGTGGATGTATATGGATTATTTGGGAGAATAAGGATATGGTTTAGTGTCAATTAAAAAAATCCTGAATTTGTTTTACCACTTACTGAAGAGGGAAGTGAAGGGATTTTTTATGTTCACTAAGGAATAGGAACAATGTTATCAGTGTATATAGTGATGCTGAAAATACTCCTACTGAATTCGCTGACACCACAAAAAGAGATTTATGGTGTCCTCAGCAGGTCAACTCTTACAAACTGTCCAAGAGTTTATCTAAATACACAAGTCAGATACTGATTGCTATTTCATCCATCATTCCCAAAGTTTGTACTCTATGGTCAGAAAAGGATGAAGTGAGTGGAGGTTCTAGGTTAATTCACCAATCTTTCTTTTGAAGAATATACACATCAGTACTTTATTACTCCTTTGTTTGTAATGTCATATAACTGCTGTACTGAATCGCAGTTTTTAGAAATGTGTTTTACAGCTAGTGGTTATACTATCTAATCTAGGAGGATTGTTAAATTTCAAAGCCCCATTTGACATAAAGCAATAACATCATTAGCCTTTAATCTGCTTGCATAGTATATCTCAATCCACTTGAGCAGAGTTATATAATGAACTGTATGTCCCATTTTAGTTCAGGTTAGAATGGCCCATTGTCTCATGGCACTGAGCATATAATGATCTTTTTTTAAAACTGTATTAGGTTTCATAATTAAATAATGCCTTTCAAGTTAGGATAACATGGACTGTCTGAACGCTATGATCACATAGATGACAGAACTCATGTTCTATAAATAAAAAAATTAAAAGAATAAGAAAATAATAGCTATGATCAAGATGTGTAAAATGACAAGATCAGCCCTAGGTAGCCTGAATTAACATATTGTTCTCATTTTAGGTTTCAGAAATAAATATAATTTTTATACAACCACAAACCCATTTTATAAAGCAGTTAATAAAGCGGACCTTTCAGTGATTGTATGCATTTACTTAAATACATTCCTGACATCTAAAAATATAAAGCAATGTAATTTCTTCAACAAAGCTGTCCCTTTTAGTATTAAAAAAAGTTCTTAAAGTGGACCTTCACCCAAAAATGGATCGATGCCATCCTTCTCATCCTCCTTCATAACTTAATAGGAAATGACAGATGTTTTTTTTTTTTTTTCAGGATGCAAGTACCTTTTTTTGTGGTACTCATTTCCAATCCCCTATTCTTTGCCTAGCGAGGATGACATACACTTTGTTCACTCCCCCTCTTCCCCTCCAGCCCACAGCCTCCTGGATTAACGTTACACATCCCAAGATGCTACAGGAAGAGATTCACTTCAGGCCATGTCTCCCACATGGGCAGTAGGGGCCCCAGTGGTAAGTCATCAGGAAATGACAGCTGGTTCCTGAAACCAAGATGGTAATGCGGAGAAACTGGAACCCTGAGAAGAATTGGCCATGTAGAAGACAGTGCTGGACTTCTTGGCCTGGTAAGTATGTGTTTCCTAAGGCTGGGTTCACACTATTATGAATTGGATGTGAGTTTCCCCCGTCAGGAGATTGTGACCGGCTCTCTATGGAGCTGGTTCACGTATCTCTGGAGCAAATTGCACAGGAGTTCTGTGTGTCTTCTGGTCCGTTTCAGGTCAGAATTCAGCCAATAATTCTGACTGAAATCGGACCTGAAACAGTGAACAGGGACACACCGGACCCCTGCTGTGAGCTGCTCCATGCAGCAGTGTGAACCCAGCCTAAATGTCAGCAGCTATAGTACTTGTAGCTGCTGACTTTTAATTTTTCCAAACATGGGTGACGTTCATATTTAAGCTCCAGTAAGGTTACATTATCTAGGCTTATTATTTAAAAAAAAACAGTTCTTAACCACTTAAAACAGGGCACTTATACACCTTCCCGCCCAGACCAATTTTCAGCTTTCAGTGCTCTCACACTTTGAATGACAATTACTCGTGCTACACTTTATCCAAATAACATTTTTCTCATTTTTTTTCTCATAAATAGAGCTTTCTTTTGGTGGTATTTAATCACCGCTGGTTTTCAAATTTTTGCGATATAAGCAAAAGCGAAAATTTTGGAAAAAAAATATTTTTTATTAGCTTCTATTGTAAAATTTTGCAAATAAGTCATTTTTCTTCATAAATTTGGGCCAAAATGTATACTCCTACATATCTTTGGTTAAAAATAACCCAAATTAGTGGATATTATTTAGTCTGTGTGAAAGTTATAGAGTCTAAAAGGTATGGTGAAAATCACTGAAAATTAATCACATCTGATCACACCTGATGTACTGAAGGCCTACCTCATTTCTTGAGACACTAACAATCCAGGAAAGTACAAATACCCCCTAAATGACCCCTTTTTGGAAAGCAGACAGTCCACGGTATTTATTAAAAGGCATGGTGAGTTTTTTGAAGTTGTAATTTCTTCCCACAATTCTTGGGAAAATGAAGAAATATATATATTTTTTTTACACAAACTTATTGTATTGACAGTTTATTTCTTGAACCCAGCATATGCATACTTGCAACTACACCCCAAAATACATTCTGCTACTCCTCCTGAGTATGGCGATACCACATGTGTGAGACTTTTATACAGCCTGGCCACATACAGAAGACCAACATTGAAGTAGCACCTTCAGGCGTTCTACGAGCATAAATTCATTTCTCAACCACCTATGACATTTTTGAAGGCCCTAGAGCACCAGGACAATGGAAACGACCACAAAATTACCCAATTTTGAAAAGCAAACACCCCAACGTATAATCTATGAGGCATAATGAGTCTTTTGAACGGTTCATTTTTTTCCAGACGTTTTCAGAAAATGTGGGAAAAAAATGAAAACGCATTTTTTTTTTTTACACAAAGTTGTCCATTTATAAGATATTTCCAACACAAACATGTACATTGCAAAAATTACACCCTAAAATACATTCTGCTGCTCCTCCTGAGTATAACGCACATGTGTGAGACTGGCCATATACAGAGGCCCAACATCCAAGTAACACCACCAGGCGTTCTAGGAGCATAAATTACACATATAATTTCCTGACTACTGATCAACTTTTGAAGGCCCCACATATTTCTAACACATAGCAGGTACATACCAAATAACAAAAGATTACCTGTAGCTTTAGTAGTGCAGAGGTCCACAGAGGAGAGCATCGGTCCAGGCAGCAGGCAGAGATGTGGTCAGCGACAGCAAAAGCAATCGTCCAGTCAGCAGGCAGGAATACTGTTATATATGTAATACAGTTAGTACAGGCAGAGATACCGTCAGCACAGCCAAAGCACAGCCAAAGCATTGGTCCAGGTAGCAGGCAGAGATGTCCAGGCAGAAATACTGTCCATAGTCAGTAGAGGCAGCAGGCAGAGATACAGTCAACACTGCCAAAGTATTGCTTCAGGCAGCAGGAAGAAACATAGTTCATAAAGGCCTGGGTCATTACTGACAGCGATATGGTCAGCACAGCCAAAGTATTGGTCCAGGCAGCAGGAAGAAACAGTCCATAAAGTCCTGGGTCATTACAGGCAGCGATATGTTAGTACAGTCAAAGTATTGGTCCAGGCAGCAGGAAGGACCATCAAGCTTAGGGCCAGGGGGACAGGGGTAGAGGCTTCTCTCACCCAAATCTCTTTGAAGCCTCTAGGCAACCAGACCCTGTTCTGGGAGCACAGAAAACCAAAATCTAATTTTCTCTACTCGGAATGCTATTCTGGAGCCCCTAACATATGTGAGACCCCTGTGTACTAAAGTAGAAGGGCAAAAGATCAGTCCAAGTGGCAGGCAAAAACATGGTCAATTAACAGGCCGAGGTCTGTGCACGTGGAAGTCAGAAACGTGGTTGAAACAGCAGGCAAAGGCATTGTCGGTAAACAGGCTGAGGTTGGTGCACGTGGAAGTCAGAAACGTGGTTGAAATGGCAGGCAAAGACATCGTTGGTAAACAGGCCAGGGTCAGTTAACATGGAAGGTAGAAACATAGTAGCAGGCAAATGAGCCACACAGGTATTTGAAATGGGAAAATGGCAGTCTGTTACTAATAAGGGGAACTAATATCTGATGGATGAGTGATAATTTTTGAAGCAATCACCAATACACAGGCCAGGTTGGGAGGGACACTGGGGACAATAATAACTTGTATCTCTTCTAACTCCTCCACTTGTGTATACACGGCATCTCTTTTGGCGTCTTCTTCCGGATTCTGCGGGGGTAATGCTATAGGGAAAATTTTGCTCATGAAGTCGACTCACACTATCGGAGCGAATGCTTCCTGGGGGCGGTCCTTGCTGGTAAATCGGGGCAGTGACGATGTCTTCAATATATTTGAGGTAGGTAATGGGTTGGTTTTCCGGTGATTTTTGATAACAGACAAACGAATTGAACAGGGCCATATGAAACAGATGAAATACAACTTTCTTATACCAATAACGGAACTTGTGGCTTGACAAATATGGTTGTAGCATCTGATCATTTAAATCCACCCCCCATATATACAGATTGTAGTCATGGACACATTCAGGCTTTACTATGGGGCCACGTCTTCTCTGAATCTCCACCAAGGTGTCATTGTGGATTGTAGTCATCATGTGAACATCTTTCTTGTCCCGCCACTTCATGGCCAACACCTCCTCATTCCTCATGAATGCGGATTCCCCCATTTGTAGTCATTTTGATAGTAAACTCTGTGGGAAGCCCTTCCTATTTTTTCAGAAGGTACCGCAGGCCAGGGTTTGTTTACTATACAGGTGATGCAAAAAGGGGCAAACTGCTGTAGTAATTGTCTACTTATACGTGGTATCCTTTTTTGAACAGGGGGTATGCAAAGTCCCAGACAATTTTACCATTGGTTCCTATATATGTGGGGCACTCATGGGGCTGGAGTTGGGAGTCTTTGCCTTCATAAATTCAGAATGTGTAAACGTACCCAGTGGATCGATCACACAATTTGTTCAATTTCAACCCCTACCTGGTTCTCTTACTTGGGATATACTGCTTGAACTGCAGCTGGCCAGTAAAATGTATAAGGGATTCATCTACACAAATATTTTGGTCGGGGATAAACACTTCAGAAAATCGTTTGGTAAAAGAACTTATTAGGGGGCGAATCTTATACAATTTATCATGGTTGGGATGATCTTGGCAAGGGGAATGGCGAATTATCGTTAAAGTGTAGAAAACGCATAATCATGTCGTACCGTGTCCTGGACATGACAGCAGAATATATCGGCATGTGGTGGATGGGGTTGGTGGACCAATAGGCATGCAGTTCATCTTTCTTTGTAAGCCCCATATACAACATAAGGCCCAAAAACAATTTGAATTCATCTAGTGTGAGACGTCACCAGTGGACCATACGGGCATAGGACGAATTAGGGTTGGCAGCAATAAGTTGCTCTGCATAGAGATTTGTTTGGTCCACCATGCACTGCAACAAATCTTTGGGGAAAAACAAATAAAAATAGTCCAATTGTGAAAAATTTTAAGTGGTGGGTTGCACACCTGGCTGTGCAGTCAAAGGGCGATTATAGCGGATCCTGAGTTGGCAGGCAACCATAAGGGGTTTGCCAGGGCATCGGGAAGGTAGGACTGGGCCTGGATTCTTCGGGTTGGGCGTGTTCTTCCAGTACTGGTACTGGGCTCCTCTTCCTAGGGTCTGGCGCTGCTGGTGGTAGGCAGGTCTTCTGATCTTGGTCCCGATCTTCTTATTCTTTTAGGAGGGACAGTTTCCTCCTCTGACTCGGACTCCGATCCACTACCCTCCACTGGCTTGTATTCCAAACCAGAATCAGATAATGGGAGCTCCCCACTGCTCTCATCATCTGACATGGTATGGATGTTATATGCCTCTTCAGCTGTATAAACTCTTTGAGACATGATGGCGGTACTTTTGGTGGGCCTGTGTGATGGAACCGGTGGTGCTACTGATGGCTCACTGATAGCGGGCCTGTGTGACGGAACGGACAGGTTACTGATGGCCTGTGTGACGGTACTTATGGCAGGACTGTGCGGCGGTACTGATGACGGGCCTGTGTGGCGGTAGTGATGGCGGTACTGGTGGCGGTACTGGTGGTGGCCTGTGTGACAGATGGGCTGTGACAGATGGGCTGTGACAGATTCAGATGGTACTGATGGCGGTACCGATGGCGGCCTGTCTGAAAGATGGGCTGTGAGAGATGGGATGTGACAGATGGGCTGTGACAGACTCAGATGATGGCGGTACTGATGGCGGTACCAATGGCAGTACTGGTGGCGGTATTGATGGCGGTACCAATGGCGGTACTGATGGCAGTACTGGTGGTGACCTGACAGATTCAGGTGATGGTGGTACCGATGGCGGTACTGATGGCAGTACCGATGTCGGCACTGATGGCGGTACCGATGGTGGTATTGATGGTGGTACCGATGGCGGTCCTGATGGCAGTACTGGTGGCGGCCTGTGACAGATGGACAGATGGGCTGTGACAGATGGGCTTTTACAGATCCAGATGTTCTGTATGACAGGTTCTCTTTATTGGAGGGGTGGGGGGCCATGTTGTGCAGACAGTAATGTAGTAAAAATTTTCACTCACAAATCGCAGATCTCAGATCTCTCCTTCTCTCTGCTCACACAATCAGTGTGTGAGGAGAGAGAAGGAGAGATCCCTGGAAACCTCCACAATGTTTATACTTGTGACGGGCTGTGATTGGACACAATCGATCACGTGGTTATCCTGATCGGGAATGGTGTGTGTCCGAGGAACACGCGCAATCCCTGATCAGCACATTGTGCTACCCGGCGGCGCACATTACGCGCTCATCCTCATTGTTTTGACATGTGACCAGCTGTGATTGGACACACCGATCACGTGGTAAACAGTCAATTTCATTGGCTATTTACCCTGATCGGGGGTGCGTTGTGTCCGAGGGACAAGTGCCATCTCCGATCGCCGCGCCATATGACATCCGGTGAGGATAATTGAACCACTTTGCGCACGTCATTTTGTAATATGCCAGGCGGGAAGTGGTTAAAGGGGAGCGCTTCTCTGATGGGTCACTCGATGCGGGGAGGAGATACTAGTGCCGCTGAGGGATCCCAGAATAGGAGGTCACTCTGTGCAAAACGACCTGCACAGTGAAGGTAAATATAACATGTTTGTTTTTTTTTTCTTTTTAAAACACGAGGGTTTAGTAACCCTTTAAGCTCCATTCAGGTGACTGTACCTAGGCTGAGGAAATGTCTTCAATCTGCTGCAGGCCAAAGGAAGCATTTCCTCAAGCTCCTCTTCCCCCAGTTATTGGACTGTAACCTTGTAAAATTTGCTACAATCAATCTTTGATCTGTGTTCCAGTCCAGGAAGTAGATACAAAGATGACTCCAACCTTGTGATATAAAATGGAAATGAAGGCATTGGTTCAGTGAATAATAATACATGTCTGTAAGGCCTTGTTTACTTGAGTGTACTATAGCTTATGCTCATGTGAAGACTGTATTTACCCACACGGGGATGCACAGATGATACGTGAAGGTGCAGCAGGTTCCAAAATGCAAACACTGTGCGTTCAGAGATCCGAATCTGCATGCACCTGTACATGCATAAGAAAATACGAAAAAACCCCTAACGGGGCTTTAATGCAGCCAATAAATTCAAAGTGAGTGAGTAGTCAAAAATAGTTTTATTAATACAAAAAGTTGTATAAAACAGGTGGCTTCTGACCTATAAAGTCAGGACATGAACTGGAGTACAATATAAGATAAAAAACAGCAACGGACGGTGCCCGTAATCAGAAACAGTGTACAATACAATGCATTTTAGACAAGATCATAAATACTAAAATCCTGACGCGTTTCGACCCTAATTGGGTCTTCTTCAGAGGATGGTTGTCAGCTGTAGGAATGTAAGCATATATCAAACATAGCACAAAAAAAACAACAATGGACTTGTGTATATGTCACACAACACATCTTCGTAAATTGCATAGTTACCAGTCACAAAGTTCCCGATAGCTCAGAATGTGCATGATGAAAAAGGTATGGTCCCTCCTGTGTCCTTTACCTCCCCAATGACAGGCCAGCTCCCCGGAGAGCGGGTAATAGGCCAACATGCCTTGCAAGGGATCACGCATAAACTACCCCCCGAGGGGGAACCGGAGGGCGAGGGGCACACACTGCACCCAAAGTGGAACAACGGTGATGCTAGAATCAGATTATGAGCAAGGAATCATTAGTTCCCCAAATCATACAAAGCAATAATAATTTCCCCTAGCTTAGGACAGTTTTACTCATGTTAAGATATAAATAGGTACATGGGTATGCAGGGAACAGGGTACCAGGGCGGGAAAAAGGGGGGAAGGGGAGGGAGAGGGGGGGAGGGGAAGGGGGGATGGGAAAACAAGGGGGGAGGGGGGAGGATAAAGACAAGGGAAAGATTAGGGGGAGGAAAAAGGGGGGGGAAACACCAAAGGGAATAGGGGGGGAAAGGGGGGAGGGAGAAGGAGGGGAGGGAGCAGAGGGAGGGGGAAAGAAGGGATATGGAAAAGAGGGGGAAAGGAAAAGGAGGGAGGGGGGAAAAAGGGGAAACCAGAAGTGGAAGGGGAAAAAAGGGAGGGGGAAGTGGAGGAAAGGGGGAGGATAAGAAAGGAAAGAAGGGGGGGGACCGGGGGGGAACAAACAAAAGGGGAAAAGAGCAGTGAGGATTGGAATGTGAATGAGAATAGCATGGAATAGTGGGGAAATTGTGACGTGTGCAAGGACTGGAGTTGACGAGTACCCTACTGCCCATTATGGACCATACAACGGTAGAGGTGTAGGAAATAGTGGTGCTTGCTGTACACCAGTAAAGGGAGCCAAGGTGCAAGGTGAGGAAGACCAGCTGTAGGCTGGAAAAAAAGGGGGGAAAAATGGGGGTGGTGAGGTAGTGAAGGTGATGAAGACACTCGAGTCAAGAAATGAACTGTGAACTGGTTCCTAGGTGTTGTATATGATTCTGGCACATGTTTTTCTCTCTTCCTCTTTTGTCATACTCATTTTAGTTATAGGGAGGCTGTGATTTCCTACCCAGGATGAGCAAATTTATAGGGGCTGATTGGGCCAACCAGATGACCCAATATGAGAATTCCTTTGAACAGGGAGACCAAAAAACTCTATTTATTGCATCACTATTTCAAAAACTAACTAAGGTAGTTCCCCCCCCCCCCTATTCCCTTTGGTGGTTTTTTATTTTTTTTCTCCCCCCCCCCTTTTTCCTCCCCCTAATCTTCCCCTTGTCTTTATCCTTTTTGTATTAATACATTTTTGACTACTCACTCACTTTGAATTGATTGGCTGCATTAAAGCCCCGTTAGGGTTTTTTTTTAATTTTCTTATGCATCTTGTGGGGTGCGCAGCCCATTTGTCTGTACTCCTGTGAGTGTCCCTGTTTTGTCATGCACCTGTACATGCATTGGCATTAATAAGATTGCCTGCACAGGGATGCAAAGAACATCTGTCCCCAAACTCGCATTGCCTGGGTTTGGGGACCCGCACCTGCACACACCCGCATGGATGTCACATTGTGAGCATTGGCTGTGTCCATGCAGCTGTTATATCTCAATTGACATCAATGGAACTGCCTGCTTGGGCATGTACGGAACACCTGTGCCTCCCCATGTGAGTAAACACAGCCTTCACAGGGGCATATGGTTTAGTACACCCCATGTGAACAAGGCCTAAGAGTTATACTTACACACCCTTAGTCAGGTATAGACATCCTTTTGCCCTGTAGGTGGCACTGTGCCAATAAGACAGGAGAAGAGGAATCTGTTAAGGAAAATTGTCCTCTTAGAAACCCGGTTAGTCCTGTCTAGGGAAGACAGGTTTCCGACTTTTTACAGAGGTCCTGTGAGAGTTTGGTCAGCCATCTTATTGGGGGAGCCTTTAAATAGGGGATCCCTCATTCAAGTGCACTCTGAGTGAGTGGACAGATCAGGGGAAAGGAACCAGCTGGTTAGGGACAGTGCTTAGCAAAGGGAAAGGTTCCTGAGTAGGGACACTGTCTGATCCTGGAGAACCTCTCTAGGATTCCCTTCTGTTGGTAAATGCATTTGTGTAGCATACCTCCATCCCTCCATCAGAGCTATTCTCTTGTAACGTTACAGTGAAATAAAATACTGAGTGCTGTTCTAAACTGCCTTGTTCTACAGTGTGCCAACCACTTACTCATTATGACTTTTACAACTCTAAACAACAATCATAAAGTTTCAACTTTTCTGAAGCCTGTGTGCATGTAATCCCTCCCAAGCAGATGCCTTGACCGAGGCCCTGCCTCTACACACACATATACTGTATGCTAGATGTGCTAGATGCTAGGTCCAACATTCTACACAAACCAAGACAAAAATGTATTTTAATTACCTTTTTTTGTTCCCCAGTTCTTATAACATTTAATTAATTTATCTGATTTATGATGGACACGCACTAATAGATTTGCAGATGGACGAATCACCCGCTGAGGCTAATGTATTCTGACAGCCAGCTCTTAGGTCTGTCAGATAACAGTGTTTTCTGCTAAACAGTGACTGCAGCTGATTGGCTGCAGTCACTGTTTGGCCAAAAATGATCCGCCTACATGCTTCGATTTTCAGATAGTCAGGCATAAGAATGCTGACAGGACCACTCGCTACTCAAATTTCCGCTGCTTTGTCAGAAAGGTCTCAGAAGACTACAGGACTATTTACAAAGCACAGCATGGCTCACACATGCGTAGTTGGAAGCAAGGTTTCACTGCCAGTTTCAAGGTTACCTCAACCTTAGTCAAGGTACCGGGACCTTGACCAAAAGCTGACTCAAAGCTGAGGACAGCGCTGGATCCAGGGGCAGGTAAGTGTCCTTATATTAAAAGTCTGGAGCTCTCTTTACTAGGAGAAATAAACTGATGTATAATTGTTACATTTAAAATGAATTGCCTTATTTTATTAAATACAGTGCTAGATTAAAGTCTGTTTTTTTCCATATTTACTTAAAGTTCAGCTTTAGCTAATAAATCATTTTGAAATTACATTTAAACACACTAGGGTTTACGAGATTTTGTAATTACACATGCATACAGTCAGGCATCCACAGTATAACTAATGGAGAGCAGCAGAGGCAGATGCCAAGAGAGCAGAGGAGAGAAAGGAGTGCTAAATCACATCAAAGAAGAGGAGAAAATGGCCCGTAGGTGAGACTGAGAAACATTTTCAGTTGTGACAATAATTTTTTTCCAGAAATGTCATTGTTTGAGGAAAATGCAGCTTGCAAAAGGAGCACATAATTTTGTTAACAGATGAAATTAAATAAATCGTGCAAAGACTGAGTTTTTACATGTTTCATTATTTGTGGTGCTACAGACCTCAAGGTCTGTATCAAGGGTGCTAAAATGCCTAGATAGACCTCTGCAGGAAATGCTTAGATCAAATATCACAACAGATGTACAAATTTGATCCTTTCTCAGAGATAATGCGTGAAATAAACCAGTTAGTGTCCCTGTGCGCAACATTCGTGTCTTAGGTTACACATTCTAAAGAGAAATATTCTACAAGTAGTTTGCTTCATACCTTTTTAAGAGTATTTGTTTAGCATTCTTTCAATTGTAATTGAGAAATCGGAAAGCAAACCTTTCATAGCGTTGGAAAATTCAAAATGGGCATATAATAACAAAAACATAAGCCAAAGTTACCTTAACTGGAACATGACCATTAAGCTGTGTGCACTCGGGGGTATTAAAATACTCCCATCTATTCTACCCTTATTGCCGTTTATGCATAATTCTGAGTATCTAGAATTCAACAGTGTATGTGTAAAAATTTTCTTGGCTAGAATATTTGCTCTAGCAACTAGAATGGATTATGCACATCTGCATGCTTATGTGTTTACACGCGTATGTGTATAAATTATGCCTGTGAATTCCTCTCTGAATGCAGATTTTGGGCATTTTTTTGCCCCCGGACGCTGCTCTAGAATATGAATCTAAACACCATAGTGTACATGGACACACTGGCTGAAATAGAGCTGCGTTTAGAGACAAAAGAAAATAAAAATGCCTTTAAGGGCTCCGTCACATGACTACCCAATGCAACAAAGACATGCAGCGGCTCAGGACTATGCACATACCGAGGTCACTGCAAAAAGGAAACCATCTGTCAATGGCCCCAAGTGAATGGCGCTGTGCCATAACCACATTGTGGCACAGTGGTTCAGCCTTTTCAGGGTTAAAACAGACAGTGAGGAGGAGCCTCTTCACTGCCTGTCAACTGCCCTCTGAAAAGCAGTCCACCGCAGATTGCTTTTTTAATGGGCAGCAAGGGCATTTTTTTGCCGTGTGCAAGAGGCCTAAAACTAGATCCAGAAAAAACTCAGCTGAATTTATGTGCAAATCTTACAATCATTTATTCGTTTAATAATCATAACTTACTAGGCTAGGGAAATTAAACCGAACTGGACTTAGGCCTCATGCACACTGGACGTTTTGCAATCTCTCGTAAATGCCTTTCTTTTGGAAGAAAAAAATGCTTGACACTTGTAAACTTGTGTAGCATCAGAGGCGTTGCTATGGGGGTGCGGGGGGTGCGGCCCGCACCGGGTGACACCCACCAGAGGGGTGACACCGGGGCCGCCGCTAAACACTACTATAGATTGCCTCGGAGCGGTGCGAGCAGGGCATCCAGCAGTGCGGGGGAAGCTGCCTATAACACTCCCCCTTCAGGTTAAGCTGTCACTCGGAGATCTGCAATATCTCCGAGGCAGCCGAAGTTGGTGGGTGGAGCTGGGGGTGTGGCCGCGCCGCCTCCTCCACTCCTCCCACAGACTCCTTCACACTGGCTGATCCCGCAGCTGAAGGAGATAGTGGGCGGAGCTGGGGGTGTGGCCGCACCGCCTCCTCCACTCCCTCCACTCCTCCCACAGACCCCTTCACACTGGCTGATCCCGCAGCTGAAGGAGGTAGTGGGCGGAGCTGTGGGTGTGGCCGCGCCGCCTCCTCCACTCCTTCCACAGACCTCTTCATACTGGCTGATCCCGAAGTTCATCTGCAGGAATGAGGCATGCTGTAAGTTACTGCACAGCACACTCTCACTGCATAGAGTCCTAACCTGCCCTGTGACACCCCAACCTGCTCTATACTACCCCAACCTGCCCTGCGCCAGTCATCCAAACCTGCTCTATACCACCCCAACCTGACCTGTGTTACCCATACCTGCCCTATACCACCCCAACATGCCCTGTGCTACTCCAACCTGCCCTGTGCCACCCCAACCTGCCCTATAGCACTCCAACCTGCCATGTGCCACCCTAACCTGCCTTGTACCACCCCAACTTGTCCTGTGCCATTTCAACCTGCCCTGTGCCACCCCAACCTGCCCTATACCACTTCAACCTGCCCTGTGCCACCCCATCTGCCCTATACCACTTCAACCTGCTCTGTACCACCCCAACCTGCCCTATACCACTTCAACCTGCTCTGTACCACCCCAACCTGCCCTGTGCCACCCCAACCTGCCCTATAACACTTCAACCTGCCCTGTACCACCCCAACCTGCCCTGTGCCACCCCAACCTGCCCTATACCACTTCAACCTGCCCTGTACCACCCCAACCTGCCCTGTGCCACTTCAACCTGCCCTATACCACTTCAACCTGCCCTATACCACTCCAACCTGCCCTGTACCACCCCAACTTGTCCTGTGCCACTCCAACCTCCCCTAAACCACCCCAACCTGCCTTGTACCACGCCAACCTGCCCTATACCACCCCAACCTGCCCTGTGCCACCCTAACCTGCCCTGTACCACCCCAACTTGTCCTGTGCCACTCCAACCTGCCCTGAGGATCCCCAACCTGCCCTATGCCACTCCAACCTGCCCTATACCACTTCAACCTGCTCTGTACCACCCCAACCTGCCCTGTGCCACCCCAACCTGCCCTATACCACTCCAACCTGCCCTGTACCACCCCAACTTGCCTTTTACCACTCTAACCTGCCCTGTACCACCGCAACCTGCCCTGTACCACCCCAATCTGCCAATATACCACTCTAACCTTCCAATATACCACCACAACCTGCCCTATACCACTCCAACCTGCCCTGTGCCACCCTAACCTGCCCTGTACCACCCCAACTTGCCCTGTGCCATTTCAACCTGCCCTGTGCCACCCCAACCTGCCCTATACCACTTCAACCTGCCCTGTGCCACCCCATCTGCCCTTTACCACCCCAACCTGCCCTGTACCACCCCAACCTGCCCTGTGCCACCCCAACCTGCCCTATACCACTTCAACCTGCCCTGTGCCACCCCAACCTGCCCTGTGCCACCCCAACCTGCCCTATACCACCCCAACCTGCCCTATACCACTCCAACCTGCCCCGTGCCACCCTAACCTGCCCTGTACCACCCCAACTTGTCCTGTGCCACTCCAACCTGCCCTATGCCACTCCAACCTGCCCTGTGCCATCCCAACCTGCCCTGTACCACCCCAACTTGCCTTTTACCACTCCAACCTGCCCTGTACCACCCCAACTTGCCTTTTACCACTCCAACCTGCCCTGTACCACCCCAATCTGCCAATATATCACCCATACCTTCCAATATACCACCACAACCTGCCCTATACCACCCCAACCTGCCACTATACCACCCTATACTACCCTAACCTGCCACTATATCACCCTACACTATAATTTACAGGGGCTGGTTTGGGGTGCGTCCCATGACCGTGCGCTACATGCAGGGTGCTGGGCAGCCTAGACATGAGGGGGGTGACACCATGTTTTACCGCACCAGGTGACACCAACCCTAGTGACGCCACTGTGTAGCATGGCTGTTATTCCCCATTCCTCCGTTCTTCGGATACACCATGAATACTCTTATGTACTGTACACTCTCTTCCACTTCCCAAAATAATGGAGACCTGACAACTTCTTCCTTAGCAAGAACTTAGTTTACTTGTGGAAATTATAATTATATGCTGAGGTAGTATACATAGCATTCTGGAATATGACACTGTCCCTAAGTTGTGCTACTGTGCATATGGCTGTGCATTTTTATTGGGTGTACTATCTGGCCCTGTGGTGCTGCCCATATCTTAGGATAGGTAAGTCCATCTCCAGCAACAATAATCAGAAGCTATCTTTGTGGGCATTCACGAAAGGGTAAAGGGTCATGTTGTTGCCAAAACCAGATCACATCACTGGTTCTCACAACACAGCTCTCATGCCAGACTGCACCACAAGGCTGGGCTTCTCATGTAAATATTTCTTCCAGAAGAGAAGTGAGACACACAAAGGAAGAGATGTCACAGCTTAACCCCAGCAGCACGAGCCAACTTTTACCAGGACAGCATTAAGAGCAACTCTATGTAGGCAACTTCCTACAAAATATTACAGTAAAAATACAGTTAAAAAAACTCAGTTTGCTAAAAGCTGAGCTTCAGGCAGAAATAAAGAAAATAATATTGAATGCCCTGTATAACTATATATATGTATATACTACAGTATAATAATTGTATATATTTTATATACATAGTAGCATAAGTGCCTTATTCTGTTTTGATATCAGTCTTCTGTCATCCCTTGCACAACACTAATCTGCACTGCACAAAATAAGAAAGGGAGGGACAGCACCAGGATTTCATCCTCTTCTGCTGCATATGCTGATAAAGAACATACCAACAGGTGGAGATAGCAGATATGATGAATTATAAGTGTGCTGTTGCTCCTTCATCTTCCAATCAGGAGGCTGTGGTTGGGTAGGCTACACCACTGTATTCCTTATTTCAGAAAATGTACAGCCCTCCTGATTGTGCTGCCTGACAGGAATCCAACAGTGGCTGGGCAGAATTTCTGGAAAAAAAAGGCAGATAATACAGTTCATATGATATGATAAAAATACTCAAGCGCTGCTATGAAAATGAGTTGAAATAAGGAACAGCTGCAACTATTCAGTAGTGATCGGACACTAAATAATATGTAAAATAAAATAGAGATAATAATGCGCTAAACCTAAATATATAAAAAAAAAAGGTGTAATACACTGTGCAGAATAAATCAGTGCAAAATAAAAACAAACGAAGTCAGTGCAGCAATCATAAATAGAAAATATAAACATTAATGTAATAAGTCCACATGAAATCCAAGATATTCAGTATATGCAGATTCTTCTGTGATGAAAACGTGTAGTCAATCCTTTGCAAAATATGTGCCACACATTAATAAGTATAGGTGATAAAGAAAATAGTTGTCACCGCCAAGTGCAATGCCTGCTCACCTCAATGACGGACCCTCTTGGGTCAAATCACGTATTAGTACTAATCCAGGAGATCAGCCACATAGGAAGCGAAACACCAGCTGTTTAATCAGAGATCCTGACAATTCCTCCCAATACACCTTGGAACACCAATCCTCCGAGTTTAATGCTTAGTAAACGAAAGATCATCATCGAGCAAAATTGTAAAACAATCCGTGTTTTATTTAAAATAAATTCACTCACATTTTGTACATCTTGTAAAAAGCCTTGTATAAAATTGCTCTTGACAGCTCTCCTCCTCATGGCGATTCTCCCTTGAGAAAGTCACAAGACCTGTGACGCAACACGTTGGGAGAAGCTGGTGATGATACGTCCAGTGGCTCATATCCTTGGAATCAAAGTGAGGAGGAGAGCTGTTAAGAGCAATTTTATACAAGGCTTTTTACAAGATGTACAAAATGTGAGTAAATTTATGTATTTTAAATAAAACACGGATTGTTTTACAATTTTTCTCGATGATGATCTTTCGTTTACTAAGCATTAAACTCGGAGTATTGGTGTGCCCCTTTAGATTTCAAAGACTGTACTGGAGAACACTCCTACTGCTTGTAAGGAAGGAACGGAGGCCCTGTCTCAGCAGGATTAAAAGAGAGAGATCACAGCAACTTCTATCCTGCTTTGAACTTGACTTTTACTGAATCATTGCATGTGCCCAGAGACCCAGAAAAGGATGCCCTGGGTCTGGTAAGAGGCTAAATAAAACAAACCAAAACAATGCCACACTACTATCCAAAACTAATAACCAAAAAACAGTATTAACATGTGTTTCTATAATCCAAGGATTAGTAGCAAAACCAAATAACATATCCCTATTACACTTTTGTGCTTGACATTTAATATACAATAGTGCATAAAGATCATACACTTGCTAAAACCTTATGATATTTCCTTTTTGGTGACACGTTGTCCCCATACCTCCATTGCTGCAAATCCACAATAAAGGTCCACGTCATTAGTATATACAGGAAGTAAGATGTCAAAGACATTCTTGAGGTTAGTGAGCCTCTTTGATACCTACAATGCTGTTTTTAAATCTATAAGTGCAATTTTAAATACATTTTGGTAATTTTAAATATACTACACTATGGTAGTTCTTTTTACATATCTATTATTTGATAAAACGTAGTGAATGAGCAGTGTTACCCCGATATCTTAAAGGAATACACACTTAACTATTTCCAAAAGTGTCTATAGAGGCAAGAGTGACAACTGGCAACAGGATACCCCCCTGCATATGTACCCATGTGTTTTATTACCTGTATATATTCCTTATATTCTGAAGGTGAGTGTATATTATTAGCACTAGAGTGGAGCATGTGTGAACTTTATTGTGCATGTGCAGCACTCGAGGTGTGGAAACAACTTGTCACCAAAAAGGAAATATCACAAGGTTTTGGCACAAGTGTATAGACTTTATACACAATTGTATGTTAGGTGTCAAGCACATAAGTGTAATAATTATACAGTATGTTAGGAGCGCAGCATCATTGTGATTTGTTTGATTTGGTTGATGTGGGAACAAATTTAGGTGCAAGCAGCAGCTGGTAATATACAATTATTATTTAAACATTTTGGGTAGCGCAGGAGTTTTCCAATATAGTTTCTGGTAAGAAACTAACATCATACAAGTTAATCTGTTGTCTGCTCAGAACTGTTGTGCTTTCTTCAAGAGCGCCAACTTTGCCAACTTTTTTTTTTTAATCAATCACTGGCCAGTTGGACAAAACAGGGATTGTTATAGCAAATTAGGACTTTCTTTATATACTCTTGCTAAGTAAATGCAGTTCAGTTCCGTAAATTACTGTTAGTCAGAATACTACAGGTGTTTAACCCTTTCTCTAACAGAATTTGTCCTGTTGATTGTTTGTATAAGTACACTTGCTAATCTTCCCTTTATTTAGGCTATGCTTGGCCTAATAACTTCTTTGAAATACCTTTAGGTGTGTCGGTAAGAGCTGGGTGAGTAAGGTGTATCTTTTCTTTAGGGGGGGAGAGAAATTACACTTTATCACTTCAGCCTAGGCCAGTTTTGACTTCTCACAAATATGTCAAAGTCAGTTTTTATTTTTTACTAGAAAATTACTTAGAACCCCAAAACATATATTTTTTAGCAGACGCCCTAGAGAATAAAATGGTGAGTGTTAGAATTCTTTATGTCATACGTATTTGTGCAGCAGTTTTTCAATTTTTGGGGAAAAAACACATTTTAATGCATTTTAGTGTACATAAACCCTATATAATACCCTTTTTTTTTTTTTGGTAAAACATAAAAGATGATGATACTACGAGTAAATAGAAACCAAACATGTCAGCCTTTAAAATTGTGTACGCCCGTAGAAAGGTGCCAAACTATGGGGCCTAAAAATCTCCCTAGACGATGCTTTAAAAGCCTTTGTAGGTTACCAGTTTAGAGTTACACAGGAGGTCTGGACCTAGAATTATTTATCTCACTTATTCAGGCATATTACAATAAATGGTTTTCAATTGTATGACCTTATTAAGAGTCTTTTCTTTGGGTTCTTTATCATACATGTAGTCTGTGTACACCATTGCTTCTTTCATATTTTATTGCTATAAAGACCCCTCTACTGATCAATTTACGTTCTTTGAGTACATAGTTAGCTGTCTTGCTTTGCAGCTCGAGGTTCTGGATTTTTGGAACACACCAAAAAAGCACTGTTATGCTTATTACAAAGTGGTGTTATTATTGCACCAAATTTAAAAATAATTACCTCCAGTTTATAGATAACAAAACTGGGGGTAATTAAGACCTACTCAAACTTGGAACATGGAGATAGGAAGAGTAATGTAGAAAAAATGATCCGCACTCTGGTTGTTGCTCTTAAAATTTCTTCATTTTATTTAATAGCCACAGTGAACAAATGCAGATTAAGTCAGTTTACGCATTTCAGCCTATAGGCCTTAGTCATAACCACTAAGGCCTTAGTCATAACCTATAAGGCCTTAGTCATAACCATAATTGGCTTAATCTGCATTTGTTCACTGTGGCTATTCATTAAAATGAAGAAATTTTACGAGCAACAACCGGAGTGCAGCTCATTTTTTCTACATTACTCTTCTCAGCCAGCAACTGTGGATCGAGCACCTGGGAGCTCTGCTAGCTATGTGGTGTATGGGTAGTAGCACTGACTTTTCTGTTTATAGATAGGAAGAATGCCTGTTTCTCTACGCAGTATAGCATAATTGCTGCTGCTACCCTCTACCTGTCACTGGTTGTTAAGGATGCTGCCAGCTTCACAGCCAACACCTCCTTGCAACCAGTGATACAGAGGTGGCCAGAGCCTGATGGGAAAGCTCAGACACTAGTTCTCCAACAGGTCTGCCTTGTAATTGACAGCAGGCAGTGGGTGTATTCTATAGCCCGTAGCAGGTTCTCTATTGGGAAAGGATCTGCCTACTGCCTGCTTTCTATCACTTGATAAGGACTAAAGTATATGAATTTTCATCTGAATTTGACCCCCCCCCCCCCCCCCCAGGTACAAAGCCCCCTGCCCCTGCGCTGTCTGACAGGTGCAGCATTAGGAAGGAAGCACAGGGTGGAATGTCCATATGGATGCTCCGGTTTGAGTGCACCCCCACACTCAGTGCATGTCCCAGATTCATGTACTTGTCTACAAAGGTACATGAATTTGTCACATGCACGGACCTTTGTCATCTGGACACGACAGAATTCTCAAGATTGTCTTAAACACTCTTTATGAATTCCCTTTGATTGTCTAGCTTTTTGGGTGCACCTGGATACTTTAAATCAGTGGTTCCCAAACTGTGAGGCTGATCTCAGCCTTATTGTCCAAGTTAGTGACACATGAAATGCTTTTTACTACAAAATGTATCTATTAATTTAACTTAATTTCTCTGTTCGCTGTTTTATGACTTAACATGACATTTAAATGTGTATTTACTGATCATAATAGTACCATTTATGTTATCTCTTGCATGCATTTTATTTTTTACTGATGTCATGAGACCCAGTGACAAGTATCTGAGTCTTTGGTGGAAACAGTTTGAGATCTGCTGGTCTTAAAATCAAACTATAGAGACTTCACTTAAATACATTATGACATGGAATAGCTGGACTGAAGAGAGGCTAAATCTGTTACCTCACTAATCTCTTCTGGGAGTTGATCACCTGCTTACTACAGCATTTAGTACACATATATTATTTTACCATCCCTTGACATGCTAAGATCTGTATAACAAAACATTATCCACAAATCACTTGAGAGAATAAAGCAACACAACTTAGTAGCTCTGTAATAGCTTTTTGTATAGAGGGCTTTATGACTTATTTTGTTGCAGGTTTTGGCTCCCTAAGAGCAGCTATAGAGTATGCATTTGACAACACTTATTTCAACAAGATTATAGTCCCACAAAGCAGATCTCAATGGCCTTATCCACAGGGGAGGAGAGATCAAAGGCTTTGCTTGTCAGCACAATTTACAGTCCATTGCTCAAGCAGATGACAGAAGCAATGAGAATATCCTTCTCCCTGAAGGATATTGATCAGCCATAGCACTGAGAGAGGAGAGATGTTTCTCATCATGTGGAGGGACACAGGAAGGAATGTCAGTCACTACATTTAGCTATTTCTGTGTATGCATAGTTATGCAGAAAAAAATCATGTAAAATATTCATGCCTCACTGAATTGATTTTCGGAACTAGACAGCTATGCTTGTACTCAGTAGAAGTGCCTTTGTGTATTTTACATTTATGAAAAATAGAATTGGATACATTTAAGCCATTGTGGTTGATGCATTGGAGTTGATTTACTAAAGACAAATAGGCATTGCAAGGGAATTGCACTTTGCAAGGGAATGTTCCCCAGAGCTTATTGAATGAGGTGAAACTCTGCTGACTTCCATCATCTAATCATGTGCAAGCAAAAATGTGTGTTTTTAAAAAATATCTTTGCAGGTGATTGGTAATTTTTTGCAAAGTGAAATTTTACCACATTCACTAAGTTCTGGGGAAAATTCCCTTGCTATGTGCAACATACCTTGCAAGTGAATATCCTATTTGCCTTTAGTAAACCAATCCCATTAACATGGCTGTACGGCAACCATTAGTGACATCAGACGCAATACCTGAAATGAAGTTCCAGTGGTGACGATTCCGGTGTGGGTGAGACACTGTTACATGCCAAGTTCGTTGTGACCATGCTTGGCCAGTCCTATGCTGCTGCATTGTATGTATTTCATGCGTAATTTAAATTCAACCGTTGTGAGTGCAATGTTTGGAATCTTTTTAATACATTTTTGATCAAATGTTACTGCACTATTGGAGCACTTTGTTTTCTTATATGTGGATCTTTTCATGGGATCAATTACATAAATGCGAGATTGTTGGATGATTTAACCCTTTATGGGTTGAGGCTTATTTGCTGAGCATGACAGTGTAAGGCAAAGTCATCTGGTGAGTGGACACCTAGAGGGGAGTGGAATCCCTTTTTATATGTGCTGTGATGGATTCATTATATTGAACCTGCTTACAACACATTGTGGATCTTTATTGATCAATCACCGTCACGTATACGGACTTATTTAACTAATGGACTTTTGTTTGTTTTTGTGCTTTGTATTCAGTATTCAGACCCCCTTAAATTTTTCACTCTTTGTTATATTGCAGCCATTTGCATAAAATCAATTACGTTCATTTTTTTCCCTCATTCATGTATGTAAAGATGAGTGAATACTAAAATAGAAAGCTACCGCTGCCACTTGAATGAATGATAAACTCCCGTATAAACTTCTAAAGTGAATAGTGGTGCTGTAAATATACAGTAAGGACGGAAAGTATTCAGACCCCCTTAAATTTTTCACTCTGTTATATTGCAGCCATTTGCTAAAATCATTTAAGTTCATTTTTTTCCTCATTAATGTACACACAGCACCCCATATTAACAGAAAAACACAGAATTGTTGACATTTTTGCAGATTTATTAAAAAAAGAAAAACTGAGATATCAAATGGTCCTAAGTATTCAGACCCTTTGCTGTGACACTCATATATTTAACTTTAAGGTGCTGTCCATTTCTTGTGATCATCCTTGAGATGGTTCTACACCTTCATTTAAGTCCAGCTGTGTTTAATTATACTGATTGGACTTGATTAGGATAGCCACATACCTGTCTATATAAGACCTTACAGCTCACAGTGCATGTCAGAGCAAATAAGAACCAATTCTCAGAGACAGAATTGTGGCAAGGCACAGATCTGGCCAAGGTTACAAAAAAATTTCTGCTGCACTTAAGGTTCCTAAGAGCACAGTGGCCTCCATAATCCTTAAATGGAAGACGTTTGGGACGACCACAACCCTTCCTAGAGCTGGCCGTCGAGCCAAACTGAGCTATCGGGGGAGAAGAGCCTTGGTGAGAAAGGTAAAGAAGAACCCAAAGATCACTGTGGCTGAGCTCCAGAGATGCAGTCAGGAGATGGAAGAAAGTTGTAGAAAGTCAACCATCACTGCAGCCCTCCACCAGTCAGGGCTTTATGGCAGAGTGGCCCGACGGAAGCTCTCCTCAGTGCAAGACACACAAAAGCCCACATGGAGTTTGCTAAAAAACACCTGAGGGACTCCAAGATGGTGAGAAATAAGATTATTTGGTCTGATGAGACCAAGATAGAACTTTTTGGTCTTAATTATAAGCGGTATGTGTGGAGAAAACCAGGCACTGCTCATCACCTGTCCAATACACTCCCAAAAGTGAAGCATGGTGGTGGCAGCATCATGCTGTGGGGGTGTTTTTCAGCTGCAGGGACAGGACGACTGGTTGCAATCGAGGGAAAGATAAATGCGGACAAGTACAGGGATATCCTGGACAAAAACCTTCTCCAGAGTGCTCAGGACCTCAGACTGGGCCAAAGGTTTACCTTCCAACAAGACAATAACCATAAGCACACAGCTAAAATAACGAAGGAGTGGCTTCACAATAACTCCGTGACTGTTCTTGAATGGCCCAGCCAGAGCCCTGACTTAAACCCAATTGAGCATCTCTGGAGAGACCTAAAAATGGCTGTCCACCAATGTTACCATCCAACCTGACAGAACTGGAGAGGATCTGCATGGAGAAATGGCAGAGGATCCCCAAATCCGGATGTGAAAAACTTGTTGCATCTTTCCCGAAAAGACTCATGGCTGTATTAGATCAAAAGTGTGCTTCTACTAAATACCGAGCAAAAGGTCTGAATACTTAGGACCATGTGATATTTCAGTTTTTCTCTTTTAATAAATCTGCAAAAATGTCAACAATTCTGTGTTTTTCTGTTAATATGGGGTGCTGTGTGTACATTAATGAGGAAAAAAATGAACTTAAATGATTTTAGCAAATGGCTGCAATATAACAAAGAGTGAAAAATTTAAGGGGATCTGAATACTTTCCGTCCCCACTGTATATTTACAGCACCACTATTCACTTTAGAAGTTTATACGGGAGTTTATCATTCATTCAAGTGGCAGCAGTAGCTTTCTATTTTAGTATTCACTCATCTTTGGCACAGTGGTGGGATCTTCGGTGTGGCTTGATGAAACTTTGGACCCTTTGATTTTATTTAAACCAATCCCATAGCCTTCCATCTGCTGACTTCCATCAACTAATCATGTGCAAGCAAAAATGTGTTTTTTTTAAAAATATCTTTGCAGGCGATTGGTTATTTTTTGCAAAGTGAAATTTCACCACGTTCACTAAGCTCTGGGGGAAATTCCCTTGCTAAGTGCAACTTACCTTGCAAGTGAGCATCCTATTTGCCTTTAGTAAACCAATCCCATTGCCTTTAAAGCATTGTTTCTGAAAACATGTGTAGCACTGTGATTTCAAAGTCTTTGGCTTTATTTGACATGCTGGTCCTGGAGCTGACTTAAAGAGGAGTCCACCATTGTCCAGCTGCGATCCGATGTTCAGGTGCCACAGCCTGGGTCCTATGCTGTCATCTTCTTCTGTGACAACATCAAGCACTCGGCTCTCTCTTCTGGGTTCAGGCAGAAAACCCTGGGTGGCGCACTCCAGCTCCACCCACTGGGGACTGTATGTTCCTGAAGCCTTCTGGGATATGTGAGAGGATGACCCATCATTCTTGCCTAGCAAGAATGGCGAAGGGCAGTGGTTGGGGGGAAATAAAAACATACACTTTTTTTTTTTAGTGATTGCAGAGGGGGGAAATTGATGCCTAGTGAAAGTCTGCTAAGGTTTGCTAAGCTAGTGCACAGGTATGAATTAGTGGGCATGTAATAAAATGTCAGGCAGGTAAAAAACTATTTTTTTAATTTCCTTTTTAACCCCTTGGAGCCGGCCGTACACAAATATGCGACCTCTCTGCGCCTGGTCCTTAGCACCAAGGGGCCGCATATTTGCCTGAATTGTTGCCTATACACCTGTGCCATGTGTGCGCTGCACGCTGCCAGCACAGTTGCCATTGCCTAACTGAATGCTTTTGGACCATATGACCGCCATGACAGCCAATCACGGCAGTCATGTGATCTTAAGCTGTCCCCCGCCTCTTGGCATTATAAACCTCTTAAAGGGTCAGGAGGCTAAAGTACATATTTATCTTTTTAACACTTTCTTCTTGTTCAAACATTTTATTGACACATATGAAAACAAAAAAATGTACCAAGAATTTATCAGTGTCTGTCATCTCCTCATAGGGAGGGATAGCAAACAGGAACTAGATAATAAGAGAGCATTAAGTATAAAAGCAGATACTGTATTGAAAGGATGATAGATTTTCTGTGAGATTTATGGTATATTAGGAAGAAACACTGGTATGGAAGACTTTAAACAATAAAGGTATCGGGGGGAATCTGGTTGCCCCTCCCTCCAACTGTAGCTTAGGGGGTGCCAGAAATAGAGTAGGGGGGAGGTAGGGGAAGAAGAGACCGTATAGAGTGGGTGGGTTCCTAGAGTTATGTAGTTTTCACAGTGAAAGTCAATGCAAAGGACAAAAAGTTGTTGTATCTCTAGGCTCCAATAAGGATATATCTAATTGAGGAGGTAGAAAATTATCAATTTATGGCAGCCAAATTCTCTGATATTTCTGAACTCGAATTCGGCATGCACCATTGCCTATGTGATCCTGTGCTTTGTTTCCAAGACAAAGGGACGGGGTTTTCTATAATTTGGCAATTGTTTGCTTGGCGGCCATCTTTATAACACTTTCTAACTGTAACTTTTTTGCTGTGTATTCTTCATATTTTCTTAAAGTTCAACTAAAAGCAAAACTTTTTTTTAGTTATGAATAGAGTGAGGAGGGATTAGAATACTTGTCAGTTTTTATTGCTGTCTGTGCTCCCATTAGGGAGATTCAGCCTCTCTATTTGTCCTGTTTACCACTATCATTGAAAGTGAAAGTAAAAGAAAATCCCAAATTTTGGGTTGTCCTCATAAAAGTACTAGAAGGGAAATCTTCCAATGGGGACAATAGTTCAGGTGACCTGGGGGTCCCCAAGGAATTCCCATAATGTGCAGGGATTTCTTCTCACTTCCTGTTTGGCTATGGAACAGGAAATGAAGGGAAATCTCTCCAAGGGACACAAATAGTGAAAAAAAAAAAATCTGATTTATAACCCTTCCTTGCTCTATCAAAAAAGAAAAAAAAATGTGCCTATAATTCTACTTTAAATTATATTTATTTGCTTATATTTTCCCTTCTTCACGATTCTTCACTTTGCAGTTTCCCAGCAATTTTTTTAGATGTTGCTGGCAGCCACATGAGCTGTATAGAAACACAAAGTGGTGGATCTCCTTTCACAGAACGGTACAGATGCAGCTGATAGGCATTTAGGAGGCAATACTCATGGTTGTGGGAGTACTGCGCCATAAACTGAACCTAGCGCTTGGTTCATGGTTGTGGAGTGGTTCCATTTACTTAAATATGTCACATTCACCGATGGTACTGCCTGCCGAGCGCGTTGTGGAAGATTTTTGCCATGTTGTAAAGCAGACCATTGCCGCCGTGGCATATGTACACTCCAGTATGGTTGCCTTTTGCACATTTTCAGATAATGCCCGACTCACATGACAAGAGAATTGAAAACAAAGTATGTGGGAGTAAGAGAAAAAACTATTGCATGTTGGATAGTTCACAAGCTTCCACATTTATTGTAGAAACTGTTCACAGACATAGCAATGGCAATGCCTGTCTGGGACAAGGCCCAATTAGGGCTTAATAGTAGAGCCTCTACCTGCCATTGTCATGTCTGTGGACAGTTTTTACAATAAACGTGAACGCTTGTGAACGGTCCAATGTGCATCAGCCTTTTCTTTTAATCCCAGTTGGAATTTGAGAGTGGCAGTAGCTTGGAGAGGAGAATTTATTTAATCTTGTGGGTTATTTATTATGGGAGGATACAAAATCTATGCATTTAAACATATATCAAAATAAAAGGTACACTAAAAGCATATGCAATGCATTAATTTGTTATTTGCATCTGTAGCGCCCACCTGTTTAAGTTAGTGCTATAATAGAAAGTTAGGAGTAGAATTAGGCCAAAATAGCCAGTATTTCACCTTGTGGTGTATACTGGTGGGTTTGATTGGCATGGGAGTTTACTAGAGTAGAGGAGGGTGTGACTCCTTTGCACTCTGCTTGGATAGTTTCCTCTATTTTCTAGGGTTTGGCCTGGAAGATAATAGGAATACAAGTTTAGAGTGACAGGCAGATCTGGAAGACCCCTCTGGACCAATCATTAATTTGTTTAGGCGGAGGCGGAACTTCTATTTAAGGCTTGGTCACATGTTCCTGGGGGTTCTGGAGTCTGTCTCTTTGGAAGATGTAGGATTCAGGAGGATCCGTGGGTGCTCTCCCCTTCGGGGGAGAGGGACGTGCTTTCTGGGCTATTACGCTCATGGGAGTTGGAGAGATCCAGATGGAGGATGCATATACCAGTACAGCTTTAGTGCTTTTCCCCTGCGGAGGAGAGGGAAAGCAAGATATACAGACGAAAGAGAGACTGCAGGAAATCCTTCTAAAGGTTGCCGTTACTGACACATCAGGACTGGGAGAGGATCTTCTGTGTGCGGCATGGATGATCACTCGGCAACACATGTGAGCGTAACCCAGGGGAACAGTTCTTCTGAGGGACTTTGTAGGGATTAGTGTCTGTGTGTCATACCTGGTTAGGAAAAATAAGGAGTAATGGAAAGCGCTTCAAGCTAGAATGAACTTTTAGCCACTCCTACGGGAGTAGGGCGCTTCACATCTTTTTCTGGTAATACTTTTATGCCGCGTACACACGGTCGGACTTGCCAACGGGCTAAACTCCGTCGGCATTTCCGACGGAAAGATTTAGAACATTTTCTATATCTGAATCCGTTGGAAATGCCGACAGAAAAAGTCCGATGGGGCATACACATGGTCGGAATGTCTGACCGAAAGCTCCCATCGGACTTTTTCTGTTGGGAAGTCCGGCCGTGTGTACGCGGCATAACTTGACCATGTGGTTACCTTAGAACTGCTAAATGAGCAGCAGTGATGGAAAGCTAGGTGCCTACATTTATGTTCATGTACAAGTTATAGTGCCATTAAATGGCAGCACTCTCTTGTTATACAAACCTTGACAATTTTCTCTAGTGAAGTTTGGTCCAGCCTTCCTACTGATCTGTGAACTGCCCTATATACAGTAGTTAGTGGCCAGTAGAGCATGAAGCAGGTGGGGTTGGGGACAAGCTGGCCAATATTCAAATATTTACAAATACTGTACATACACTGTGTTTTATCTCTGTTAATGTAAAAAAGCACACAATTTACCAAATAGGCCCAATATTATATTACAGGGAACTATCTATTTTAGTAGCCATCCATTCTCTTGTTTTTACAATACCCTTGTAATAAATAATCTTGTAGTTTCAAACAAGATATGGTTAACTCTTATTTAGGATTGTATAGGGATCTGTGGCCCTCTACCGTCTGTAAGTGGCTGTGCTGCTTAATGTTCACAGAGATTATTTATGTACATCACTTCCTGTCTATAGGTTCCTGGGCCAGAAACAACAGAAGGAAGATGTGTAGAGAGACAAAGAACTGAGCCACATATACACACACAGGGGCTGCTACTGCTGCTGTATGTTCACCCAGACCAGAAGCAGAGGTTATTGAGCAAGTATTCCCATGTTCTAATAGCTTAACTGCAGCTGCCCATAGCTTCTTGAGTGTGTATCTAAATCCTTGTGACAGACTTATCTCCGTCTAAGGCTGGAGGATTCACACCTATCCATTTGTAGTGCTTATTGCATTTTGCAGATTTGCAGTACAGAATGTGTTCCATAGGAAACCATGTTAAATGGACTGTAGTGCAAATCTGCAAAATGCAAAAGCACTAAAAATGCATAGGGGTGAATCCAGCCTTATTGTTATAGGTGAACCTGTTTATTGCAATCAAGTTTATATGCAGCTCCTGTTATTTTAGTTAACCCTGTCTCTTCTGAGCTGGGATTCTATGGCTATTTTTAGCTCAGGGTTCAATAACGAGCATAGGCTAGAGCCAGGTTATACATCCGATGTTCACTTCTTGTAGTTAGAGGACCAGTTGCATGTCAGATTAGCAACTACTTGGGACTAAGGCCTCATGCACACGAGACGCTGTTAAACTCGTGTTCAGAGGCAGTTGGACACTTTTTTCAACTGCCCCTGAATCCATTCAATGTTATCCTATGTCCATGTACACAGTCTCATTTATTTGCGTTTTTAGGCAGTTGCGTTCAACCTCGTTTTCCCAGAATCAAAAAAAGGGTTTAGACGCAAAAGTTTTCCACGTTTCAGACACCAAACGCAGCTAAACACGGGTACCGCGTTTAGCCGCGTTTGCGTTTATAAGTGTTTTTACAACCCGACTTTGGGGCCCCATATCTCGGGGCCACTTGATGCTAGGGTCCTAGCACCAAGTGGCCCCGAGATATGGGGCCCCAAAGTCAGGTCGGAAAATGTCATTCTCTGCTGCATAAGTGCTTGACATTTTGCGACCCGACTTTGGGGCCCCATATCTCGGGGCCACTTGGTGCTAGGAACCCCAAATTTAGATATGTTGTAGTGCTAGTTCCACTGTGTTAGCACACCAATCAAGCACAGCAGTTTCCTTGGCCCTCTGGGAGATGTAGCCCCTCTCTTCCTCCCCAGGCCAGGGCTGTGCTGCTCCAGGGGATTACAGTCCCTCCTCAGCTGGGGTTCCTAGCACCAAGTGGCCCTGAGATATGGGGCCCCAAAGTCAGGTCGGAAAATGTCATTCTCTGCTGCAGAAGTGCTTGACATTTTGCGACCCGACTTTGGGGCCCCGTATCTCGGGGCCACTTGGTGCTAGGAACCCCAATTTTGGTGTGCTTAGATATGTTGTAGTGCTAGTTCCACTGTCTTAGCACACCAAATTTGGGGTTCCTAGCACCAAGTGGCCCCGAGATAGGGGCCCCAAATTTGGGTCGCAAAATGTCATTCTCTGCTCTGCAGACGCTTCTAGATGCAAACGCGGTAAAACACGGCTAAATGCGGCATGCAAACGCGGTCGTTTCTAAACGCCGGTTTCAGCTTTTAAAAACATGTGTTCAGCAGAGTTTGCACCAGCGTCTCATGTGCATGAGGCCTTAAAGCACAGAGTAGATAGTCATCCTGAGTTCATGTGCCACACCAAGGTATTTTCATGTGAGAAGCTGTGTTCCAAGCCAAGCTTGTTGGCAAACGGCTGGAGGGTCTCCCCAACACTGCAGATCTTGTCTTCAGGTCTCCTACACCAAGATGAACACTACATTGCAATAATCCCCAGGGGCTCCTGCAAATGGACTTTGCTGCAACATACATCTGGAGGTATCTCTATCAATAACTATATATACGCGGGTATATGCCACAATTCCACCAAGACTGTTGGGCCTTTTGTAGATAATATATTAATCTTTTCCTAGAAAAAGATTCTATTATTTCCATACTGGTGTGTATCTATATACTTATGGTTAATGTTATATGCTGGTTGCAGTAGTTCTTGTGCTCCCAATTACTTTGATTAGATTACCTTTTTAATTTCTCAGAGAGGGAATCCCCTTTGTTCATATGCCCTGTCCTGGGTGGAGGCACAGCCAATTTTATTATCAAACCCAAATTCACTTAGCAAAGGTTGTAGTGTATAATCCTGTGGAGAGGGCTATTTGTCATACCCCCCCTAAAAGAGGGCTGCATTTGCTTAGTAAACATGTTTGCATAGTGCATAGTGCAATGGTGAAATTATTTAGAGCCATTGTAACATCTTTATATATTTCTAATACCTTTTAAACCTAGCAGTTAGCCAAAGGTTAACATCTCCAATATTGTTCCTGTACAAATACACTAACAGTATCCTCGTGTTTTGCACTGTGTTAAGCACTTTTGCTATATTCTTTAATGTTTTTAAATAACATTTGCCAGACAAATGAAAGCTGAACTCCTGGGATGATATATTTTGCATATATACATTGGGCCAGCTGTGCACAATGTAAGTATGCATATGTGATACCTGAATAGCCTCTGTGAAAGCTGTAATTCACTGTAGTAGCTTAACCACTTCAATACAGGGCACTTTCACTCCCTTCCTGCCCAGGTCGATTTTAAGCTTTCAGCGCTGTTACACTATGAATGACAATTGCGCGGTTATGCAACGCTGTACCCAAACTACATTTTTATCATTTTCTTCCCACAAATCGAGCTTTCTTATAGTGGTATTTGATCATCACTAGGTTTTTTATTTTTTGCTAAACAAATTAAAGTTTTTCCTTGTTTCTCTTATAAAATGTTGTTTTCTCCTGCACTGTTAGGCACTTATGAGGTAGCACTGACGAGCACTGATGAAGTGGCACTGATAAGGTGGCACTAATGGGCACTGATGAGGAGGCACTAATATGCAGCACTGATAGGCGGCACTGATATGCAGCACTGATGGGCACTGATAGGCGGCACTGATATGCAGCACTGATGGGCACTGATAGGTGGCACTGATGGGCACTGATAGATGGCACTGATAGGTGGCACTGATGGGCACTAATAGATGGCACTGATGAGGAGGCACTGACAGACATTACTGATGGGCTCTGATTGGCATCTGTGATCTGCACTGACAGGTGTTACTGATGGACACTGATTGGCATGGCATTTTTATGGGCACTGATTGGCATTTTGATGGGCACTGATTGGCATCTGAAGGGGTGATTTACAATGCAGACCCCCCCCTGTCAAGAGAGCCACCAATTGGCTCTCCCTGTCAGCGCAAATCTAGGAAAGCTGATTACTGGCACTTCCTGGTTACCGCTGTGATCAGCTGTGGTTGGTCACAGCTGATCACGTGGTTAAGAGCCTACATCATAGGCTCTTTACCACGATCAGAGATACGGTGTGTTGGAGTGACACACAGCACCGCCAATCGCTGCGCGCCCCCCGGTAGGGCACTCGAGCGACTTATTCTGCTGGACATCATATGATGCCCAGTCAGGATAACAGAGCCACCTTGCGGATGTCATTCCATAATAGGGGGGCAGGAAGTGGTTTAGACACTACAATAATGATCACAGTCTACTGAGTTAGAAAGTTAAAAAGGAAAAAAGTATAACCTGAACTGTAACTGATAACTGCTGTGCAATTTCTTTCTTTGTTGCAGTGTGGACAAGGTTAAACTGAATTTTCATTCATTTAGAAGTGCAGCAGCCATCTTCAAGGACACCACTTTGCAATTCTCCTCTACGGAGAGTCTCCAGTGCAGGAATCAGCCAACGTGCTTGGTCTTGATTGAGTGATTGGATGATGCTACAGAGCTTGAAGAAGTGGTCAGCAGGCTGAGGAGGGACTATAGTCCCCTTGAGCAGCACAGCCCTGGCCTGGGGAGGAAGAGAGGGGCTACATCTCCCAGAGGGCCAAGCAAACTGCTGTGCTTGATTGGCGAGAGAGGACCACAATGTTGCAGTGAAGGGGGAACAGTATATGTGCCCAGAGTTTGCTGGAGCTATCCGATGCTATGCTGCCAGGAAAAGTGTGCTGATCAGAGACTGCTGCTGCCATCATACTCTGTGCAGTGCTACTTGTGAGGGGATATGAATCCTGAGAGTCTGCACTGGGGATCAGTGTTTCACTTGCTGGGCGTGGCGAGCGACTATGACCATCAGCAGACCCCTCACCATCAGGAGAGGACAACTGGCTACTACTGTTGGGTGCTAGCTTGTGAAGGAGGACCCTTTCACAAACCTACATGGAAATGCCTAGAGTTTGGAGATTGGCTACTGTGGTGAAAGGCTGACTGACTCACATTTCCTGATTACCTGAAATAGGTCTGCCCCAGTGGGGTTGCCTTAACTCCCCTTTTTTTCGGGAACAATCCGGTGCCCCTTTGGATTACAAAGACTGTACTGGAAAGCACTCCTACCACTTGGTAGGAGTGAAAAGGAAGAAAAGGAGGGACTGTCTCAGCAGGATTGAAAGAGAGAAATCACAGCAACTTCCATGTCTGTCTGACTTGAACTTGAATTTTGCTTAATCAGATCATGTGTCTGGAGTCCCAGATGAGGGTGCCTTGGGTCTGTTAAGAGACGAATATCTGTTGTCTGCTAGGAACTGTAGTGCTTCCTTCAAGGGCCCAACTTTGCCAACATTCACTGGGCAGTGGGACAAAACTGGGACTGTTATGCCCTGTGCAGACGACCGGTTTTGCCATCGGAATAAACTCCGAAGGTTTCTCCGACGGAATTCCATTCAAGCGGTCTTGCCTACACACGGTCAAACCAAAGTCCGACTGTCCAGAACGCGGTGACGTACAGCACATACGACAGGACTAGAAAAAGGAAGTTCAATAGCCAGTAGCCAATAGCTTCCGTCTCGTTCTTGCTTCAGAGCATGCGTCGTTTGTGAACAGCATACAGACGAGCGGTTTTCCCGATAGGAATTGGTTCCGTCGGAAATATTTAGAACATGTTCTATTTCTAGGTCTGTCAGAATTTTCTAAAAAAAAAGTCTGATGAGGCATACACACGATCGGAATATACAATGAAAAGCTTCCATTGGACTTTTTCTGTAGGATATTCCGCTTGTGTGTACGCGGCTTTGGAATGTCTTTATATACTGTTGGTGAATGCAGTTCAGTTCTGTTAAATACTGTTAATCAGAATACTCCAGGTCTCTCAGAGTAAAACTATTGTCTTATTTACTGTGTGCATAAGTGTATTGTGTGTATAAGTACACTTGCTAATCCTCTCTTCTTTTAGGCTATGCTTGGCTTTTGCCCAGTCCTTCAGGAATTGACAGAGACCTGCACCACATCTGCCCATGTGCTGAGTTTCCCTGTGCATATGCAGACAGCCAGAGATCTGAGACCTCCATGACTCTACTGTCATCATGCATGTTTGTGGAAAACCCCACGCTTACGCAGATGTGCCTGGTCCTGGGGGCTGGACAGGTACCCCTCAGCACATCTGGGCATGCATGGCATTGAACTCAACATCATTCTAGCCTAGGCAAGAAAGGAAGAAGGGCTGCACACAAAAAAAGGAAAAGCTCATGTAGCGCCCTGTTCCTGTTGACCAGGTGCTTGCATGTAAATTTCGTTTTTGGCTGAGCTGTAACCAACTCAGATTGAATGTATATAGTTTATTGGATCTGTTCTAATCTTGACTGTGTTGTGCATTTCCCACTGTTGCCAGTAGGTGTCACTGGTACCACAGGACAGTGTGAGAATAACAACAAGGTTGAGCTGTAATACATATTATTTTTCTAGAAACAGCCCAGTAGGAGGTTCCTGCCGCTGTGCATTCTGGGAGAGAGTATTTATGGGACAGACGACATGTGCTCAGGGGAGTTCTACCTCGTGGCCCTCCAGGCCTGGAGGCTACATCACTGCAGCTGTGCAAGTAGGCCCAGAAGCCTGTATGGGGCCTACTACTTCTGAGGTGGTCCTTAGGCTGTCTTGCCTGCTAGGAAGAAGCCGAGCCAAGATGAGGAAATCCAGGGGAGGACCCTTGCTGGAGAGAGCCAAGATGAAGGCTGGTCTCTCAGAAGGGCCTGGTAACTTACTTGGAGGACGCACCTATCTCTAACCTATCCTTACAGTACTACCGGGTCGGCTTAAAGGTTCTGGTACTGGAAGCTGTTCTACAATCCAATCAAGGTAACTGACTCCTGGCTGTTAAGTTTGTGAGAGAGACTTATCCAGGCATCCGCTGGCTGTTAAGTCTGTGAGAGAGGCTTATCCAGATATCTTGCAGGTTACTAGATCTGTGGCAGAGATCTACCCAGCCATACAAGATTTACAAAGAGAAAGCTGTGTTTTTGTCCTTTATTCTGAAGAGTTTGTAAGT